>NW_024081387.1:136136-736136 GCF_003009895.1 Hyaena hyaena | reverse complement strand
TAAACACATTAAACCAAAAATCAGGAAAAGAACACACTTATTTTTCTCTCTGGCCCTTTTGACCCTCATATCCACCCACAGGTTTTCCAGCCCCACTTGAAGGTCTCTGGGCAGCTGCCTCCCTTCCATCTCTGGCTTATGGATAATAAATGTTGGGCTGACATGGAGATGTCAGAATTTCAAGTTTTGCTCATTTACCCAAATTAAGACACAACACTCAGAAGCTGATGGTAATTCATCAATCTACCAAGCTGAACAGGTAATATTAGGGGACACATTTTTCTGATGCAGAAATGATAACTATAAAAAGTATCTGCTGAGAAGAGAATAAAAAACTAAGATATTAATAATTAGTTTTGCCAATATTAATACTTAGTTTTGCCAAGTCATTATCTAGGTGTTTCATTATGAGTATTGCCGTGTACTCCAAAAACCTACACATGATAATTTTTGTCACGTCAGTAGAGCTGTAAAAAGAGTGAATTTATATAAAAGCAATTAAAAAATAATCTTAAACTACAAGCAGCATGATCTAAGTGCATGTGATGTTTAACAATGAAAAGCACATCAGTAATTTCAATAGTATGTATTTGCTAGGATCTTAATGCTTACATCATTATGGGTGACAAGGGGCAAATGTGACCTCTTGCAAGACAGCGGGAAAGGAAAGAGCACTGCTGTGAACTCAGGCTTGGAGATTCAGGTATATTCTAAGGAATAAATCATACAGGAAGTTTCCTATGGCTGCTGGTTAGTCATTATCACCTATGGGTTTCCCTTTGCAGTTGCTACCTGTAATTAATGGGTTAAGCTATCAAATCCGAGGTTCTGACTGTCAGCAAAAAGTTTTCACAGGCCAGAGCTCTCAAATTTAATGTAAATAAGAATCTTTGAATTATCTGTTATTATGCAGAGTCCCAGACCTCAACCCCTAAAACTACTGATTCAGAGACAGGGTTTATACAATCTTGTACAATTGAGCCCTGCCCATCCCATCCACCTCAACTTGCAGCAGGTTTCCCTTCCTTTCATGCTCCAGTGCCTTCTCTTTGCCTATATTGTTTCCTCTTACCAAAAGTTCTTGGTATATGCTAATTTTTGTGCTTAAAACATCTTTTCCTTTTTGCTTTACCTGGTAAATTACTAGTTTTATTCTAATTTTTTTAGTGTTTATTTGTTTTTTAAGAGAGAGACAGAGTGTGAGTGGGGAAGAAGCAGAGAGAGAGGCAGACACAGAAGCCAAAGCAGGCTCCAGGCTCTGAGCTGTCAGCAGAGAGCCTGATGTGGGGCTCGAACCCATGAACTGTGAGATCATGACCTGAGCCAAAGTCGGACACTTAACCAATTGAGCCGCCCAGGTACCTCTATTTTAGATGTTATTTAAAACGTTTACTTCTACAGGAAAGTATTCTCTAACTTTCTAGGCTCAGATGAATATTCTGATTATAAGTTCCCTCTCATATCACATAGTTACCTCTCAGTAGTAATTTTATGCATTTATGAAATAACTTAAGTGATGTCTGACTCCTCCTCCAGAATGTAAACTCTATGCAAGCAAGAAGTTTGCCTTCTCTACAGTATCACAGGTGCCTATCACAGAGCTTAGTACATAGTAACTTTTCAATGTGTTTGTGTAATAAATTCATTTTTATCAAGTTTTCTTTTTTTCAATGATTCTCTAAAAATCAATATCTGGTAAATAAAACTTTGAGAAATAATTACTTAAAAAAGCAATAACCTACCTTGCCTCTAGGAACAATCTATAACAACCCATAATAAACCCACAATATTTTTCAGGGAATATTTCTATTTCCTAAGCAAACTGAGGCTCATAGATAATTGAAAGTACAAGTCCAAAGCACCTTACCTGAATATGCTACACCATGTGCATGTGGAAATTAGTCATCCATCATTCTGTAACATTTGCCTTATGTGCTCTTAATTAAGACTACATATCCTTTTGTGAAGTTTATTTCATATCAGACATTTTTCCTCAGAGTTTTTTTAACTGACAATTGAAGCTACTGTAGTTTTTAATAAGAGGATCCTATGTGTTCTGATATCCTCATGCCAACTTGGCTTTAATGATACTATGGGGTATTTAGCCTCACATAAGCATCGTAGATGTACCAAAATGAGATATCAACTTTCTTAAGCAATGTTTTATTCTACCCTAAGCAATATTTAATTCCTCTGGTTTTAGTAAATATTAAACAGGGTCATTTACTCCAAAACATGTTCTTTAATGGTCTTAGAGTACTTTTTAGCATTCAATAACTTCATAGGTATGGTTTTATCAGGCTGTAAAAAATGGGCAGTGCCTACAGCAAAATCCCAGACTCCTCCTGGGCCAGCAATATAATGTGCAGGACCCACTGCAAAATGAAAATGTAGGATCTGTTACTTAAAAAACAGGGGGAAAATGCCACTGGTGAAGCATTCTCCTGTCTCTATTGTCTGTCTCTCAATGTGTCATCTGTTTCTTTATTGGCTACGTAATCTTACAAGTGTGTTTTGGGTCACAGGATTAAAATTTTTTAATTAAAAATTTTTTTAATAAAAAAAATTTTTAATTAAAAAAAATTTTTAAATAAAAATTAAAAATTTACTTATTAGCATATACATAATATATAGGTTCATATATATACACACACATATCACAATTTATATGGTGTAAGTTCAGTTTTGAATACAAATGTTGACATTTTTAAATTTTTTTAATGTTTATTCATTTTTTGAGTGACAGACAGAGAATGAGTGGGGGAGGGGCAGAAAGAGAAGGAAACGCAGAACTTGAAGTAGGCTCCAGGCCCTGAGCTGTCAGCACAGAGCCTGACGCAGGGCTTGAACTCACAAACCAAGAGATCATGACCTCAGCCGAAGTCGGATGCTTAACTGACTAAGCCACCCAGGTGCCCCCAAATGCTCACGACATTTAAATTGCATGAAGAATTACTAAAATTAACAGAATTCCTATTCTGTAGCTTGACCAGGGAGGGTGCCTAAAACTGGCTAGAGTAACAAACACACACCATTTACTGGAAGGCTGAAAAGAGGAAGAGAGATCCCCTGCTCAAAGAGCTCGTCAAGTGAGTTCTCCTGGGCAAGTGACACTCATGGGGCAAGTACAGACACTCTGAGATACCAAGGAGACCCACTTTACCACAACCCTAAGGATTCTAGGTCAACCCTTCCACCAGCTGCCAGATTGATGTGCCATACCCTAACTGGGGGAGCTCCGTGTCTCTCCTTTTGATGAGCCAACACTGTACCTCATGACAGATGGGTACCTCTCAAGGTCTTTTAAATCTCTGACCCAAAACACACTCAATATCTGGATTGAGAATAATAAGGGAGAAGGTCACCACTGCTAAGACACAGCTTCTGGTTGACCACTCACCTGATACCTCATGATGCTGCCAGCATGAGACAGGTGCTGCCCTGTCCTTAAATGCTGTGGGGCTTAAGGACCAAACCTGACACTCCTCACACCCCCATCCAGGCCTACCAGGAGAAGAAGGTGGCAGCAGTCACAGGGTGGAGCCAAGAGGGGCCCAAGACACTAGGGGTTAGGGGAGTAGGTGGCCCAGAACCCATCTAGTAACAGGTAAGACCAGATGGGAGCCTAGACTCCAAGCATCCTACACATGTTCCATTGCCCCATCAGACTTCACTTACAAAACATAAATTCAAAGATAACAATACTAAAAAGTTCAAAGTAGCAACCACAGAACTCTAAATCCCAAGGCCTGTATTGTGGGTCTCTGTTTGATAGCAATAGTTAAAATGCCTATGAAGCCATTCCTTTATCCTTTGTTTCAAATGGACAGATGCCCAAAGACCATATGATGCAAGATAAAGGAAGATAGAAGTAGATCTTTAGAACAGAAGGCAAGTACCATCATGCCAAGCTGATTCATTCTGTTTTTCATAGCAATGTTGCTGGCATGACACCATTCATCTGATAATTTTCACATTGTTTGGAAGCAAAACAGAATCAAGTAAAAAGAAAAAAAGAAAGGTGTAATTTTGTCCTAACAGAAAGAACTTTGGTTCGCCTATAAGTCTTGGTTAATAATTTACTATTCAGAGGCAGGTGTGAGATATTGCAGAGATTATTTTCTGTATGACTTTTTGATTACAAACAGATAATAAAATCTGCAAAATTACTGGCATTCAATTTGGTCTCTGTCTTCTTTAAGCCATCTCTGGGTCCCAAAGGGACACAATTAGCATAACACAAGATCTGTAGGACTATGATTCTAGAGTATAAAACTTGAAAACTCAGTTACACAAGCCTAAGGGGATAAATGGCAGGTCATTGATGCCTTACATTAATTCCTATAACCTACAGTTCAAATGATATTTTTAAACGAGCTTAACTTATATTAGTGACCTAGATAAATTTTCCAGCCAGCCAATAATGCAACTGACATAGACTCCGATAACTATTCCATATAGAAATTAACCATTTTGGGATCAGCCTGAGGGGCCTTCTATGACATAAACAGATGAGGGAATGTTAAAAGAAAAAATAAGATTGTAATTATTGAGCAGTGGAACTAATCATCACACAAAGAAAATTATTACTGTTAATTAAATATGCTATTCTACTCATTCTATAGAAAAATAAATGACCTCACCTTGATAACATTTTTATATTATCTTCAGAAAACATTGATATGATTTTGTTGTCTATCTTTTTAAGGACAGTGTCAAGTATATTGCCTTTGCAAGAGAAAATTATTCAGTCTCTGAGAAGGATATTGACTGTTTGGACTCAGCTGAGAAGAACAAAGGATATAGAATGCTTGAGCTTGCATTTTCTGGAAGCTTATGTACTTATCAAAATGTTCTTGAGGAAAATTTATTTATATTAAGTCCCATGGATGGTCTCATGAGTTCTGCCCTCTAAGGGTAGGAATTTAGTGGTAATGCAAATTTCCCAAATATCGTTCTCTACTTAATAAATCTTTATGGAAATACTTTTTATGTTGAGTATCTTTCATATGTAAATTTCATATTATAACATAAATCTTTATATGATTAGAACAAGGTTTAGAATTTATTGTAACTCATAAAATTTGATGACTTCTTAACTTTAATATTCTGAATAAAATGGATAAATGAAAAAAATCCTACTTTAATGTGTGTGTGTGTGTGTGTGTAGGCTTGTGCATGCATTCACATGTATAAGTTATCATGCATGATACATCAAATTTGACATCATTTTTTTACTAGTCATAACCCTTACATGAAAGATTCAGCTCATATTTTATATGAACAAATGGTGAACATATGAAAACAGAATTTTTTACATTAAAATAGAAGATACATGCAATTATAATCTATTTTGTTGATATTAAAACTTAACAATTAATAATTATTTCTTTATTATCATTTTATAGTATACAATAGCAAAGTGAAATTTTATGAAAGGATATAGCTTACATATTGAAATATAAGAATAAGTAAATTATTTTAAGCTCAGAAGGATATTTATGGGAAATAACCATATTGAGGGCTTTTGGAGAAAATCTACTAGAATTTATTCAATTATCATCACACCACCAATTGAAGCAAACTTTAAGAGCATCTAAACAAATCCACACATATTTCACATGAGGAAAGTGAATTTCAATGGAACTCATTTCTTGGATCTCTGTTTCATTTGTGGCAGAGCAACCGTCATAACTTTGGCCTTCTAAATTCCACCACAGGGATTTTTATCTAAAGCAACATGTTTCTCCAAATAATAATACCCACAATTACTTTCCATAATGCTAAGCAGTGGAGGTACAAGTTTGCTTAATCTTTCACTATTGAAGGACCCCTATGTCCTTCTGTTTCCAGTTTGGGACTATTACAAATAAATATCTTATTAACAGTTGTGTGTATGTTTTTATGTAAAAATAAAGTTTCATTTTTCATGTGTAATATGTAGTGTATATAGTATAGATAGCTAAAAGTAGATAGTATGGATAGTGGTTATTACATATACATACACTAACATATGTATAATACATATTGTAACACATGGCATATACACGTAACATATATTCTGTATTGTATTCATTTCCTACTGCTGCTGTAAAAATTTACCATAATCTTAGTGATTTAAAACAACATAAAGTTCTATGATATACTTCAAAGATCACAAGTCCTAAAATCAAGGTGTCAGCAGACTGCTTCCTGCTAGACATACCAGGGAGAAGCTGTTCTTCCCTATCCGTCTTCTAAAGGCTGTCATCACTTGTCACCTTTCCCTGTTCTTCCATCATCACTTCATCTCTCTTACGTTCACTCTATTGCTTCACTCTTATAGAAAACTCTTGTGATTACATTGGTCCATCCACATAATCTGATAAATAACTCAAACTTATTCTGCCACCTCCATATTTTCTGCTAAATCACATCTGCAAAGTCTCTTTTATCATGGAAGGTAACATATACACAGATCCTGCAAAGATCTTTGCAAAGACATTATGCTATGTACTATATATATCATGACATATTATGTGCAATATACTTATATCAATTTTTATATCAATATATATGTCTATATTACAGGAAATATACTTATATCTATATATATAGATACATAGTTATATCAACATATATAGATAATATTACAAATATATAATACATACACATTCATACACATACTTACTAGATACTGTCTTTTTCTCTGTTGTTTTTCCAACTCTAGAATAGTATCCTACTCACACTGAGGCTAGCTCAATAAAATATTTGATGAATATATGAAGAAGACCCTGTCTCTTCTGGAACTGATAGAAAATATTTACTAACAAGCTCCCCTCACTTAACAAAAGAACAGGGATTTAATAATGTGTATATTAAAGTTTTTTAGAGGCAAAGAATAATTATGATCGTTGGAATATCAAACATCCTTAAATCTACTGCAAACATTTTTCAGCTAACTGTAGATATTCGAAACTGTCTGAAATGTGTTCAACATTTTGTTTTTAAAAAGTAAGGGAAGTAACTTGGAGGAATACTAGATTTAATTTCAATCATCAAGGAGCAATGGTTGAGAAGGTAGACAGGCCGAGATTCTTGGCACTGGCCTTTGATCCATTGAGTGAGGGTTATTACTGAAGGCAAGGCAGAATAGTTGGATCTGACATATATCTTGGGTCCTAAGTTTCTAAAAGACAATATAAATCACAAAGAACAGGAAAGGGTATTCTGACATTACTATTAAGAGCTAAGGCTCTCTTGTGAGGTGATGGAAATGTTAATTAATTCAATGGTGGTAATCTTTTCACTATGTGTATAAAATCACTATGCACCATACTTCAAATATATTATAATTTTGTCAATTATATTTCAATAAAACTGAAAAATAAACAAACACCTAACACTCTTGAGTCAGTTGGGTATCACCTAAAGAAAGGAATTAGGGATTGAGCAAACTGCCAATGGACACAAAACTCATTAATAATAAAACCAGGATGTGAACTTACGTATAGTGTTAACTCTAAAATGCATATTCTTTTCCTACTGATATTAACTCATAAACATTTTGTCTGCCATTAGAATATTTTTATACATGTGGCTTACAAATAATTTCATCATTTCCTATATTTGCCTTACAGTGAAAAGGGGTTTGAAAACATTGATCTATTATACTTCCCTATATCCCACCAACAATTCTCATCATCTTCCTAATTATCCATCTCTTACTATGTCTTCAAATAACCTTAAAACATACACTGCCTTTTCCTAGTAGATTGTCTTTTGCATACTCAAATGTTTTATGCAAGTAGTATTTTAAAAAGGACTATAGGGTCATTCAAGGTATGAGAACAGTTTCATTATGTAAGTAGTGATTACTTATATTTGCAGCAAAAGCAGAGTTATCTCAAGAAAGCTGGGTCATAATCTCAGTCAGGTTACTGGTCTAATCTCATGCACCTGATAACTCACTTTACCTACAGAGTGTTTTAAAAATTCTCATAAAAACTTTATAAAGTAGATATTATTCCAACTTGATAGAGAAAGAATATAAACTTAATTTATTTGCTGGATCTTCCTCATTTGGATTTTTAGCTCAGAAAGCATCTGCTTATGAATGTCTTCCTCATCACCTTATCCATCACTTAATTTATCCATCATATAATAATATCCATCCATCCAAATAATATCCATCATTTAATTTCCATCATATAACTTTATTTATTTTTGTTACAATTATAATTTTCCAGTTCATTTAACTTTTCAATTTATTTTTTTTGGTCTGTCTGACTCATAAGAATGTCAATTCTTTGAGGGTACAACTTGTGCTATTATTTTCTTCTGTATTCCCACATCCAGGAATGGTAACTGTTACGTAATTGGCTCTCAGGATGTATTTTGTAATGATCAGGCAACAGAAGTCCGTTGTAATACAGAATGTCAACATTGTAATATGGAAATGCTCTTTTTCAGGATTGTTTTGACTACATGAGATCTTTTGTGGTTCTATTAAAATTTTAGTATTGTTTGTTCTGGTTATGTTAAAAAAAAAAGCTGTAAGTGTTTTGATAGGGATTTCATTCACAATGTAGACTGCTCTCAGTAGTAGAGACACTAATAATATTTGTTCTTCTAATCCATGAGCACAGATTATTTTTCAATTTCTTTCCATCATCTTGAATTTCTTTCATTAGTGTTTTATAGTTTTCTGAGTACAGGTCTTTCACCTCTGGTTAAGTTTATTCCTAGATATTTTGTTATTTTTGGAGCAACTGTAAATGAGATAGTTTTCTTAGTTTCTCTTTCTGCTGGTTCATTATTAGTGTGTAGGAATACAACAGATTTCTATACATTGATTTTGTACCCCACAACTTTACTGAATTCATTTACTAGTTCTTACAGTTTTTTTGTGGCTACTTTATGGTTTTCTGTACAGAGTATCATGTTATCTATAAATAGTGAAAGTTTTACTTTTTTCTTACTAATTTGGATTAGATTTTATGTTTTTTTTAAATGTTTTTATTTATTTCTAGAAGAGAGAGAGAGAGACAGCGTGAGCAGGGGAAAGTCAGAGAGAGAGGGAGTCACAGACTGAAACAGGCTCCAGGCTCTGAGCCGGCAGTCAGCACAGAGCCCGATGCGGGGCTCGAACCCACGAACTGCGAGATCATGACCTAAGCGAAAGTCGGACGCTTAACCCACTAAGCCACCCAGGCGCCCCAGATTTTACTTTTTATTTCTTTATGTTGTTTAATTGCTATGGGTAGGACTATGTAGTATTATGTTGACTAACAGTTATGATAATGGATATCCTTGTCTTGTTCTTGACCTTAGAGGAAAAGCTCTTAGTTTTTCAACATTGAGTATGATGTTGGTTGTGGGTTTTTCACATAAGGCCTTTATTATGTTAAAGTATGTTCCCTCCAAACCTACTTTGCAGATGATTTTTATCATAATTGGATGATGTACTTTACCAAAGGATCAGACAGCTTTACAGGCAAATTTTACCAAACATTTAAAGAAACGTTAACTTTAAAAGAAATGATCTTTTAGAGAACAGACAATACCTATTTTTCTCAGAATTTCCAAAAATTATAAGAGTAAGAATACTTCCACATTCTTTCTATGAAGCCAGCATCACCCTGATACCAAAACCAGACAAAGACACCACAAAAAAAAACCCAAAACAAAACCTACAGACCAATATCTCTCATGAATACAGATGCAAAAATCCTCGACAAAATATTGGCAAAGTGAATCCAACAATATATTAAAAAAATCATATACCATGATCAAGTGGGATTGATTCCCAGATGCAAGAGAGATTCAGTATTTGCAAAACAATCAACAAAACAAATAACATCAGTAAGAGAAAGAATAAAAATCATATTATCATTTCTATAGACGCATAACCATTTAATGTTTAATTTTGCTTTATGTTCCTTTAATGCAGGATATGCTACATACAGGGAAGACATATCAATTTTTGAAGTTGACTGATTTTGAGGAATTGAAAGTTTAGCAACTGTAATTTTTTCTGTGCTTATAGTCATGTTAGATTGAATGAATTAGACATGCTGAAGAAAACTGGAAAGTGAGAGATTGGTAATTTTTCAAGTCAAAGGCATAATATGGTACAGATCTTTGTCTGCAAAAAGACTATTTCTCTAAGTGCAAAGTAAAATCCAGTAAAAATCATTGTTTTGGTATTAAAATTAGTACATCACAGTTCTTTGATCTGGTTATTTATTTCATTCCCAAAATACTTTTTATTATACGCTGCACAACATCTTCAAGTAATATGAACACAGTTCCAGGTCATTTTTGCAAATGTGGGTAATAAAATTCATCATTTTCCTTTTCAACATTAGTATACTATATACTCTCTAGGAACTGATGAGTTAAATAATGGTGGACATAGGCCAGGTTATAACTGAATAGAAATATTTAGACACTAGGCTAGATAATTCCCCAAGTACTCTGAGTGGTGCAACTTACTTCTGTTAAACAGCATTGATTCAATTCTCCTCAACAGACTGGCATAATAGAGATCCCTGTCAATTGGAACATTTTCAAAAAAATCCTTCCAGATGAAGACAAGACGATCTGTCTTGCATGTGGATAGGTAGGTAGTTCAAGTTCTTTGTGTCTAGTAAGGAGACATCATCGGTGGTTTCTTGTCAAATGCCAGTGGAAGAAAATTTATTTTGCCTTTATGAGAATAGGCAATTCTGTTTATTTTATATTTTAAAATGTGTATTTATTTATTTTCATAGAAAGAAGGGAAGAGGGAGAGGATATAAGGACTGGGAAAAGGCATAGAAGCAGCACAGCGTGTTTGGGGAACTGCAAACTACAGCATAGACTGTGAGGTAGAGAGTGCCAGGATATGAAGCCAGGAAAGCAGAGTTGTCTAGTGGTCAAGCAGCAGCACCAACTGCACCTGCTGGATCAGCCTTGATCTTGATCACACATTCATGCATTATGTCCACTAAGGAAACAGTGAGTTAATCAGATTTCCACAGTTTAATATCCACCACGCAGCAGGCAGTTCTGTTTCTATCAGTTTCCCTTGTCCCCAAGTCCCTTGGGGAAGATAGGAAGCAGGTCCTGGTGAATAATGTACACACTACAGATCTATGGCACAGGAGGATCCTAAGCTTAGAAAACCTTCAGTTTTATCAAGAAAAATGTGATGAAGCTTTGGCTGGCAAACAGGGAGTATCTTTATTATCTTGGTAAAGAAACACATCTGCTTTCTGACCCAGAGGGAGAAACTAGCTCTAGTTTGCTATGCTAACATCCTTGGGAACAAACTCTTGTCACAAGGCATGTAGAAATGTCTTGGACAACTGCTTCCCAACAGTGATGGGAACTCATTTTTCAAGAGCCTTCCTTAATAGTGAAGGCATTTTTATTTATATTTTTTCTGTTGATGGGAAGATAAAGAGGAAATGTATATGACTGGATAATAAAATCATATTTCTATATGAGTGAGTAAAATTCAAAAGCTATTCTCTAGGATGATGAGTGAGCAATTGCTTCATGCCTCAAATATCTAAACACTTGATGCCCAGGATATCCAAACAACTTAGTAACTAGACATATCTTTTATGATATATGCACAGAAACTCTGAGCAGAATGTAAATTTATAGTTATGACTAGAGTTCAAAACTGCTCTGGGTTCCTTTAGGATTTTGTCTGTCAATTAAAAACTTTTAATTACTCTTTACATTTTATAGCACATAAAATCTTTATGGCACATAATGTGACTCTTTTGTTAACCTGATTCGTAATACCTTCCCAAAAGCCAGATTTTCTTTCTCTTTCCAACATTTAGCACAGAGATTTTTTTTTCTCCTTGCAATGACTTATTTCAGAATGCTAATTTTTTTAAAAAACAACAATGTCTGTTACAAAGTTAAATTTCTGAGTTGCTCTAGTCTTACATATTTCTATTGTAAAAATGTTCCCACATGAAGATTTGCTCTTTGAAACATTAATAAAGCTGAGGAGATGATGTTAGTTACAAAAAGTGAGAGCTGTAATCTCTTTCTCAATAGATTACATTACAATTAATCACAAATTGAAATCATGGAGATGGTGGGTATTTGAAGGAGAGTGGGAAAGAAGAATGGATCTATGTTGTTCATTTGATGTTACTGAGTGTTTTATACAGCCGAGGCCTTCTCTTATATGATTGTGGAATCACAAGAATGCACCAACTCTCAGTGTATACCTTTAAGAAGCTTTTAGCCTAGTCAGAGAAACAAAGGGAAGAAACCCTTATAATAAAGCATGGACAATGTTATACTAAGTTATGCACACAGTGGCATAAGAAGTCTTTCCCCATGGAGTTTATACAAAGTTGTATCAGGGAAGCAGAATGAGAGCTTGGTCTTGAGGCATACATGGGGATTCTTTTTTTTTTTTTTTAAAGTTTATTATTTTTAAATGTTTTTATTTATTTTTGAGGAAGATAGAGGCAGAGCATGAGCAGGGGAGGGGCAGAGAGAGAGACAGAGACACAGAATCTGAAGCAGGCTCCAAGCTCTGAGCTGTCAGCACAGAGCCCATGGGGCTCTAACCCACAAACTGTGAGATTATGACCTGAGCCGAAGTCGTACACTCAACTGACTGAGCCACCCAGGCACCCTCAGACATACATGGAAACTAATGAGATAAAGTCTGGGGTCCCTGGGTGGCTCAGTCGGTTAAGTGTCTGACTTTGGCTCAGGTCATGATTTCACAGCTCGAGAGTTCGAGCCCCGCATCAGGCTCTGTGCTGAGAGCTCAGAGCCTGGAGGCTGCTTCAGATTCTGTGTCTCTGTCTCTGTCTCTCTCTCTCTGTCCCTCCCCTGCTCGTGCTCTGTCTCTCTCTCTCAAAAATAAACAAACATTTAAAAAAATAAATAAGATAAAATCTGGAAGGAATGACAGAAAGAATGATATGTCACATTAAAGAAAATATGTGTCACATTAAAAAAAAGCGTAGAATGAGTTTGAGGGTGGGGCTGAGATTATATACTGAGGGAATTATAAGAAAATGACAGGATATGAGACTACAAAGTTAGATTGTAGCAAATCACAAAGGCCCTAGATGCCTTGCTGCAAAAGAGCTTAGATTTTATATTTTAATACATGACATACACTAACAAGAAACTTTTGACTTCTTTTCTAAAGGAGGCAATTCAAAATTCCTGTGGGAGCATATTGGGAGTATACAACACTGGATGCAAAGTATGACTACCTTTGAAATTAGGGCATTCAAAGTGAAAATGGTGAAAAAAAAATAAGGAATTGAGATATATTTCCAAAATTGATAATATTTGGTAACTGCTTGTTGAGGTATGGGTATGGAAAACAGAAATAAGAAACACCATGAGATTTGGAGTTCAAACTAGAAATATATGATTATTTTGGGAACACTGAATATGAATTGGAGGGTAAGACAAAATAGTATAAAAAAAGTCCTTAAGCAGCCATCCAAGTTGTCATCCAACAATCATGTATTCTATGAAGTAGAGAACTTTTGCGTGGGTGGTATAGTGGTGAAGTAGAGTACTTTACATTAAACATAAATGTGCATTAATAAACTCAATGGGATATCTGAACCAAAAAAAAAAAAAAAAAAACAGATATGGACACTCTGATTTATGCCTCTCTTGGTACTTAATCAATTTGCAGATCAGCAAACTGGAGCATACAAGGACTGGCAGTTTCTCTAATGTTGTTGTAAGGCTAATTATAAGTAAAATCAATGTATTGAATATCAGAAACATGCTATCTTGATACTTTGCAAAATAAAACAACAAATAAATCATGTGTTTGTTTTCTTCTCTTGTATAGCAGGGAATGATTGTTTGATCAATGTAATTAATATATAATAATCATTAACATTCATTTAAAAATTTAATGTTTTATTTATTTCTGAGAGAGAGAGAGAGAGAGAGAGACAGAGAGAGAATGTAAGCAGGGGAGGGGCATAAAGAGAGGGAGACACAGAATCCAAAGCAGCCTCCAGGCCCTGAGCTAGCTGTCAGCACAGAGCCTGACATGGGTCTGGAACCCACGAACCATGAGATCATGACCTGAGCCGAAGTCAGACGCTCAACAAACTGAGCCACCCAGGCACCCCTTAACATTCATTTTGAAATGTAGTACTAACAACTGTACATTTTCCCAGTGCTGAAGCAATGCCTAAAAAATAGTGTGTCCTTAATAAATACTGGCATGTACTCATCCATGGAAGAACTCAGTTCTTCAGATGTTATCTGCACATTGTATCAGGTCAACAGAATTTTGAATTTACACACTAGCCTTTAGTAGTTCAGGTTATCCTTGTGTTCACTATTTTCATAACATCATAAACTTCAAACAAATATTAAGCTTATAATAACAAAAAATTACTCAAAGTGCTCAATAACTACTTGTTTGAGGTCATTTTTCCAATAGCTGAATTAAGTCCAATCCAGAATACTTCAAAGGATCATAGCAATTTAGTGTGTCAGTGAAGAGATGGTTGCCCTTCTATGAGTTTGGAGCTATTTAATCTGAACTATAAATTTGCTTAGCTCAAAGAGAATATGTCTTCCTTGCTCAGACACAAATCTACTCAGAGAATGTAACTCTGACTTACACATGAAAACTCCTGGCAATTCCCCATCTGTAGAAGGCTGAATTTGTTCTAAACTGACTAGAAAATTTAGTACTTGTAGAGCGTGAATTAGGATGAGGGCAAATCAATAACCTTGAGTCATGAGGTCATGATACATAAAATATTGATAATGGGCTCTGGTTCCAAAAGAGTTTGTTTTATTTGTATCCTCTTTTTTTCTATTTATTGTATGACTTGAATAACCTATTACTCAAGATACTTTTTGGATCATTCCAAAATAAACACTTAATGCTAATTATGTGCCGATTATCATTTTTGGCTCCAGGAATACAGAAGAAACTGAGATGAATACATTTTGTACCCTTAGTTTATATCCTTACAGTAGAAACAGGCCAAAAAAAAAAAATAAACAGTTAAATGAAATATAAGATGAGAACTGTAACAAAGAAAATAAG
Source organism: Hyaena hyaena (assembly GCF_003009895.1). NCBI lineage: Eukaryota > Metazoa > Chordata > Mammalia > Carnivora > Hyaenidae > Hyaena > Hyaena hyaena. Next base: position 721,084 of record NW_024081387.1, on the reverse strand, counting down.
ACAAGATTATACAATGGGGAAATTCAGAAAAGGGGACATGTTACAAGAAAGGTCAAGTCTCAATTGCAAACATCTTCTGAGTTTAGCAAGGGCAGGGCATTATGAGAACACACCAGAGTACCGTACATCATAGAGAATCAGAGTGGAGAGGTATGTGAAGAGTTTCCCTCATAATCATGTACTGAACCAAGAAAATAAAATAATCTGAATAGAGTAAAATGGATGATAGCACAAGTTTAATTTTTATTGCATGCCCTTTTTATTTAGTTGGGTATCTATACACATGAAATTCCTGACTTGGTCAGCAGAACATAACCCTAGATTTGGATAGGACCTACTGTTTCACACTAAAAATTATATTTCATCATTATTACATAGAGCTGGGAAGATAAAGTAGATATATTAGTACAAATTCAACATCACTCTGGGATATAGAACTCAATATGCCCAGCATCCTGCTGGTAGGCTACAGATATCCTTTCCCTATGTAACACATATTCCAACACTTCAGGGTTTTAGACAATTATATAAAACTGGTCTATATCCTGTGGCTCTGTTTGATAGTCTGGCCCAGAAACTGAGGTATTACTTGCCTCTATGTTTTACCACTATATTTTGACAATATACATTGAAATTAATTATATAAAATTATGAAAGGTAACTGACCGAGCTGAGTGGAGGTTAAACCATCTGGAAGCTGAAAACAAACCCCACATGTCTTTAATTTAAGAGAGTTTTGTTTAGCAGACACAGACCCATAAATACAGAGGTTACCAGAGGAGGGTGGGCAAAATGGGTGAAGGAGAGTGGGATATACAGGCTCTCTGTCATGGAATGAATAAGTCATGAGGACAAAGGATACAGTATAGGGAATACAGTCAATGGTGTTGTTCTTACAGCATTGTATGGTGACAGATGGTAGCTATACGTATGGTGAGCACAGCAAAATGTAAGACTTGTGGAATCACTATGTTGTACACCTGAAATATTAATGCAACATTGTGTGCCAACTATACTTCAATTAGAAAAAGATAGCCTTTTAAAGGGGCTCAAAGTTGATTATAAAAAAGCAAGCATTTCCTTGAAGCAATCAGAGAAGAGGAAGAAATTGGAACTTAAACAAGAGATAAACTGGAATCGGCCAAAATACATTAACAACAAAAATAGTATCAGTTGTCAACTATGTTCATGACATAGTGCTAAGTGCTTTTCATGCATTAATTACACCTTTTGTGCCTCACAAAAACCCTTAAGTTAGATGATGATGATGACATCATCTTCATTTTCAAGATGAGGAACTAAGGAAAAAGAGTTTAAAAACATTGCCCAAAGTCATATAGGTAAAAAAGGAAGATATAGGACCTGAACCCAAGCATCCAGCTTCTAAAATCTTTACACCAACAACCAATCCTTATGGAAACTACCAGTCACTACATCATATTGCAGCTCCCACAGAAGGGCATTTCAGACAGAAGTTCCAAATGCAAAGGCTAAAGTATAAAACAAATCATATCTTCAGAAGGCTGTTTGTTTTTCAGCATAACTAGAACAAAAACTCTATTTGTGACAGTAGCAGAGCATAGGTTTGACAGAGTGGAAACCAGATCAAAGATGAACACATATGCCATGAATATGACAAATGTAAGGGAGAAATAGAATAATGAAAGCAAGGACAGGAGATCATCACAACATTCAAGGTGAGAGGATTATGGCAGTCTGAAATAAAGCAGATTGAGGAAGATGAAGAGACTAGACCTGCTAGTAAAATGTGGAGGTAAAGTGGACAGGATTTTGAGAATTAGGTTGTCTGTGGTAAACAAAGTTGACTAAAATGCCTCCCATTTTATAATCTGTGTTTATAATCTGGAAAATTTCATAAATAGTAATGCCACCAAACAGTTTCCAGGGAAGATAGCTGCTCTCCCAGGAATCAGAGCCTGTCTTTGAGGGCTTCGTCTGCATCTTTCAGAGATGTACATTCCCAGTGTACATGCATAAACACATCATGCAATCATTCGAGATTTCTCTGAGACAGGCCACATTTGGGAACCATACATTCTTTCTTTCAGGAAAGAATCTCCCTCCATTCCAAACCCATGTAAAGCTGCAGGAATCATCTAATTTCAGGGGTTTGTTCTTCAGATAGGAAAACAATCTACTAGGTGGTTTTGAAATCATGTGGCAATTATTTTCTGAGAGAGTCAAACTGTTTTATAAATGTTATCAGCAGTACACCATCTCATTGTAAATCAAAGAAGAACTTAGCCCTATTTTTTAAAGGTAAAGAGAGGCTAAGTGTCCCTACTGGAGAGCTGGAAATAAACACTGTAGCACCAGCTCTCTAGAAGAGCAACTGACAAATAACTACATGACAGGTTGAAAAGTCTTTGTAGTTTATGCCCATTTATATAATTTATACTGAGGTCTTCACTTACTAGTATAAAAGTGCCCTAAAAGAAATCTGAACTCAAGACTTGTGAGGTTTTTTGCTCCAGATAAGTAGTTTATTCTTAATCCCTTGTAAACTTCCTCTCATCCCTAGATTTGACTAAACAAGAATATCAATGTGATACTCTGTATCAGTGTAATGACCAACATGTGAACAGAAAATGTTCACAGTGAAATTTGTTTCATATTAAATAAATTTCATCCTGAACTATATTAAAGTATACTAAAACGTATTAAATGTATCAAATCATTATGTTGTATACCTTACACGTAACACAAAATTATATGTCAATTATATCTCAATAATGCTGGAAAAAAAGAGAAAGGTTTGTAATTTAAAAAAAAAAATACTTCCATGCCCAATGTAGAGCCTAATTAGAAAAAAAACAAAAACAAACAAACAAAAAAACCTTCAGGAGGTGATGGTGGCACTTTTCAGGCTGTTACTGGCTGTTCTCTGGGGCCAAGGCAGTTGAAGTTGTGGAGTAATAGTGGGCAAGAAACTTTAGAATCTGTTCATATTTACTTAATAGATCCAATAGCCATAGGACCTGAATTTTTTTAAAAATTTGGAGCTACCAGGTATTGATCCATTTACCATTATTGCTGGAAGTCAGATCTTCAGAGAAGCTGTTGAAAACGTTTTTTATCCCCCCACCCCCCCATAAAATAGCAGTGTCAGCAAAAACCAAGCTCAAATTGTGGATTCTTATAAAAAATAACAATGTATCTATGAAGTTTCTGGAAGAGAGTTCAGAAAAGTTTTTGAAGTAGGGGCCTTTCTTTTCCCTGTAGATTTACTACTGTGGTTGCAACTAGGCTCTCTGAAAGCACATTGCTACATTTAGCTGAAAACTTCTGGAATTCTCACATTTCTCTTTTAATCTGTACCATATATATGGATGGTTAGCTATAGGATGATCATTATAAAAGAACATCCAGTACTAGAATTTTACCCAGATAATGTATTAGAAGATCCACAACTAGATAAACTATTTCCTGAGCTGAGAAAACATCTATAGCCTTATTATTAGGATCATATGGGGTGGAGGGAAAGGCCACACTCCATTGATTGTGTTCATAGCTAAATACTTAGCACAGTGGAACTGTGGAAGAAATGGATGAACATCTAAAATGTATAAAGAAAACAGAATCTCAGAGATTTGATTAGACAAGGGATTCTAAAAATGAGATTAGCTATTATGGAAACCAACTTGACAATAAACTATTTAAGATTAAATAAATAAATAAATAAAATTAAAATAAAAAAATTGATATTAGGGCTCCAGAAGATGATGACAATTTTGAAGAAGCTTTTAAAAATATAAACACAGCAATAAATACAACTCAGATCCCAATCAATACTAAAGATATATTTAATAATGATTATTGCATAAATATCAGCAAACAGACTCCATCTGTTTGGATTTTGGCTTCTAGTTTAAAGGGCTTTGTGGCCAAGGATCCCCCTGTTTGAGACACAGTTCCCTATATGATTGCAGATTAGGGTGCGTACACAAAACTGCAAACTACTATTAAAGCAAAGAAAGATGCTTGTGCTGTACTAATCATGTTGACAAAATGCTGCAGTCAATAAGCCAGGCAACAGAGGTTGTTACAGAGAAAGAATTAAAATCATTCTTCAGCAATTCTCCATTTCTTCACACTGTAAGATGTAGATCCTTAACTGAAGAATATGGTTTGAATACAATTAGCAAGGATGAAAATATTTCCAGGACTGACATTCCAGACAATGAGACCGTGTTGTACCTAATCTTATGGACTGTTAAAAGATTTAATAAATGACATGGTAGAGCACAAGGGATATCTAACTATCAGATTGAGCAAAATACAGGAAAGTCTATTCTCAATGACTTCCTTTAGGAATAGAAGTTATCTGTAATGGTAAAAGATGATTATGTCTACACATTTTGCTGATAGGAGGTTGCTGAGCTATACACTATGGCTGCATTCTTTGGAGGAGCTGCTGCCCCAGAGTTTAATCACAATTACCACCAAACATTGTAATTTTATTAACATATTTAAGTCAGCATATCACAAACTTCAGCAACCTTCCGGTTATAAGATAATCACCTTATGTAGTACATTTATGACTGAAACTGTAATTGTCTTCAGATTGTGCTCTTGTCCATAAAATTCTCCTAAGTGAGGACTGTTCAAATGTTGTTTTCTTAACATTTTTTATTTACAAAAGAAAATATGTATTTCAAGTGATTCTGTCATCTAATGACATAAAAAAATTTGTACAGTCTTATACACTTTATTATGTCTGGGTAAACAATATGAGTGAAAACCCAAAGCCCATTTTCCCAATGGGGGAATTCAATAATGGTGGGGGCAGGGGAGAAGAAACAATCACTTTCCTTTCTTGAATTGCTGTGTTTTCACTGGACTTTTTGGATCCAATAGTTATAAGACTTTTGTCCTCTACTCTGTTACTACTCAGAGTCCTTGGCAAGTTCTTCCTCATATCCTTGATATCTAGGCCTTCATTCTTAGATAATTTTCTCTTTTCTAGCAACATGTTTCAGGTGGCATTATTCAATCACTTTGAGTACTACCTCTAAAGGAATAAATCCAGGTGTATACTCTAAGCCCCTTTCTCTTTCCTGCATTCTAGACACACTATGCAACTGCCTAGATATGGTAGTTTTGTACTCTGTCAGTCTGGCTTATCTGGGTTAATAGTTCCAAGTTAGGGTTGACCGCAGGGGAGAAAATAAGATTTGGAGGTAAAGCAATGGCTATTAAGCAGACATGGTGTTGCTCACACACATTTTCACTGATCTGGTTCACTTTGTTAATGAGGAAAGTCACAATATCCATCTTTACTGGCTGCTATTATATTTTCTCTTTTCAACTTCTCTGGTTTGAGACCAAGCACACCATTGTCTCTATAGCGAAGTGATCCAGTTTCTTCTTTTCTTCTCCTTCCTTTCCTTTCTTCTTTTCTTCTTCTTCTTCTTCATCTTCGTCTTCTTCTTTTTAATGCTTATTTATCTTTGGAGGAGTAGGGAGAGGAACAAGTAGAGGAAGGGCAGAGAGAAAGGGAGACACAGAATCCAAAGCAGGCTCCAGGCTCTGAACTGTCAGCACAGAGCCCGACACAGAGCTCACAGTCAAGAGCCAAGAGATCATGACCTGAGCCAGAGTCAGATACTTAACTGACTGAGCTACCCAGAAGTCCCTCCAGTTTCTTTTCCAAGCCAATCCTCATTGAGATAAGAGGGAGTGAGAGAGAGACACATGTTCCCATTTGTTCTTACAAGTTCCATTTTGTCTTTCTAGATTTTTCCATACTGATTTAGGGTTTGCTTTGTACTGCTAAATCTGTTTCACTGTTTTCTCCCCCATCTGCCCACCCTGGTTTTGAAGAGTGGTTTCAGGACCACTACCAGACACAAACAGTACAGCTTTCCTTAAAGAATTCTTCATTAGTTCCAATAATTTTTGAAGTCTAATCTCTATAATAAACCCTCCTTCCATGCCATTCTTACTGGTTTGGGTTCCCTAACTGAATCCTAATCGATGTTGATCTATTTGACACTCAATACCCACTTGGCTTCTCAACTGCAGTATATCCACAACTGAAATGCATTAAAGCCAAAAATGCTGGAGTCACTCCCAATACCTCTCTTTCCCTTATACGGATATTCTATATGTCAGGAAATACTCTCAGCCCTATTTTTAAAATATATCAAGAATCCAGCCTATTGCCATCCCCTACATGGTGCCTCATTCTGTCCCAAATAAATCAAGACTCATGGGGATAATTATATCAGCCTCCTAATTTTTTTTCTAGCTTGCATCCCTGCTCATATATTTATTCCCAACCCACTACACAGAGTGAGTCTGTTAGAAAATAAAGAAGATAATGTCACTTCTTTGTTCAGAACCTCCTGTCTTCCCACCTCACTTAGAGTGAAAGCTAAAGTCCTTACTCTGATTCAAAAGGTTCTACCTAATCTGGTGCCACCATTGTTTTGTTCATCTTATTATTCATTGTTTTTCTCTGTAGCTCACCTCTTTTATCCATATTGATCTTATCCTCACACCAGGCATTCTCCCGTTTCAGGCTGTTTAGGCTTGTTTTTCTCTCTGCCAGGAATGCTTTTTTTTTTTTTTTTTTTTTTTTTTTACAATCACATGACTTGTCTCTTCCTTCCTTCCAGACTTTATTTCTTCTTGAAAAATTTCCAAAAAAACTACTTTAACATTGCAACCCTGCCTCTCCCACAAAATATTTTCCTTCCCTGCTATATACTTTTGTTCTCAGCACTTAATACTGATTAAAATAGCACACATAATTTTTACTTTTGTATTTAGTGTCATTACTACATTTTAAGTTTGAGGAGGATAAAGATATTGGTTGTTCCATCCAATAGTGTAACCTAAGTGTACAGTTCATTATCTGCCAAATTGTAATCTCTAAAACATTGCTGGATAGATGAAGGCATTTGGATGTTAGAATTAATACGGTGACCTAAATCCATTAGATCCTGAAAAAATGGCTGCTGCTTTGGCATAGTTCCATGAAAAGACCTTTCATTTTCTTTGTCACATTGAACTAAATAAAATTTCTACGGTTTTACTCTTTTCAATTTATAGAAACAGAATTTCATATGGTTCAATCTATATGTAAAATGAAATCCTTAAAAATGAATGGCAATCTAGTTAAATCTCCTATGAATAATATTGTTCAGTTTTTTTTTTCTCAAAGTTGATTGCTTTTCACTCCTTATAGCTTTCAAATATAGTCCCCAAGTTCTAAAATGTACATATTAAGTGGATATCAGTAACCTAATAACAAATGGGTTGTAAATTACTCAGAACCCAACACCTTGTGATTCAGCAATACCCTTGAAATTGAACACAAGTTAAATGTTGGTATTGATACCTTAGGGGTAAAAAGCTGAAGTCTGGCATCTGTATGCTCTTTCAGCATCATGAAAAGTGATCAGCAATACCTAATTTTTCCTATTGTAGAAATATAAAATCAACTGCTAAAGATTTTGAAATATCGAATCCAGTTGTCATTTTCCCTTATAATTCACTTTTACGTACTTGTCCATTGAGCTGGTCAGATTAATTAATAATGAATAAAATCCTAATTTGTCTCTTTCATAGGGTGAAAAAGAAAATAAGAAGGAAAATAAAATATGTGCCCTTCTGTGGTCAATAATTATCAGGGAATTTGATACTCATTAAAAATACCTTTAAAATAATACACTAAAAGTCACATTTATATCTTCTCTACTATTTATTTTCAATCTACCTTAACAATAAAATGTGGCCATTATATCCAGTGTATTTCTATGAGGGTGGAAAAAACCTTTAAGTAAGGTTTTTTCAAAATAAAAAAAGCTTCTGCACGGCAAAGGAAACAATAAAAAAAAAAAAAACTAAAAAGCAACCGACGGAATGGTAAAAGATAGTGCAAATGACATATCAGATAAAGGGCTAGAATCCAAAATCTATAAGGAACTCACCAAACTCCACACCCTAAAAACAAATAATCCAGTGAAGAAATGGGCAGAAGATATGAACAGGCACTTCTCCAAAGAGGATACCCAGATGGCCAACAGACACAGATGAGGAATGCTCAGCATCCCTCATCATCAGGGAAGTACAAATCAAAACCATACTGAGATACCACCTCACACCGGTCAGAGTGCCTAAAATGAGCAAATCAGGAAACTCTAGATGCTGGTGAGGATGTGGAGAAATGGGCACCCTCCTACACTGTTGGTGGGAAGGTAAACTGGTGCAGCCCCTCTGGAAAACAGTTTGGAGGTTCCTCAAAAAATTAACAATAGAACTCCCCTATGACCTAGCAATAGCACTGCTAGGAATTTACCCAAGGGATACAGGAGTGCTGATGCATAGGGGCACATGTACCCCAAGGTTCATAGCAGTACTCTCAACAATAGCCAAATTATGGAAAGAGCCTAAGTGTCCATCAATGGACAAATGCATCAAGAAAATGTGGTTTATCTATACAATGGAATACTACATGGCAATGAGAAAGAATGAAATCTGGTCATTTGTAGCAACATGGATGGAACTCGAGGGTGTTAAGTGAAATAAGTCAGGCAGAGAAGGACAGATATGTTTTCACTTATAAGTGGATCACGAAAAACTTAACAGAGGACTCTGGGGGAGGGGAAGGGGAAAAAAATAGTTGGGGAGAGTTAGAGAGGCAAACCATGAGAGACTCTTGAAGGCTGAGAACAAACCGAGGGCTGATGGGGGTAGGGGAGAGGGGTAAGGGGGTGTTGGGCATGGAGGAGGGCACTTGTTGGGATGAGCACTGGGTGTTATATGGAAACCAACTTGACAACAAACTATAAAATAAAAAATAAATAAAATAAAATTCTCTTTATCATTAAAAAATATTCCTGTTGACAGAGATCTGAGAATATTTGTCAAGTAGAAACTTATCAGTATAATTATAGGGACTCATTGCCCATTAAATATGACTTTGAACATTAATAGTTAGCATATGCTTTTATGTATTAAATTTATGTTATATATTGGCTACATAATAGCTGTAAAAATAAATGGCACTTCTCTAACATGTGTCTACCTCCTAAGATGAAATATTTCTCTTATGTGTAGCACTGACAGTGATTTGAGTTACAGCTTTCCTCACCTGATGGAGGCTTTCATTATTTCCTTGGTAGGATTAAGCTTTATTGCCTTCATTTGAGTTACATGGTGGCTATTTGACCAACTAACAATTTAGGAATGCAGATTTTCAAATTCTTGTTATGTGGTAGTGAAATCCAAACTATAATGTAAACTCGGGCAAATTTCAAATTAATGCAAGTTGCAAGTTAAGGCAAGTAAGCCATGTAAATTAGTTCCTGATATGCTTACTTATAATGATTCTAAATAAAATAAAGATTTTATTATTTGAACTGTATGTTTTAAAATCTATCATTTACAAGGAGAATGTGGTATTAGAATTTAGATGTCTATATTTAGGTTAGTGTTCTAGTTCTGAAAATTTACAGACTGGGTACTCCTGAGAGAAGAACTTAAATTTTCTTAGCCTCATTGTATTATATAAGGAGTGACAGATCTGCCAGTAATGGTTATTGCTGGTACTGGAATTTACCAACCTTGAGAGTAAAACAGATTGCACATGTGATAAAAAGCATTTTGATAATACATAGTGGACATAGTTGATCTTTTCAGGGATATAAATTATACTTTTCCTCTCTACAATCAAATGTAATTTGGAGTAGCTGGACTCAAGGATATGCCACAAATATTTATATGGACCTCCTCTCTCCCTTGCAAGGGAAACTTGAATTATTTGAAACTAAATACGTATGAATGTGCTTTCCAAATGGCAAAGGGCTAAAATATGTATACTCTGTGCTTTTACTAATTACTCTCATGATAATGTCAATTTTAGAGCTTTTTAAATAGTATAATAATGTAATATACCAGCTTCTGGCAAAACCTTTCCTAAAGTATTTCTGGTGTAACTCAAGTTCCATCTTACTTCTCTGACTTCAGCTCCATCTTGCAGGAGTACCCCTGTGACCAACGGACTTGATAGTCTGGCCAGTGTCAGCTGTGAAAGGATCCATGACTAGAATGTGCCCTGGTGTAAGCATCCTCAGAAGAAGTCTTTAACCATTATCTAAGAGAAGTGGGTATATAAATACTCCAGCTTTCCTCATTTGTGGGAGGCTTTCATTATGTCCTTGGTAGGATTAAGCTTTATTTGCCTTCATTGCTTGCTAGAAAACATCCTTTATTGTCTGCTATCCTTTTCTCTTGAAAGCTATAACAACAGATACTTGACAAAAGACAAATAATGAAGTGAGTGCCTTCTATAATTAAGGAAACATAATAGAAATGTAGACTTTCACTGAGTGCCCTTGCCCTTGTCCACTGCCTCTCAGTTGACCAATACTCATGCTACCTCTATGTCTCCTCCATGCACCTGCCTCCAGTAATTCGATATCTCGGCACTATTCTCTATTCTCTTGTTTATGTTAGTTTGGACAGTAGCTATGAAATATCCATTCCTTACATCCTTAAAATTCACCTTCAATGCTAGGAATAAAAGGTTCTCTTTAAATTTAGTAAGACTGCCAGTTTTGAGAGCCTGCTCTATGCACAGTGGTGGACGATTTATATATATTTTTTTCATTTCATTACATATTAAAAAATAATTTGTTAGTATTGATTGTATTTATTTTGCAGAAAGGTAACAGGCTCAGTCAATTTAATAATTTCCCCCAAATCACCTACCTATTACATGACATAGTCATGTTTCAAACTTTAGCATGTATAATCTACAGTTTTTCCATTATATTATACTCCATTTCCTTAAAAATAAATACATTTAGGCATATACACACAAAGTTAAGAACAACTTGTCAATACTTTATAGTAGGTATTCAGTATTGGAGTCTTTGTCAGTTCTGATTAATAAATCCCCAATCAGTGGATCTCCCAGTTTTCCTTACTCATAAGTTTAAGGCATGGATCTCCCAGTTTTCCTAGTCACAGATCCATTTTTCGTAAGCTATGTGTCATGGGGACATTTACCTAATTTCTCTAGGTCCCAGAAAATGAATACTAAATAAAACAAAATGGAGGGTAAAAACAGTACCCTCTTAGGGTATCAGTCTAAAGATTCAATGAAATAGAAAATCTAAAGTGCATGACATGATTCCTGGACAATAATATATCACCCAAAACTAGAAATATTTTTTAAAAATTTTTAAATGTATTTGTATTTTTTTTGTTGTTTGTTTGAGAGTGGTGGAGGGGGCAGGGAGAAGGAGAATGTTAAGCTGTCTCCACATTTAGCACAGAGTCTGAGATACGGGGCTTGATCCCACTTCCATGAGATCATGACCTGTGTCGAAATCAAGAGTTGGACTCTTAACTAACTGAGCCACCCAGGCACCCCTGGAAATAATTACTACTAATGAGCTGAATAAAAAATGGTTTAATGGTATACTAAGAAGACATTGAAAAGACAGAAGGTATGAGCTATACAGATAGGCAGTTCTATTACTAGAAAAGGGAAAAAAAATACTTCCCTACTCTATTAAAGTTTAAACTGTTGAAGACATTTCTAGAAATTCTTTCATTAATACCTTTGAGGAAATGGGTAGTATGCTGATTCAGCAAAAGCAACATTCCCTTGGATACACGAATCCTCAGAGAATATTGTATCATAAATAAAAGTCCCTTTCACAATTCAAATGTTAAATCCAAAAAATTAAAAATAGAAACAAAACCATATTTCATAATGTAGCATGAAACAAAGAAGTGTTGCTAAGGTTAGGTATATTCTGCACTTCTGGGACAAATAATTTTCATTCTGGTGGCAAATGCAGACACAATTCACTATGGTCTTTCTGTGATACATTAGACACTAACATTCTGACCATAAAATAAGTGCAAATAAAGCCAAAAAATAATTCTATGAACAGAATTGTCTTTCCAAGACAGAGTTTGGTGGAGACATTTTAAGGAAAGCAAAGTTGACTTTGGACAGAAAATACTTTCAAGAAAACACTGCATTTTTAAATTTTCTTATGCTTTGGAAACATCCCAAATGGGTACTTAGGAAAATTTACATGCATTGCACATCTGTCTAAAATCACAGAGAACAGTCCTGTCAGATGCCACTCATTCTCTCAGCATGAGTAACAGATTGGGGATGACTGAGAATATAATGCGGAAAGGAAATGACAGCAGTTTTCCAGAGTCACTGCTGGGCTGGATGTGAGTGTAATGGGGGTAGGCTGAACATGTGTGCTCTTCATTTCTGACTGTTCGGTACTCCCAGCCTGAATCATTGTCCTTCATGTCTTCCATTTACCAGAGGCTGATGGTAACATCATGTCACAGACTTGGCTGGTTTTGTTAACTCAAATGAATTTGAAATTACTGTGCCACAAACATCACAGTATAATACTGTGTGACTCAAGGTCAAGAATACCAGTTCTTTTTGTTTTGTAAGACAAGGGGGCACCCAGAGCTCCTTCATGAGGATTTCCAAACACTTTCTGGGAAGTCTGCAAGAGGGGGCAAACGTTCAAGGTGTATTACCTTCAGGGTTTCAGGTGCATGGAGGGTTGGGGGAGAAGAATAGAACTGTGACAAATTATCTTCTTCTTTATTAAAAAAAAAAAATATATAGAGAAGGAGGAAGGATGGGATGAGATGGGAGAAAAGAGTTTGAAAGTTTTTCACTATAAAGTTTCCCCAGATCCCTGGTCTGCCTTTAAGTCTCTGCCAAGTCATGGCAGCTAACTCCCTAGTAAAACCAAACTCTGAATAAAAGAGCTCAGGTTTGTTCTCATTTGGGTGGTATCCATTTATTTCCACAACAAATTTATTGAAAAGTCTCTTTGTTTAAATCAATCCATCAATCAACAAGATTTTACCAGTGTTTAAGCCAAACTGAAAGGGTACATTAAATTTCACTCACTAATTCTTTCTGAAAGAAAGATACAGTTTAAGAAAGTTTTACTTTGGGATACTAAGTGTCACTACCAGACTTTATTTTAATTATTTCATTTAATATTCATGACATCTCTAGAAGATAAACTATTACTCTATTTTATGGATGAGGAAACTGAGTCTTAGAATGGTAAGTAACTTTACTATAATTGATTTAAAAACCCTGGAATTTGGTGGAGTTAATACCTGAACACAATTTAAACTTACTCTAGAGCCAAGATCTAATTTACTCTAAACAGGCAATATAGTGCAGTGATTAAAGAGATTAATTCTGGAGTCAGATTGCCTGGGTTGACTTCACTAGCTGTAGACACTTACACAAGTTACTTCTTCATTTTGTTTGTCCGTTTTCTCATCCTTAAAAAGAATATAATCTCTAGCATAAAGGAATGATATGATAGGGGAATTACTGCATATAAAGCACTCAGAATAGTACTTTAAGGTTGAAAGCATTTAATCTGTGTTAGTCATTATGAAGGAGAAGGAATCTGAGGAGGAGAGCAAGAAAAAAAAAAAGCTCTGTTTTCATTCTTTTCTCATGGGTAGAAATTCTACTTTTGGGTGCTAGTTGTATACCAGATCAAAAATGGATTGCTTTAAAAAAAATCTTAGGGGTGCCTGTGGCCCAATTGGTTAAGCATCTACTCTTCAATTTTGGCTCAGGTCATGATCTCACAGTTCGTGGGATGGAACCCTGCCTTGGGCTCTGTGCTGACATTGTGGAGCCTGCTTGAGATTCTCTCTTTCCTCTTTCTCTGCCTTCCCTTGATCATGCTGTCTCTCTCAAAAATAAATAAACTTAAAAAAAAAAAAAAGTCTCAGAAAAGGTTTTATGGTAGCCTCAGCCAAAATAAGCCTAACTAGATTTATGTTTCATCCACTGGTCATAATGTTTCCACCACCCTTGATCACTAACTTCACTGCTGTTTCCATGGGAAATGTGTCCTGAGGTCTCTCACTCCCACACTCCCAGCTCTAGGGAATCTTTTCACCTCTTCTAGAGAAGTAGGGATGGAGCTCAAAGAAACACCCAATGCAGGTACAGCAGTTCTTCATAAACTTGAACAACTTGTTAAAAAGGTAAAGGGAAGGCTATGCCTTTTATCCTAATCTTCTAAATTAATTCTCCCTTTTGTATTCTGCTTGGATTACCCACAAGGTTGATGAAAATTCAGAAGCATTTACCCTAGTGCACTGTCTGGTTTCAACTCTTTATAAGTACCTCAACTTAAAATAAGAAGCTTTGAGCTTCAAAGAAAGAAACTAGCAAAATACTTTGATTTTTCAAGATGTGTTTTATTTTGAAACTCCTTTGTGCTTAAGAAAGCAACCGTGTCAAGAAAAAAAATGACTTAAAAATATATTTTGAGTTGTTGTGGCTTATCACATTTGGAAAATAAGTCCTTTTATTTTTATCTCCCTTATGTCTATCTTAATACCATTTCAGAGACCACTCAGAATTTTCCTATCCAAATAATGAAGGGTTTAAAATAACTTTAAAGAAACAAAATAGAAAATGCATAATTCAGTAGCATTTTCAAATTTTAATCTCAAACTCTCCTAATGTCTTGCCAGCAGATGTTTTAACAGGCCTTGGTCAATAAATTGAAGTCATGATCGATATCAGTTGTTTTGTAGATTTTCTGTGATAAATCCTGAGAATGGTTGTTACCTTGGCAATATGAAATTAAAACACTGATGAACAATTGTTCTCTCATGTGATAAAAAAAAATCTCTATGAATAGATAGGAAGCATCCTCACTGTGTACAGAGAGACTAATTGGAAAAAGAAAGGGCTTTGAGGATTGAATTTCGGCTATGCTACGTGCTTGCTTTGTGACCTTGAAGAAAATATTTAAACCTCCTCATTTTAAATGGAGGAAAATAATAATTAACTTGAAATACTGTTTTTAGAGATGTGTAAGGTACATATCACACCCATACAGTGTACGTCAAATATAAGTTATTTAAGATAAAGTTATCACCATTCTTTTCTTTATCCTCATCACAATCAGCTCCCGTTTCTATAATGTTCAACTCCCTGGATTGACAAATCTAATTATAAATACTGAGACAAACCAGATTCGAGGTAGACTGAAGAATCAGGCATTGTTGATAAACAGAAGAACATTTTTTGTTAATTTGCATTACAGATATCTAGTCTGAGAAAATGAATTAATATTTATTAAGGTTCATCTGTCAGTAAGTGTCATGATGTATTTTGGGATACTTTAGCTCTTCCAATTGCTCTTTTTCAGTCCCCAACTCTCCAGATAAACATACAATCTAGAGTGTAGCAACAATGTTAAGAAACAATGCATACCCCATCCACCAGTGAGATTGCTCTCTACACGCTTTACACATTTAAAAGTCTGGAGTCCATACCACCAAGTACTAAACATTTACCCACATTATTTATTTTGATCCTTACAACTCTTCCATCAGTAGATGATATTTTACTTACAATTGAGAAAATGACATTTTCAAAGATTGTAACTAATTTGCCAATAGCTGTTAAGCTCAAAGGGGACAGACTGTCAGTGATAAATTCAAGATAGACACACACACAGACACTATATGTGTGTGTATATACATACACTTATATATAACTACCGTATAATACTACTAGTTTTTCAGTGACATAATCAGAAAGTCAAAGTAAAAATGATTATTAGATCATGGGCTACAATAATAGCTCTCTTAAGCCAACATGAAAATTGGAATCTTTAACATTTTATTATAAAATCTAGTGTTAGACACCTTTAAGTGTGTTAAACCTATGCATTAATTTATTTCTCAAAACTTCCCTGTATTATATTGTTGTTATCCCTACTTTATTCATCATGAAGAAGTTGAGGCAGAGAAAAAATTGCCCAAGGGAAAACCGCTAATAAGTAATGAAGCTTGATTTTAACATAAATGATCAAATTCATCCTGAAACCTTATCTACCATGCAATGTTGCCTCCAAACATGTCCCTGATTAACAGAATAACTGTTTTCCTTAAAGGATAAAACACGAATATATAGATTGTTTCATTTTTTTGTGAATGGGACTCACCTGCCTGTGTATTTTCACAATCCATTAATTTGAGTTTTCCTAGATAGGTAACCAAAAAGCCTATTATCACCTAAAATATAACAAATAAAGAGCAGTGATCAATTTGAACATAAGCAAATTCAACCCCTCGTATCTCACCAATGCCTGGTCACAGACATTCCAATCAGGGCTGGTTTGTGTTGCGTATCTATCTATCTCCCCCTTGCAATAGATTTGCCATTACTTTTTTTCTATCTTTAGTCTTGTACAGTACATACAAATGCAGACAACACATACATACATACACACACTCACAGTGTTTATTACCCAAAATCAAATTATAATTGTAGTTTATGTTACACAAACTTTTATAGACTGTTAATCAAATCAACTTGAAAAGTGAAGTACAAATTTTTAGTTGTTGTATTATAACAAAGAATATATCTGGATTTTGTCCTTGATTCCTAACACTAAACTTTAAAAATTCTTATAATTTCCTAGAAGATAAGAGTATGTTTTGTCATTCATAATGAGCCCCTTGACCATACCTGATTAAGTGACTTCTGATGGTCCCTTGATTTCAAGACAGAGTATTGTTGGGTAAGTGATTAGAGGGCTGGAACTTTCAGCCTAAACCCTTTTCTCCACTCCTATCCCTAGGGAGAAGACAAGGGCTGGAGACTGAGCTCAATCACATAATCCCATAATGATACTTCAATAAAAATCTGCACACCCAAACTTCAAAATGCTTCTTGAATAGTGAACACATGAATGTGCAAGGAGGGTGACACCCTGGCATAGGAGCTCAGCATCTAGAATTCTCTCAGGTCTTTCCCTAAATGTCTCTTCCATTTGGCTGTTCCTAAGTCATATCCTTTATAATCAAACTGGAACTATAAGTATTGTTTTCCTGAGCTCTATGTCAATCCAGCATATTACTGAAAGTGATGGAATCATAGGAAACCCCAAATATACAATGGGTTGGTCAGAAGTGCAGGTGGCTCTGAGACCTGTGGCCAGTATCAGAAGTGAGGGCGGTCTTGTGGAAGATCTTACCCTTTAAACACCAGCTCTTAGCAGTTAGTGTCAGATCTGAATTAAACTGCAGGGCACCAGTTGGTGTCAGAACTGTTGTCAGAATAATTGTTACTAATAAAAGAATATGATAAAAAGTTTGAGTGTCAGAGAACTAAAAACTAAACTAAAAAAAGAAAACATTTGAATCAGGTTACTCAAAAAGACAAATTAATATGATTTTGGAAATGTGCAATTTATGTCACATGCATCCTTTGTCTAAGGTTTTATGACATTAAAACTTTTCATCCCTAAGAATTGTGACTCTGCTTAATCATCAACCTCATTTACCAGCCTTTATTTCAAATGAATTGTGATTATTTCTAAAATTGTGCCATATTTGAGAATATTCAAAATAATTTGCTTAAGGAAATGCTGGAGTTTGTGGAAGGAAATGAATCTCTTAAGCATCTCTAACCAGCCAAAATTGGAGCATGGATTGTTAACCACTCATAGATAATGAGATAAGGCCACAGTCAGTGCATGCCAGTGCTCTCTGGAGCTGCTGGGGTTGTGCTAGAATGTATAGAACATATGGGGAACTTGTACCTCTTGGTGGAGGTAATGGAGGTAAGGGGTTGAAAGTGAGTTCATTTAATCTGAATATAATCTCATTCACTGTAATTTTTCATGTCTCCCTAATCTTAAAGCCCTAAATCTAAACTATACGAACTACTGTACCAGTAGAAGAAGAAGATGGTAACCTGCTCAGATGCTTGATGGATCAGCACCCTGTAGTCTTAGAAAGGACTCGGGCTTCAGAGTCTGAAGATGTGGCTTCAAGTCACAACCACTTGTTAGTAGTGAAATTTATCCTAAATCATTTAAATTCTCTAAGGCTCAAATTTCTAATTGATAAAATGGGGGCAATAAATTATACTTCATGAGGTTTTAAAAGAATTAAGTGTAGTAAGCTCATGAAAGTAATCTGAAATGTAAAGCTCTCTATACAATTTTGATGCTTGTTAGTCTTATTTTACTTTTATTCACATGGCTTATATTTGTATGCTGTACATGTCATATAGTCAGATACTAATTAATAATCTTTCCAGGTATAAAAATAATTATTATATTACTTAGTACCAATTTTCAGAAGAAAAAGTCAGAAAGGAGAAAAATAACCCCTTGATATCTGAAGACGTGAAGTCACTTTTATGTAACCAGAGATGATAGTAAAGACAGTAAAGGGAAAAAAAAGGTAAAAAAATCTAATAGTAAAAAATTAAAATAGTAAATCACTCTGTTCATTCATAATGTTATATTTTTAATCATTAAAGTGTGTATGCTGTCTCTGTGCCATTATATTTGTTCCACATTAGTGATCCAGAATCAAAATTTATAAGCTATAATTTACAAAAAAGGAACACTCTGGAAAGCAAATTAGGCTAAGAATTCAAATAACTGAATTTCAGTACTACTTTGGGGATTAGCATTGGAAATATTAAATTCTCCATTGCCAATTATTCAACTAAAATATGACATAATTATCCATGGCCAAATGATCTCAAACCCACTAAACCTTTAAAATTCTGTGATATTTGAAAAACAAATAAAATTCTGTGATATTTGGAATTTGCTTCTAGAATCTATATACAGTGTTAGTATAATTGGCTTATTTATTTATTCACCCATTTAACAATATAACATCTAATATTACTTTAGTCAACATGTGCTTTCACATCCACATTTCTTTAGTCCTTGAAATGAAGCCAGTGAGAAAAGTGGGTCAAAGAATATTATTCTCATCTTAAACATGAAAAAGTGAAGTAAAAACTAACACACACACAGATTATTTGTGTAAATCATACACTCTAAATTGTTTTGACTCTATACAAGTTTATAGAGTTATATGTCCTTATTCATTTCAAAAGGATATCTATAAAAATGTACATGAATATTCAGTTCAAATGAGTATAACAAAATATTCAGGAGTCCAAGGTTGAGGTTTTGATTTTCACTTAGTCTGGCAATTTCTTTTGACTTCTCTGCTATGGACTCCAGTCCCACCCATTATGAATAAATCAACTATTTGATACCATCAAGATCATGTGAAATTCTGAAGTTGACTAAGTTTGTCCCACTCACTTTTGGGAACTAACCTCAAGAAGCACATCTTGGTCAATTAGAAGATTGATTTGTGCATGTATGGAAGGCAGGCTTCTAGTCCTATCACTTTGACTTCTGCTGAGTCAGGGATTAATGCAACTTTCTTCTCAAGTTCATGGTACAACAGCTAATGGAAATCCTACAACACTAACAGGGTTAGGATCTTGAGTTAGACTCTTAACCTTCTGCTAGGATTTGATGGATAACTTGACATTTTAAAAGCATACTTTTCAGCTCAGGTTATTTGAAATGAGAAATCCAAGGCTAGGGTTAATGAAAATAGATTCCACTTTTCTCTCAAACTCAGTGTTAGAAGAATAGTATGTTTCTTTCCTTTCTAACAATAAATGACTAATGATCACCTAGGGACAAATGAGGAAGGAGAGGTGTTAGCAAATGTAACTCACTATGACAACGTTTGAAATAGTTATGGCATCTCAAGGCAGCTAATAAAAACATGTTGGAGCAACTGCTGCTATTTTTTTTTTCTTTTTGTCGCATTTGAGTTACAATGATCCGTAAAACTCTTCGCATCACAGCCAGTCCAGGAGCAAAGGGGATTTGCTGGCATTTTCAGGAAGTCAACGTCAGTAGCTCATGTTTCCATGTGAGGGTAGTGCCCAAAAGTATACATAGTGCCTGCAGTGTTACCCAAAATTGTTTACCCAAAAATTAGAACAGAAAATTGTAAAGAAAATCGATGTAACATTAAGCAAGATGCTATAAAGCAGAAAGACCAAACTAGGAACTAAGAGCAAACCCTTAAGAGCTAATATGTTAACGATGACATATATAAAACAAGTAATAGGATCTAGTCCACTAGCCGTTGTGGGACTTAAGTCAACATGTGACACAAAATCTCTTCAGAATAAAGTGAAGTGAAACATCTGGTCCCAAACTGGTATGCTGCAGAGAAGAGATCCAAATTTAGATTCTCTGACTGCAAAGTAAAAGTTATGACTTCACCCAGGAGTACTGGCCCAGGAACAAGAGGATCAAATTTAAAGCACTGAAATTAGGGGCCTCTGGGTGGCTCAGCCGATTAAGCATTCAACTCTTGAGTTCCTCTTAGGTCATGATCTCATGGTTGTGGGTCTGAGCCCCCAACTGGGCTCTGTGCTGACAGTGTGGAGCCTGCTTGGGATTCTCTCTCTCTCTCTCTCTGCCCCTCTCTCACCTCAAAATAAATAAAATAAACTTAAAAAAAATAAAGCATTGGAATTAGTCAAAGAAGAGCAGACAGAGAAGCTATTGGGAGCACAAGGGAATCAGAGTCAAAATACGACTGAATATCTACAAAAATAATCTACAAAATCAGCTATAAGCAAGATATATATCTATGCCATATATAAGGCATACATATTAAATGTGTATATATGTGCATATATATATATATAAAATCAAAACATAATGTTAAAGCAAGTTTTATTCTTTTTTAAAATTTTTTTTGGTTTTATTTATTTTTGAGACAGAGAGAAACTGAGCACGAGTGGGGGAGGGGCATAGAGAGAGGGAGACACAGAATCTGAAGTAGGCTCCATGCTCTGAGCTGTCAGCACAGAACCCTATGCAGGGCTCAAACCCACAAACCCTGTGATCATGACCTGAGCCTAAGTCACCACCCAGGCGCCGCAAAGCAAGTTTTATTCTTAAAACACAAGACCAATTTCAGTTTCTAGAATAGAGTTGAATGAGAAAAGCACAAAGCTATAAAGTAGAATGAAACATAGAGAGGGCCTTATCAGACTTTGTAAGCTATCCTGACTTTTACTCTGAATCATATGGGAAGGCACTGTGGAATTCTGAGGGGAGGAGGGAACAGATGTAACTTACATTTAAATAGAATTCCTCTCATTCCTGTTAAGGAAGGATTCTCTTAAGGTGGATTCAGAAAGATCAATTAGGATGTTCCTGTAATAATCCAGAGAAAAGAAAGGTGCCTAGACCAGCAAGGTAGTGTTGAAAGTAAAACAGACAGGTCTAGTTGGCTTTGTACACACAGCAGGGATAGGCAGGGATAATCATGAGCGTGCTGACATCCCAGGTGTACTGCAATTAACTGTGTCATGCTGAGGAACTAATTTTATGAGTAGTTAAGGAAAATTACATTCCAAGTCCTACTTTTCTGTCTCATGATAACATTTAAAAATTGAATATCCTGCAAAAGGATAAAAAAAGATAATGGTAGGGAGGTGGAGGGTCAATAAAACTCTGACAAACTAGAAACAAGTAAATTAGAATCATTAGCTAAGAATCCTGCCCAAACAACATGATCCTAGCACCTCTCAATGATTCTTTTAACAGGTATAAATTAAATACCACCTGTTAATAATAACATGAATTTTTTCCCAATTTCACATTAGTTAAAAACAAGAAAAATAATGACTGTTAAGATAGCTAATAAGAATGGATGCTGAACTTGTCCTGAGTCTTTTCCATGCACTTTTCATACATATAATCTCTGTCCTCATACTATACCTTGAGGTACAATATATTATCATCTCTGTTGTATAGTTGAAAGATTTGATGCAAAGAGCTACCCATAAACTGAAGTATAGAATTTACTAGAATCAATAGATATTCAGATGAATCCCCTTGAACTGTAACAGTTGAATCTCTCATAATGAGAACTGATCCTCAAAATGATGAGCTCAAGATCCTGGAAAAATCCTAATTTTTAAGGAGTTTACTGTTAAAGGAAACTGGTCATTTGGGGCTTAGAAGGATTATAATTTATAGCTATTACAAGAATAAAGGTATCTTATTTATGCCAGATAGGGAGGAAAGGAAGGGGCAGAGACATTTGATTTATCCAAATATTCAATTCAAAAATTTTGATTTATTGGGGATGAACTGAGTAAACAAGCCTGCCAGTTCAGTTATACTTTAGTGACAGGGTTTCTTGACAGGTATCTTATCTCAAGTAACATAAATCCTTTCATTCTCTTTGCCAGTCACTGTGTTTCATTTTTTGAAGTTCAGTTTCTCACAAATAAGAACTATGAGAAAATGTAGGTGAATATTTAATAGATAACTAGGAGAAAAATAAATTTTCTAATCATTCAGCATGGGATGAAAACATAAAAAATCCATTTTAACGCCTTGTTGATAACAGGAATATTCAGATGATACTCATTCCCTCAGAAAAAATGAATATAGAAATAAAAACTTGGCAAACATTATAGAAGGGTCAGATGATACAAATAAGCAGCTATTTATAGGATATTTACCAAGAATATTTTATTAGAGAACAATTTTTATGTTATATTAAATGGAACAACACAGACACAAATTTATTAATGGTGGGATTCCAATCATATTTTAAATACATATCACATAAGATATGCCAATATATTCTGGGCACTTTTGTGTGGTGAGAAAAGGGAATACAATGTTCTGTAATTTTCTTTCAGCATTTTGCCATTGTTACTAGGAAAATATATTATTTCTTAAAGTCTTTTAACAGATATTTTAAAACAATACATAATAATGAAATACATAATATGCCTTTCTTTAGCTTTCCACAAGTGAGTCATATATTACACTCTCTTGTAAACCATGAAAAATTCATGAGAGCTTAAACTGAAAATGAAGTCATTCCCTCAGTGCCAGTGGTTGACAAGCACTCCCACCAATCAAATGTAAGTTAAATACAAAGATGTACTTAGTGCCACAACTCACAACATTACTTGAAGAATCAAAACTTATAGTATAAACTCAAGTAATTATATTTGAAGAATGCTTAAAATGTAGTTTCCAAGGGGACTCTTGGGTGACTTAGTTGGTTAAGCTTTTGACTCTTAATTTTGGCTCAGCTCATGATCTCACAGTTTGTGGGGTTGAGGCCCAAGTCAGGCTCTACACTGACAGCACAGAGCCTGCTTGGAATTCTGTCTCCCCCTCTCTCTACCCCTCCCCTACTTCTGCTCACTCTCTCTCTCACTCTTAAAATCAATAAATAAACTTCTTCTGTAAACCCTGAGCTTCCCATCTGGGAAAGGAGTACGGTGGACTAGATGTCTGAGGTCTCTAGGTCTGACCCCTTACCTATCACCTTATTAGAATCCTAGCCACAATTTTATTGTCAAACATAATAATTTAGTTGTTCTAAATGAGTTAGTTTGCTTTTATTATGTAATTACATGTCATATTATAATAATACATTGATGGTAAAAAAGGTCACTGAGGCCTTATTGTCAAGTTCAATAAAATTCCTAATGAAATGTCAGACTCTTCTATAGATCTGTCATTAATACTCTTAAGTGAATAACAGTCTTTATAGTCCACAGTTTTTTAATTACCTAAGTATATGTTTCCAAGCAAGATCCACACTTTATTTAATAATTCATGCGGTGATAATTAAGTGAAATGATTACTCAGTATACCTTCCTCTACCTACTTGCCTACATATTAAATCTAGATTTCTTCTTCTTTCTTTCCTTCTTCCCTTCCTTCTTCCTTCAAGCTTTCCTTCCCTTCTTTTCTTCATTCCTTCAACTAAAACCATTTATGTTATAGTCCAGTGCATTTGCATATTATATATTTTAT
Organism: Hyaena hyaena; assembly: GCF_003009895.1. Lineage (NCBI taxonomy): Eukaryota > Metazoa > Chordata > Mammalia > Carnivora > Hyaenidae > Hyaena > Hyaena hyaena. Next base: position 697,346 of record NW_024081387.1, on the reverse strand, counting down.
ATATAAAGATGCATAGGCATATATATATATATATAATATCTCAGTATAGTGACTAAGACATTTACAGAAACTAGTAAGCAGTTTTATATTTTCTAGGGATCTGATTTTTCCTCTCTTTGAACATTACCTAGAGTATTTCTATTGGTTGCACAGTTGAAGATAGCCCTGTGTCCCAAAGTTATATACCATTCATTGGAAAGAGGAAACAGGGAGTGGACTACCAGCAGCTATTTGTCTATTTAAGGATATGACTGGAGGTTGTACCAATCACAAATGCTCAGTTCTAGCTGCCAGATTTTAACACATGGTAATGTCCAACTTCAAGGGAGAATAGGAAGCTAATAACTGTAGTCTCTAGCTAAGTCATGCATACCCAGTTAAACCTTAAAGATTCTACTACCAAATGGAAGACGAGGAGAATGGACACTTGCCACATTACTTTACTTTAAAACTCAAGTGTCTGGGATTCAGGGGAAAGAAGAGATGACAGAAAATGTGTAAACACCCCTTAGAGAATTCTAAGTAGCACTACTTTTAGATTTCTGCCTTTATAATTTATTTCTTTAGGACAATATGATATTATCATTGTTTTTAACCTTGAGCCTTATGGGTCCTTAAAACTGTATCTATAGGTCTTAACTGAAGAAATAATAACTTGAAGCCAAAATTATTTGAGAAAACATATTTTATTTGCCAATTATCAATGCCTACTTTTAAAATAATTTAATGTTTATTTAATTTTAAGAGAGAGTCAGAGTGTGAGTGAAGGAGGAGCAGAAAAAGAAGGAGACACAGAATTTGAAGCAGGCTCCAGGCTCTGAGCTGTCAGCACAGAGCCTGATGCGGGGCTTGAACCCCCGGACTGTGAGATCATGACCTGAGCTGAAGTCAGACGCTTAACTGACTGAGCCATCCAGGCACCCTTATAAATGCTTATTTTTTAAACTAATAAAATATTATCATGCATATCAGAATAGTGTAATCATTTTAATAAGAACTAATTTCTCAGACTTGAAAATTAACAGATTCCTACTTGGAAACACAGCATTAGGTGACATGTGGGGTGAAAACATGTTTGATTTACACAAAAATCATATCCAAACATCAACATTCCTAAGAAAGAAGGAAAGTAAGAGTAAACTTAGAAAAGTAATCTGATCTTATTTGGAGCAAAATAGCAAGTGTAATTTAATGGAAAGCCCATTAAAGAGCAGCAGCTCTTCATGCTGCAACAGAAACGCATTCTTATCTAGGAAAGAAGAATGCATGGGAAGATAGGAGGAATTACACTCAACATGTCAAATAAGTCTTTATGTAGAACACAATGAGTGGTGAAGAGTGAGTTCAAACAATGAGATACATGGCATGGAGACCTGGCTGTATATATATCCTCCAGAGCAGTGGTTCCCAAATCTGGATTTTTCTTGCTAAAAACCTATAGTCCTATATATAATAACTACAAATTAAGTTTAGTTGTAATAGATGAACCGTGTCTGTAGGTTGTTCTTGGCTATTAGCATTCAGTCTTAACACCTCAATTAGTACTACAGAATTATCTCTCTTTAGATACAGTCTAGTGGGACCAATTAATCAGAAGTCCTTCTTCACCTATATTAAAATAATATAGGATATGCAGAGGAGACCGCTCCAGAAGTTTTTCCTCTCCAACCCTTCAGTATTAATTCGTTTCCAGCCTTCTCATTGATTCTATGAAATCCTTCTCCATATAATGAAATCCCTTTTACTGAATTTAAAAAGTACAGATTCTTAAGTCAGGCCTACCGAGGGCAGTATCACTAAAAAGATTTTAGCATCTCTATATTAATGTATGTGATAGATGGTACCCAAATAGCACCTATCCACTGACCAGTACTTGGGATTCTCTCCTTTAGAGCCTTGTTGACATTGACATCACCTTGAATTTTCTTAGAAATTTAGGATCTTTGAATTAGACTACTGAATTAGACTTACATTTTCACAAGATTCTCATGCTCAAGAAGCATTATTAAAGACAACAGTTAGAAGAAAAGAAGAAAGAAAAGTGTTGGGGTTAGAGGCAGCAAAAAGTCAATGACAAACACAAATCCAGTGTGGAATATACCGTTTTAGATGTTCTCAGAGTCCCTTTGGTATGTGACCTTTTTATAAAATGGTAACTTTTTTGGTAACTTCTATTTTTGTTATACTGAAAAGTTTGTTGTCGGGTAAAAAAAAGAAAAGAAGAGAAAACTAGTAAGAGTCTTCATTTCTCAGGACTTTAAAGAATTTTGGAGAGTAAATTTTACTGACAAAGTTGGGGGACAAAAAGCTCCAAATGATGTTATCTTCTTTAACTTTCAGTCCTAGATCAGAAGGGTCCTGATATGCTTTTGAGAGACTAAGTATGATGGTTCAATCTACTGTTAAGTATAGTAGAAAATTTACTTTAATGCATCATTCAAAACATCACCAAGTTCCTTCAAACTTGAAAGAAGTCAATTTTTAACTCAGGAAAGTGTGCAGGGTTTTATGGGGAAACGGGAGAACAGTTGAAAACAGGGGCAAGTGTTGGCCAGTAACTGAAAACACATTCTAAGGAGAGGGAAAAAAAATGTGTTAAACTGTCAGTCAGGCCTAATGTAAAAGAATCTGGAGGAAGAAATACAGTGACTTAAATTCACAGTAAGAGTGCCATCCTAGCTCTGTACATAGGCATCCTGGGTTCAAATTCCAGCTCCAATATTTACCAGCTGTTTGACACTGGGCAGTTACTTAACCTATATAAACTTCAATTTCTTTATTTAAAAACTGTGAATAATAGTGCCAAAGGGGAATTTTGGAGGACCCAGATTAAACTTGGAATTATTACAGTATTTAAAATAAGTAAATGAAAGAGATCAATGCAGATCCAATGCTGAAAGTGTGCCATGAACCAAGATTTTGATTAATGAATGAGATTATGGGTAAAATATATTTGTCTTGGCAAAGCAGAGATTTTTTTGCCTATTGTTATATCTGATAGAAAACATTCTCAGATTTTCTACATATTGTACTCTGTATCAATTAGGAAAGACTCCAAATGATTCCTTAAAGCAGATACTCATAGTGGTTATTTGGAGACTGCAAGGTTAGTTTTTGCAAATAAGCTGGTCTGAAACGGTATTCAATTATATTAACCAACAAATATAACTATCTTCATAGAAAAGACATATCATAATTTTTCACCACAAAGAAACATTAGGTAACATCTTTAAGTTATTTTGTTTCCTTGGTTGTTTGTGGATAAAAGAAAGCTCCTGTGGTGTCATCCTTTTCAGGCAGCTTTTTGCATGAAATCTTCAGTAGTTGCCACACTTGGATAAGATGTGCTCATTTGGCCACATACAGCATTTTATTGCATTTTATTTTATTGCACTATTTATTCCAATCTGTTTTGTGTTAAAGTAATTTACATGTACTTGATAAATATTATTATATCATGCTATTTTTATTATATGGCATGATATAGAATCTATTATATAATATGTAAACACTGGTCTTGGGGCACATGGGTGTTTTGGTAAGTTATCTGTCCAGCTCTTGATTTCAGCTCAGGTCATGATCTCATGGTTCATGAATTCACGCCTGGCATTGGTCTCCAGGCTGACAGTGCAGAGCCTGCTTAGGATTCTCTCTCTCTCCCCCTCTCTCTCTGCATCCCCCCCCACCTCATGGTTTCTCCCTCTCAAAATAAATAAAGTTAAAAAAAAATTTAAACACTGATCTTTGAATTCATGAAGAACAGGAGTTATTCTGTATGATTTAAATTTAATAATTTTTATATTCTCCTGTAGAACCTAGAACAGTAGTGGAAAAAATTAGGAATTCAGTGTACAATTATTTCTTAAAATATCTGAATAAATGAAATTTACCATATATAGGCTAAAAAAATATCAGAATATTCCATAGACAGTTTTTCATCTAATAAAATGTTCCCTCTTTCCCTATTTATTAAAATTGTTAAGCTATTTTCCTGAAATAATACTAAGTAGAGATGTATTAAAATATGTTAAACTTTAAATACCATATTCATAATTAACCAAAACAAGTAATTAACTGGAATTTCTCAAGTTTTACCATTTAAGACAGGCAAAATAAAATAAAATAAATCACAGTGATAAAATCATTCAAAAATGTCTCAGAGGTGTCTTGGACTCAGTACACATGTGACTCAAACTCCTATCCCTATTTTATCTGCAGACAGCCATGAGAATCTATTTTCAGAATGATGACCCTGAAGCTCTCTATCATGTTATGAAATAACCCACAATCTTCACCCCCATATACTTAATGAGACAAGAAGATGGAATGATTTATTTTAGAGAGATTTATAGCCACAAGAATTGGACCAAAATTGGTTTTCTTCTTAAAACTCAGGAGAGTTCTCTCTAGATCCGTGGTTAATAACCTTTTTATTTTTTCAGCCAACTCCCTTTGAGAATCTGATGAAAGCTATCAGTTCTCTCACCTGAAAAATACACATGTACAAACATTACTTTTTTCTTTACCATTTCCGAAGGTCCAATGTTCCTCTTAAAATTAGCCATCCTTACACTTTTTAAAAAAAATTTTAAATGTTTATTTATTTTTGAGAGGGAGGGAGAGAGAGAGAGAGAGAGAGAGAGAGAGAACACATGCACATGAGTGGAGGAGGGGCAGACACATAATCCAAAACAGACTCCAAGTTCTGAGCTGTCAGCACAGACACCACTGTGAGTCTCAAGCTCACAAACTGTAAGATCATGACCTGAGCCGAAGTCAGACGCCTAACCAATTGAGCCACTCAGCTGAGAACATCCATTCTATACTACAATAATTGTAATTAGGAAATTCAGCTTTGTTCTCCAGTGTGACATAGATTTCCATGTTTCCTTGATTTGTTTAATCAGTGGAAGAGGAGAATGTGTTTCTACCACTTGGTGTTAAAGGAGGATCTTATTCCACTTACTCTGTGTACAGAGAGGTTTGGAGCCTTTTGCTATGTTTCCATGAGGATCTAAGTGATGAGATCCTAAGGTAGCTAGGTCTTCCATGCTTATAGCTATTGTCCAAGAAAGGTTCCTGTATTGTACATTACTTCCCAAACTTTTTAATATTGCTTCCAAAATTTCATAGTTCCCTCAGTGATAATCCCATATTTTCAATAAAAGATTCAAATGAACAACACTCCTCCTTTTCCAAGCCCTCTTGAAACTATAGAAGAGACATACATTTGCTTTGCTAGTTATATACATATATATATATATATATATATCCCTACAACATGCAGATATAAAAATTAGTTGCAGGTTACAGGCAAAGGAATAACACTGCACCACTTCCTGCATTATACACAAAACAAATTCAAAATAGATTAACGATGTAAGACATGAAACTATAAAACTCCCAACAGAAAACATAGGCAGAAATTTCTTGGACATCATCACCCTTAGGAACATTTTTATGGATAGGTCTCCTCAGGCAAGGGATACATTTAAAGCAATAAAAACTATTGGTATTACACCAAAATAAAAAGCTTTGCACAGCAAAGGAAATCATCAACATAATGACAAGGCAACCTAGAAATGGAAGAAGATATTTGCAATTATATGGTACGAAAATGATATATCCAGTAAGAGGTTAATATCCTGAATACAAAAATAACTTCTGCAACTCCACACAAACATAACAAAAAGTTCAATTAAAAAATAAGCAGACTTGAAGCACCTGGCTGGCTCAGTCAGTTAAGTGTCCAACTTCAGTTTAGTTTGTGATCTCATGGCTAATGAGTTTGAGCTCCACATCGCACTCTGGCTGACAGCTTAGAGCCTGGAACCTGCTTTGGATTCTTTCTGTGTCTCCCCCTCTCTCTCTACTTCTCTACTCCCTTCTCTCTCTCCTCTCTCTCAAAAATAAACATAAAAAATAAATGAGCAGACTTGAATAGATATTTTCCCAAAGAAGACAGACATACAGATGACCAATAGACACATGGCAAGATGCTCAGCATCACTAATCATCATGGAAATGCAAATCAAAACCACAATAAGATATCACCTCACTCTATCAGAATGGCTAAAATCTAAAATGCAATAAACAAGTGTTGGTGAGGCTGTGGAGATAAAGGAACACTCATTCACTGTTGTTGAGAATACAAACTGGTACAACCACGGTGGAAAGCAGTATGGAGGTTCCTCAAAAATTTTAAAATAATAACACCATATGATCCACTAATGCTACTAGTTGGTATTTATCCAATGAAAATAACAAAACTAATTCAAAAATATGTTCATCACAGCAATTAATTACCATAGCCAAGATAGTGAAGCAACCCAAGCGTCAACCAATAATCAACAGATGAATGGATATGGTATGTGTATACACACACTCACACATACATGCATGTGTGCTCCCCCACAGAATGGAAGATTACTCAGCCATAAAAAAAAAAAAAAAAGAAAGAAATCTTGCCATTTCTAACAACATGGGTAAACCTAGAGGTTATTACTAAGTGAACTGAGTCAGAAAAAGACAAATACCATGTGACTTAACTTATATGTGAAATCTAAAAAATAAAAACAAATGAACAAACAAAGGAAAAGCAGACTCTTAAATAAAGAAAACAAACTGGTGGTTGTCATAGGAAAGGTGAGTGTGGGAATGAACAAAATAAGGACAGTTAAGAGATTCAAACTTCCAGTTACAAAATAAATGTCACCAAAAATGTTAGTTACATGAGAAACAGTTGAGCTGTGTATTATCCATTGTGCTGGTGCACGAGGCAGCAGAGTACAGTTGAAGGTAACATGTGCATCTGCCAACTCTAAATTTACAGAGTTATATGCACCCCCTTCCAGTCTTTCCAACCCCGTCTCTAACTTTTGGCAACCACTGATCTATTCTCCAATTACATAATTTTGTCATTTCAAAAATGTGACATGTAAACTTTTGATATTGACTTTTTCTTTTATTCAGCATTATTCCCTTCATATCCATTAACAATTGTTGTATCAATAGTTTGTTCCTTTTTATTGCTGCATAGTACTTCATGATAGTTTAACCATTCACCCAATAAGAACATTTGGATTATCTGCAAATAAATATTTTTATTACAAATAAAGCTTCTTAGGTAATTTGTGCACAGGTTTTTATCTGAATATAAGTCTTCATTTCTCTGGAACAAATTCCCCCATGTATAACTGCTGGGTTGTATTGGTAAGCATGTGATTTCTTTTATACAAACTTGACTGATTGTTATCCAGAGTAGCTGTACCATTGTGTTTATCCCACCAATGATGTATGAGAGATCCAAGTTCTCTGTATCCTTGCCAGCACTGCTGTTATCACTATTGGTAATTCTGCTGTTCAACAGAACAGTATCTCAATCTGCTCTTAATTTCTATTTCCCAAAGACTAATGATGTGGAACATCTTTTCATATGTGTATTTGTTATATGCATATCCACTTCAACAAAGTGTCTGTTGATGTGTTTGGCCATTTTAAAACAGATTATTATTAATTTTTTTGGTGTTAGTAGCTTTTCCTTTCATCCTTTTAGCAGGGTCTTTCACAAGAAAAAAATGTATCTTATTTTGATGAAAACATTTATCAAATATTTACTTTATCTTGTTCTTAATGCCATATCTAAGATCTCTTCCCTCAATCCAAGCCCTGAAGGGTTTCTATTCTCTTCTAAATTTTTATGTAATTTTACATTTAACATTTAAATTCAAGATCCATTTTGCGGTAAATTTGTATATTGTGTGAAGTTTAGGTTGAGCAGGTTGTTTGTTTTTGCCTGTTGATAATGATCTAACATCAATGCTTGAAAGGTTATCTGAAAAGATATCTGTCCTCCAAGGAATTGTAAAAGCAAATATGGATTTTTAAGGTATGGAAAACAAGTGAAGGAACTGAAACATTTAAACTGAATAGTTGAAATGTTTGAGAGCTTTGGACTATACTAGCTAAAACCTCAGAGAATTTTTTAAAAATTTTTTTAGATTTTATTGTGCAACAAACTTTGAGGTCAAAACCAGGTCAGGCTAGAAACGTCTAACAATCAAATTATTGAAACAAAAAGAGCTCTGTAATTTCTTAGCTATAGAACTGAAATTTAAAAGAAGAGCTGTTAGGGGCACCTTGGGTGTCTCAGTTGGTTAAGTATCTGACTTTTGGTGTTGGCTCAGGTCATGAGCTCACAATTCATGAGTTCCAGCGTCACATGGGGCTCCACACTGACAGCATTGAGCTTGCTTTGGGTTCTCTCTCTCTTCCCCCCTCTCTATGCCCTTTACTGGCTCTTGAAAGATAAAAGAGAGAGAGAGAGAGAGAGAGAGAGAGAGAGAGAGAACAAAAAGAAGGAAAGAGCTGGTAGATTAATGCATTAATGAGATAATTATTTTAAGCTAAGAATTTTCCTAGATATACTGGATCATCCCTAAACATTCTAAAATTGCTTATGGCTTAATTCATATATAAGAATAGCATGTAGCCCTTATAGTCATTCCAGATTCTCTTGGAAGATAGATATGTCAATGTTAGTATCTTTGCCTTTCTTTCCTAATACAACTTTATGTCTTTTTAGATGCAGGAAAAATAAGTCCTCAAGAAATATTTCATGCTTTCATTTAACTAAAAAAAATGCAGCTTGGTTTAGTGAACAGAGCAAAAAGTTTGATACAAAGGGAATTAAGATTTGGCTCCACTAATTATTAGCTGTATATTCCTAAAGCTTTTTTAAATCTGCTTTCACAAAGCAAGTTATAAATAAATAAATAGAAAATAAATTGGCACATTAACTTCGATATGTTTATTAAATTGATGGTATTCATGTGTACAGTGGGGACAGGAAAATCTTAGCTTGTAGGATTGTTGTGGTAAAGAATTAAGACTTTCCAGACCACATAATAAGGTATCAAAACATTAGTTTCATGTTCTTAGCTGCCCACCCAATTTAGCATCCCACTTCCATGTCATCATCATCTTCAGGTCTGCTTTCCCAGATTCCAAAGACACTTATTATTAATTTCTAAATACTATAAAAAAAGTCCCATTCTTCCTTTGTTTACCTATGTAGTTAGTCCTCTAAATTTCTTGTTATTTAGCATAAATAAATGGGTATAAATATCTAGCACAGTCAAGTAAGGTAGATAGGAAATGAAAAATGGAAGTTTATTGTTTTGTTTTCCTTTTAAGTGTGTCCCTGTAGTTATCGACCACCCAATGGCAAAGTAACAATATAACTTGTTTTGTTTTTCTCATCTAATTTTCCTCTTCACTTCTGTGAAAAGAGACAAGCTGCATGATTTTGCTCAATGTGCAATTGTTGGATTTACTCAAGGGAAGACTATATAAAATGGAATTATAATGATAGAAAGCTAAAAACAAAAACCTGACTCGATATGTCACAATCTTCAGTACTTGATATTGATTTTATATCTGCATGGGAATGGCTGAATCCTGAATAGTTAGGTCCTGGTATAAGTGATAGATCATTTTTTTCTTACCACTGTTACTGGTACTTATTTAGTTTGTAGATTTAGGAATATGGGAACTATAGTTCTGAACTGTCTGAAAGTCAATGGAGAGATACATCAGCTCTGTCTACATTGCTGTCCATTTTTTGGATCACAGTTTATATATAGATTGAACCATATGTGACTGTCATTTTATTAGGTTTAAAAATAGAATATTGGCAATTTCATGTGGTTTATCCTAATATATGAAAGAGATGCATATGTTCATTCATGGCAGAATTCCTTCAAATATAATCAATATATTTTGAAAAAATGGGCTATATATTAATGGTCAAGTTAGTATTCCTTCCTTAAAGAAATATTTGAATATTTGACCCACTCTATGCCAGACAGAGTATTATGCACTTGGACTTGAGGAGATTAGCCAATATAGTCACCTTTGTGAAGCTTAAACTCTGGTGGAAAGAATTAAGGTAAAGGAGAAACATAAAATAGTTAAGTATAATATATTTATAGTGTATTAAATACCAATAAAAACTAGGAACAAATAAACAGGGAAATCATATATGGTATAGGCAGGTATTATAATTTTAAAATAAGGTATCTGGGAAAGGCCTCAAACAGGAAAGAAAATATCTAAAGGAGGGGAAGAAGCAAGCTATGCAAATGTCTGTAGGGAAGCATTCCCAGCAGAAAAGAGTGAACAAGAGCAGAAGAGGTCAGAATATAACAGCAGGACCATCTCAGGGAAGGTTTTGTAAATTAAAGATTTGGCTTTCACTGTAAATGAGTTGGGAAGCCATCATGGCTTCTCAGCGAAGAAGTAACATTACTTATTAATATTTTAGGAAATCAGCCATCCACTGTGGGTATAGACTTGGAAGCAGAAAAAAGAAGGAACTTAGTAAGAGAAGCTAGCATGGTACTATAATTATCCAGGCAACAGGCAAGATATGATGGTGGCTTAGAGTAAAGTAAAAGTGGAGGTAGTTAGGGGCATTTGGGTGACTCGGTTGAGTGTCCGACTCTTAATTTTGGCTCAGGTCACGATCTCATGGTTTGTGAGTTCAAGCCCCATGTTGAGCTCTGCGCTGACAGTGCACCTCCTTGGGATTTTCTCTCTGCCCCTCCTCCGCTTGCACTCTCTTTCCCTCTCTCTGTCTCTCTGTTACTCTTTCTCAAAATAAATAAACTTTAAAAAATTAGTGGAGTTAATTAAAAACGGTTGGATTTGATAGAAAGCATATGGGAAGTGAGTAAACAAGAACATTAAAGATGTCTCCAAGACTTTTGGCCTGTGCTATAAGATAAAGTTTTAATGAAATGAGTGAAAGAAGAATGCGGGAGGAGTGACTTTGTCATAGAAAGAATATCAAGAATTTAGTTTTGAATATGATAAATTGAAGAAGGCAAATGCCTCTAACCTCATTAATAAGTATGACCTAAAGAAGAGAAAGGAGCCCCTTTCTACAATGCTGGTCTTAAGACTCAGAGAAGCTAAAAGAAAGTGTCTAATGGCAACTCAAGAGGATAGGGATCTGGATATTGCATGACAGCAACATGAGCCAGCAGATTAGCAACAATATGTTCCTGCTGCAACAGTGCCTGACATACATGTATCTTAGTGCATAACGGCAGCCGTTTCATTCCAGTTTCCAATTCTCACACAAACTTCTAGTTTGCTAACTCTAATCTAAAAACATACTGGGAAGGGAGTTTCAGTAAAGAAGTTCCAGCTTATCCCAGATGACAGAACATAGAACTAGTAAAAATGGGCAGTTGTCTATGCATGTCTGATATCCAGGCAAGATGACTGGGCTTTAAATGTATATTTGGGTGGACCAGTAATCAGTGGCATTCAAAGCCAAGAGGCTAATGACATCATCCACTGGATGAGTACACACAGAAGAGAGAAAATGTCTGAGAACTAAGCCCTGAGGCACTACAAATTTCAGAGGTCACGAATTTGAGAAGGAATCAGAAAAGCATTCTAAGTGGGAATAGCTGGAAAGGTAGGAGGGATGAGTGTGTAATCTCAAAAGTTAAGTGGAGGAAAACAACAGGGTTTAAGAAGATAAAATGATCATTTGCCTTCTCTTTCCACAACTAGTAAATCTCCTCACAGAATGTGCACTGCAGTTTTTAATACAAGTTCTTTACATAGAAATAATAAAGACTATGGGATAGACTCGGTTCTAGAATGTTTTTTAAATGGAAAAAAAAAACCTGAAATATATACTTTTAAGTATTGTATCAGGACGGAGCACAAAATTATGTTTAATGTAAAAGTAAATGTTGATGCAATTATCATCTCTTCACATTATGCAGAGATTTCACTGATATTGAACATTATCTTCAGATTCTTGTTTACTGAACCCCACAGGTCAGAAAGGGAAGTTGCAAAGAAATAATAAATGGCATATTTTAAAGAAAATAACTCTCTTGAATTCCTTTCTCTTCTGAATTCATTGATTCCCTATAAAAGAAGGTTCCCACAGCTCAAGCACTGTGAAGTATCAATTGTTTTCAAACTACAGTCTTCTATGATGTCATTAGGCAGTTACTCCTACACTGAAAAAACTGACACCAGGGACTGAATTTTCTATTTCCAGCTCTCTAGAATCACTTAACTTCTTTTTGCCTTTTAAAAACAGGAGTAAATTGCTCCTCAGCCTATCTCTCAGAGGTGATGTGACTATTGATAAGACACCCTCTGCAGATCAATTGGATTCACACACACACAGACACAGACACACACACACACACAGACACACACACACAGACACACACACACAGACACACACACACACAGACACACACACACACACAGACACACACACAGAATGTTTTCAAAGCACCTGAAGAGCAAACAAGTGGAATTAGATTTTCCCCCTCCTTTTCACAGATTGAGGATAAGGGGAAAAACATGTTGCCTGGAATAGGGAACCCAATTTTCTTCCATTGTGTAAAGGACTAAAGGAGAGTGGCCTGCATATCTAAGAAACGTCTTCTGATGACTGGAAGAGATTTTCCTAATAGTTCACTTGCCATTTACATAACTTAAAGATAAAAACAGAACCCTGAAACACCATTATTTCTTGGAAAGTAACCCCTTAATTATGCTGTTATATCAGGTTTCCCAGTTTTAAATCTAGGAGTAATTCTAGTATCTTTCTTTCTTCTTTACTCACCTGATTCAATCCATCTCCAAATCCTGTTCATTTATACTCTTAAGCATATTGCTAAGTCCTCTTTTTCACCCTTTTCCTCATTATTACTCTACTTCAGACAACTATCGTTCTGTCATCTTGATTACTGTGATGAACTCTCATCTGGCTTCTTTGGCTTTATTCTTCTATTTCTATTCCCTCAAGATATATGCCGACATGGTCCTCTTTGAAATCTTTCCTACTCCTTCCGGCTTACCTAACCAAGGCCTTCTCCTGAACAAGTCGGCTTTTGCTACAGTCATGTTGAAGTACTTATAATTCTCTGGAGGCCAATGTTCACATTTCTAGGTTTTGTACATGTGATTCATGCCAGAAATTCCCTCTCTACTTTCACATGGGAGACAGCAGAATTTAGTTGACAAAGGCAAAAGATTTGATACCCGTATACTTAATGTTTAAATCCCCAACTCCACCCCCTTCATAAGTGCGTATTCCAAAGCACTGTTCCTTTAAAGTAGAAACAATACCTACTTTGAGAGTGTTTGTATAGATGAAATAGAATTTTAACTTATGTAAAACACTTATAATTATCCCCAGCACATAGTATGGGCTTTCTATTATTAACTATTATGATTTTTATATTTTGATCCCTTTCAGCTTATGCTTTTTATAAGGCCCAATGTGTCCTTTTACTTCTTTGTCAAACTTTTCCTATCACACTCCTACTCCTGTCACAGTAACTAATAACTCTCTATATTTTCCTCACTGTCTGATTTGTATACATGCTATCCAATCACTGTCATGTGAATAATAATATAATATAATATTTACATATTAGTATTGCTTACTTGGGATGGAAGAATATTTTGAAGGTAGGACTCAAGACTTATTCCCCCCCACCCCCATTATATGTCTAGAAGCCAAATCTAGGGATATAAAGGTGTATAATAAATATATTGAATGAAAAATGAATGAACAGTAAGGTCCAATGGACTCTGTCAGGAAATATGTGGCCAAAACAGCTTCCATGAGAAATGGGCTTCTGCTTTATGTGTGAATGTCCCATTTCTTTGAGTTCAGGAATGAGTTTTCTAGAGAGAACAGCTCCCCCCACCCCCACTTTTAAGTAGGCTTCATGCCCAGCACACAGCCCAACACAGGGCTTAAACTCATGATCCTGAGATCATGACCTGAGCTGAGATCAAGAGCCAGACACTTAACTGCCTGAGCTACCAAGGCGCCACCAGAACAGTCCTTTTTCGTTCAGTTCTACTATTGGAGATTTCCCCTCCAACTTCCAGCTGACTACTTCACTGACACAACAAAATTAAACTTGTTTGGTGAGCAGGAGGAATCAGATGACTTGTAGAAGTTCTATTTTAGCAGTCTTGAGAGGAAATGCTTACATTGAAATATTGAGTGGTTTTTCACTGTTTGTGTTTGTATAATTGGTGTTGACGGTACCTTGATTATTACCAGTCTCTCTTTCCTGAACCATTCTGATGTCATAGCTCAAGATACTGGAAACAAAAGGTGTTGGGGGCATCTGGGTGGCTCAGTCAGTTGAGCATCCGACTTCGGCTCAGGTCATGATCTCACAGTTTCTGAGTTTGAGCCCCACATCGCGTTCTGTGCTGACAGCTCAGAGCCTGGAATCTCTTTGGATTCTCTCTCTGCCCCTTCCCAGCTAGAACTCTGTCTCTCTCTCTCTCTAGAAAATAAACTTAAAAAAAGAAAGGTGTTGGTAAGGATGTGGAGAAAGGGGACATCTCTTATGCTATTGGTGGAATACAAACTGGTGTAGCCACTCTGGAAAATAAACTATTTGTAAAAAAAAAAAAAAAAAGAATATATTATTTTCTGCCTTTGAAATTATATTTAGGAAGATGTGTAAAAATCTAGACATCAAAGAAAGTTGTGGTTTTATAGTCTTCTTAGACTTGAAAGAAACATTGATCTTTCTTAACCACATGCTTATATTATTTTTTAAAAAACTGGTTATTAATAATAGAAATACAGGTTCTTACGAAATATCAAGATATTATTATGTTTTTAAATGGTGCTGAATTTTTCTTAGAAAGTCTGCAATTTCTCCAGACGGTCTGTTTCAAATTCTCTTTGATATCAGATATGGATGGTATTCATAGTTCACCCAAAACTAAGACAGGATCACAATTCAATATTGTATTTAAATACCTATTCCTTACTCTAGGTAACTAATGAATAAATGGAACAAAGAAACAAGTCTTCAAGTTGAGGCATCATGTGATGAAAACAGACATATCTGGACCTAGTGCTTGTTTCACTGTTTTCTACCTTGATGAGTAATAAAACATGCCCATCATCTGTAAAAGAATGCACTATTAACAGTTTCAATTCTATATATAATTAAGTTATCTATTGTTATGTGATAAACCACTGCAAAACTTGGAGGTGTAGAAAAAGAGTAATATAATTGTATTTATAAAGCTGCAATTTGGGCATGGCTCAGAAGAATAGCTTGTCTTTAAATGCATTCAACCATACCTGGAGGGTCTCTAACGCTGGAAACTAGAATTATCTGAATATTACTTCACTGATATGTCTGGCAGATGATTCTGGCTGTTGGCTATGGTCTTAGGTGGAACACAGACAGATGGCCTTTAATATGGTCTGAGCTTTGCGATAAATTGGTTGCTTAGCTCCAGGGTGAGTATCCTGAGAAAGAATGTATCATGAAGAAGCAGAATCACCTTTCATGATTTAGTCTTAGAAGTCATGTATCATTGCTTCCATTGTATTTTATTTGTGGAGACAGTCAAAAAGTACTGCAAATTTCAAAAAAGGGATAGATGACATATCTAGGTCAGGAATTGATGATACTCTAGAAAAGCATATGACCAAAAAAACAAAACGTGCCATTTTGAAAATAAATCAAACACAAGAACACAAAAAAATGTTTCAGGCTTTTTATTAATTTTTTTATTGTTACCAATGAAGAAATAATCAACATCAGTAGCAACAGTATCTATCCAGATATTCAACATAGTTTAAAAAGATATAGGGAGCCATTTGCTTTAAATTTGCCATAAAAAGACTAATCTTCATATCACCTTGAAATGCAATTAATATCCCCAATTTATTCATGAGGAAAAACTTTTAGAGGTATTAAATAACCCTAGGCAAATTATACAACCAAACAGAATATTTAAATTTGGAAACAAGTCTTTGGGGCTTCAAAAAATACATATCTCTCAATGCAAATTCTAAAGATTTGGTAAAAAAAGCTTTTGATAAACAAACTGCACCTTTCCAAACTCTCTAATGATACTATGAGTCACTACGAAGGAATTAACTTTGTTTTTAAACTCTATGTGCCTGTGTGTGTGTGTGTATAAATATATAATTTGCTTACATTTTATTTTTTATGCAAAATGATATATGACTTCCTAAAACCTGTTAACTAATCAAATGATACTCTTACTCCCTGAGACAAAGAGATGTTGTGGTCTAAAGATCATTGAAGTAAAATCTGAAGGTATAAATCTGTCCTGGTTAGGCAACTGATTATGGAGTGAAAAAAAAAAAAAAAAAGAGCTTAAGTCTTTGACATCATAACCAAGAAGCTGAACTGATACTAACAATTCCAATTCAGACTTTTTGCCTTATGGGAAAAAATAAGCTCCTTTTGTTTAAGCTACTGGAATGATGCTCTTGATTTCATGCAGCTCAATACAATTCTGAAACCATCCAGGCTCTATTTCTTCATCCTCAAAACAGACTCTTCCAGGGAATCTAATTTTCACTATAGTTCACAAAGATGTTCCTATTCTCAACCCCTAAGGTTGAAGAAAATATGTTTCCAGATTTCACAGGGAAAATGCCAAAATTGTTTAATTTTAATCTTAGTAATAAAAATTAATTGTTTAATATGGAATTAAAGTAGGCAGGTTTTAGGCCAATGTAAGGCTTCTTAAGTAATACATCCATTAATCAGGAGAAGGTCACAATGACAATCATCATTTTTGGTTTTATGCAATTGTGTTCCCTAAGTATTTTTTTTATTATTATTATCAATTGGATCATTATTGCTAAAGAGTTTTCCTAGGTTGTTTTTAAATACCTTGCTCTATATGTTGCATATAATGCCTTTCTTTTGGAGATTTACAAAGCATATTAATATATTTAGGCATTGAGAACTTATGTAGTTTAATCAGGGATTCCAAATTATCTAACCACATCTCTGTAACATTGCTGATGGGTATAATACTTATTAATACCCCTGGGAGTCAAAATTTTAGAAATGCTGAATTAAATGTTATTCTGAACAGGAGACAGTACTATTTTGTCTGAATTTCACAAGTTTCAGCTGTTAATAAAAAATGATGAAAATATGTTATGTTTAATATATAAATCCCCTTCACTTACTTGTTCTCAAGTGTACATCAACTTACTGTTCATAAATTAATTTCAAACTGAAGTGGAATTAGTGATATAAAGTTGAAATATTTTTTCTAGAATAGAAGCATTACAAGAAAAATTGTGAGTAGAGAAAATTATCTATGATCTCAGTGAATGGCAATTTCATTCTGTCTCCATTCAGGACAAAAATGTTGGAGTCATTCTTGAACTCTTTTTCTCATAACCCCACATCAAAACTGTCCTCAAATTCTGCTGACTCTACCCTTCAAATACCTTCCAAATAGGGGTGCTTGGTGGCTCAAATGGTTGGGCAGCCCACTTTAGCTCAAGTCATGATCTCACAGTTTGTGGGTTCAAGCCCCATCTCGAGCTCTGTACTGACAGCTCAGAGCCCGGAGCCTGCTTCAGATTCTGTGTCTCCTCCTCTCTCTGCCCCTGCCCGCCTTGCACTCTGTCTCTCTCTCACTCAAAAATAAATATTTTTTTTAAATAAAAAAATACATTCTAAATCTAAATTCATCAAATATATGCAAATTTTGACCACTGCTTGCCACTCATATTATTTCAACCTATGTCTGCATGATCGTCATCTTTCACCTGGATTACTGGAGTGTGCACTGATTCAATTCACTGTTCTGTGACCATTTCATCTACAATATACGGTTGTGCCATGTATACAGTTGTGGCATGTTTTTCAAGCTTGAAAAACTGGGTTTGAACTGCATAGGTCCACTGACGTCCAGATTTTTTGATAATATAGTAAAGCACTCATAAAGGCATTTTCTTTCCTTATTATTTTCCTTTTTAAAAAATTTTTAATGTTTATATATTTTTGAGATACAGAGAGAGACAGAGTATAAGCAAGGGAGGGGCAGAGAGAGAGGAAGCATAGAATCCAAGGCAAGCTCCAGGCTCTGAGCTGTCAGCATAGAGTCCAAC
Source organism: Hyaena hyaena (assembly GCF_003009895.1). NCBI lineage: Eukaryota > Metazoa > Chordata > Mammalia > Carnivora > Hyaenidae > Hyaena > Hyaena hyaena. The sequence continues at coordinate 679,360 of NW_024081387.1, read as the reverse complement.
ACAGGGTTCAAACCCACAAATCATGAGATCATGATCTGAGCTGAAGTTGGACACTTAACCGACTGAGACACCCAGGCACCCCCACTTATGATTTTCTTAATAACATTCTCGTCTTTCTAGCTTACTTTATTGTAAGCATACAGTATATAATACAAACAGCATACAAAATATGTGTAAATTGACTGTTTATGTTATCAGTAAAGCTTCCAATCAACAGGCTATTAGTAGTTAAGTTTTGGGGTAGTCAAAAGTTATGAATGTATTTTCAACTACACAGGGTATCATCAGTATCCCTAACCCCCACATTGCACAAGGGTCAACTGTATTCAAACAGAACATCTAGAGTCATAATTCTAAATTAGAGATCAGATCATATCACCCTTCTGCTCAAAGCTCTTTGATAGTGGTACTGCTCACTCAGAGAAAACAACAAATTTCTTGGAGGAAACTGTAAGCCTCTCAAGTTAGACCTCAGACTTCAGAGCATGCAAAACAAAAACAAAAACAAATAAAACAAAAACAAACAAACAAACAAAAAGCAAAAAAAAAGCCCCAAACAGATCTATGCCTGGATAGATTAATAAGATATTTCAGTGATAAAGTACATGTGTATGTTGCAGAATGAGGATTATCTTGAGGTTAGGCCAAGGAGTTTGAACTACATTTCTCTGTTTAAAATGCAAACTTGTTATTTTAGAAGAGTTCCAGATTTACAAAAACAAACAATGAAGTGACGAAAGACAGCCTCCTAACGTCTCAGATCCAACTTACCCTGTTATTAATATCATACATTAAATTGGTATATTTTTCACAATTGGATAGTCAGTATTTATACATCATTAATAAATAAAGTCCATAATTTATTTAGCTTGAGCCCTGAGTCAATACACAAAAAGTCTAACCAGTCTTAGATTGCTCTGCTGGAGAAGCATGTATAGACACACTACTAATTTCATCTGAGCCTAGTCTTCCAGCCACCACTGCCAAGGTGTCATATGTATAAGTGAAACTATTTTCAACCCTTCCAGCCATCCTAGCCAACAACTAAATTGTACCGAGTGAACATGGTCAATGCTACATAAGACAGAAGTTAGTCTTACTGAATCCTATCTAAACTCCTGAACCATAAGATTATGGGATTTAACAAAACAGTATTAATTTGGGGAAAATTTGCTACAGATCAATAAATAAGAACAGTCCATCTAACCTAAAACATTAGAATGCAGACAGATGCAAAATATATTTGATGAAACATTTTAATTCCCTTCATAGACTAGGATGTTGCTCACTTTGTTTTTCAAGTTCCTAGTCTTTCAAAAACAAATCTACTCCCCTTCCTTCAAAATGCTAAACCATGCTCTCTTTTTTCTGCCAGAGGCAATGGTCAATTAATCGTAGAAGGAACATCTTTTCGCATTGGAGTCTTGGCAGTTGCAGACTATGAAGTAAGTGAAGGAACTAGGGACACCTGCCAATCAGTACCGTCATGAGACACATGGTCATAGTGACTGTTCGGAAGCAGGAGGCACTGTTGAAAAGGCCTAAATGACAGACCCAAATATCTTTGAGGGAGGGGGATCTACAGGGATGGGGGAGCCAGGCAAAACAAATTGTGACAATAAGATATTGCACTGAGACATGGCTAAAATCTATATGAGACTATCACTCTTCTCTTAAGGACAGTAAAACTCTCCGGGTGTTGACTGAGTTAAGCTTCAAAGAGGATAAACTAAGGATATCTTCAGGGAAGGCAAGAAAAAGGGGAAAAAAAGCAAAGCTGCTCTTTAGGTACTTGAGCAATATTACAAAAGTTATAGAATAGTAATATAAAGTTATATCAGAGCTTTGTTTTCCAGGACAAAGAAGGAAATAACGGTGCAAAACTACCACAATGTGACCCACAAAAAAGTTATAGTTCTAGTTTGATGTAATTTAAAACTTATTTCAAGGTCTTTATGAAAGCCTAAAAGTCAAGTCTACTTATTTTCTGTACAGTAGTTTTCTATGAAACTTTGCCAACCTCTCCTGGCGTGGAGAAAGTGGTTTAAAGAAGTTATTGCTAAGCTTCAGGGTATGCAGGATCACCTGTTGTGCTTCACATGTTTATTTTTTTCAAAGCTTAATTTCTTACAATGTTCTCTTTGGTTTGTGCTCAGTATTTCCTCCTGTGCCACTGCAGAGAGCTCTGCCAGCATCACAGAGTCTCCCGAGAGCCTGCAAGCATACTAAAATGTGTATCACTGAGGGAAGTGTGTTTGTTAAAGTGATCTGATGCCTTGGAGGAAAAACAGTCCACAAATGGTTTTTGGAACTTTAATGTGGGGTGGCTCTGCTACTTCAAATGTGTTATTCCACTCGATGCAAGTATTATTCATGACACAGAGAAACACGGATAAAATGAGATATTTAGCTAGGAGTTGATTAAAGGAGGCTATGTCCTACTTTTCTCAACGTCAGCACCTTTGGCATTTTAAGCTGGATGATTCTTTGCTGTGGGGGCTGTCTTCTGCACTAGACGTTGTGAAGCAGCATCCCTAGCTTATACCACCAGATGTCACAGAGCACTATAGTTGTGAGTATGAAATATATCTTTGGACATTGCAAAATGTCCCATGGGGCACATGAGAAATACTCTTCTGTATGTTAAGAGAGGTGCCCTTGGAAATAGAGTTTGGCTCATACCCAAGGTCTATCACTGTGGGATCCAAGTGAAACTATTTTTTCTCTGCCTTTTATTTCTCAGTTTATAAAATGTGAATTGTAGGGAAAATTGTGAACGAGTTTAAATGGACCAAAGGATTACTGGGTACTTTCAATGGAAAATAGGTCTTGTCTGGCATATCCTTTGAGGTTATCTGATTCTATGAGGGAACTCACCTTTCATTGTCTTTGAGCTACTTTACAAGTCTGTTATTTGTAAAAAACTGACAAAAATGTTAAGTAACCCTTGATGATAGAAACCAAATTGCGTTTGGTGAAATGCAACTGATTATTAGCTTACAGATGTTAGCAAGTTTTACCTGTGTTTGCATCTATTTTTAAATTTATGTCAACATTCCTTATTTGACTACAGATGTGTGAAGGGGTATGTAAATTCTCTTTTGAGCTTGTGGAACATCTTAGTGTATTCCACTTTAATTAATGAATTAAAATCTTTAAAATGTGTATATTTTATATCAATATGAGAGTTAGGACTACACATATTTTTAAATAACAATAATGACACAACTGATTTGGATGAAGAAGCACTAAAAAAATACATGCAAAATATCTGAAAAATCAGAGTCCTAAAATGATGATAATTGCTGTTGTTATCATAGCCATCAAATAATACTGAATATTGAAGACATAGCCAAAGAAATCAACAGCATTTATAAACAAAAGTTTGGTAATTTCATGCATATACTAACCAAATCATGAAATTTAAAATACATAAAATAAATGAAAATATTAATAAAGTTGTTTTTTCACTCTTTAACACTCAATATTTCCATTTCCAGGCAATCAGTCTACTATGAATAATTATATGCCAACTATTTGGACAACCTAAAAGAAATGAATAAATTCCTTAGAAATGTACAACCTACCAAGACTGCATCGTGAAGAAACAGAAAACCTGAACAGACCAATTACTAATAAAAAGATTGAATACAATAATAAAAAAAAAAACTCCCAACAAAGAGAAATCTAGGACCAGATGGCTTCACTGGTGAATTAATAAAAAATCGGTCAGGGAACAATTCCAGACTAAAGGATACACAGTGAATTGTGTAGACAAAAGGTCTTAGCTGTCCAAAGATAATATCAAATGCTATTACCCTAGTGGTGCTGTAAATGCCGCAGCAGGCTTCTGGCTAGCCATTTAATCATTCTACTATGTTTAGAAAGATATGTAAACATGTAACTAGCTCTCAGATCAGTGCTTCATTTAGGATAATGTATAATATGGTGATACACATGTTCATAGAGAAACTGTAGTAGATCATAAGAGTGTGGGTTTTGGAATAGGTCAAGTCTGGATTTGAATTCTTGCTTTATGATTGAACTTGGGCAAGTTCTTTACTTTGCTTAATTTGCTTCTTTGGACAAATATTAAGGGCTAATTGAAATTTTAATTGTGAGGAAAAAACAACTAAAGCAATTAAATGGTTCTGTGCAATGAATGCTTGACACTAAATACACCTTTATTAAGAAAAATAATATATTAATTATAAATTTTAAAATACTTTCTTACCTTTATGATATTTTTAACACAAAACTCTTATATTTGACATAAGAAGTCTAAAATCTACGGTGAGATTTTTGTTAAACTTAGTTTTGTTTGGTTGGTATGAGACTCTTGTAAAATATTTCCGTAATAAAATCTATCCTGTGTCAATTTGATATTTGAGAAGCATAGGGAGAGTCATTTAAATGTTAAATGTTAAAATGTTTCATTGAAGAGAGTATTTTGGGAATTGCCAGCATTTAATAAAATTAACCCTAAGCTTCATTTAAAAAATAATATTTACAAGAATAATTAAAAATCTCTCTTTATGCTGAATGCTGATTCTAAACTAAAAATAAAACAGAAAAGTAATAAATGTAAAGGTTTCAGACAAAAATAGTCATGCCATTTAATTTAGTCATTTTCTAAAATAAAACACTATCTTATCCATTTATAGAGTGTTTCTCCAGTTCTGTTTTTAAGCCTTTCTACCTCCATTTACCTTTTATCTATCCAAGATTGCTGTAGTTGGAGAGAGGTTGCTATAATATATTTGACTTTTAAAATATTTAGGCTTTCTGACCCAAAGAAATTGACTCAAGAGGAACAAGTATGATTGTTATTTTAGCACACAATTTAACCTGATAAGACCTTTCTAGTAAACATAATAGACACACATAAGCCATGGGCCTGAAAGGAAATATCCTAGCCCAGTGAAGGTCTAGGGCATGGCATGTTGAAGTTTGTTTATCAGATGCCTGAATTCCACAGAGTAAATCACAGTCCAGGTGTTTGAAATCCCTTCATGAATTTACAGACTGCAGAAGAGCTTTGTTAGTCTTGCATGTTAATGTTGAATATGCACAAAGGAGGCTTACAAAGCCACATGCCCTGCCAAACATTACTAGTAATGTAATGGTGAATAAACCTTGGCTTCTCCCTGATGGTGTTCACAAATATTCAGGGCAATGTGTCATGTAGTTTCTGCCTTCATTCCCTTTAAACACGGAGATACTTGTGTGAAAAAACCAGACTGTCATACTGATGATCAGCTACTGAGAAAACAGAGGCCTCCTGGATAAAAGTCAGAACCAATGGTCAGCACATGTAAGGCCAGCTTGGGCTTTTTAGCTGAGGCCATTATCTAATAGATTACAAGCAGGATTCATGTGCCCAACCAAAACACAGAATGAGGTGCCATCATGATTGAGCTCTGCAGACTATGGACATCCTGTATCTTCACATAGCATAAAGGGCTAGGGACCACTAGGATTCTTTTTTATAAGGGCACTATTTATCCACGGCCTCACCTCCTAATATCACCTTGAGGGGTTAGGATTTCAACATACGAATGGGGGTGTGGACACAGATATTCAATCTATAGCAGGTGGCATAAACAATTGATAAAATATTACTTTGTATTATTTACAGCTTGTGGTATGTGGTATGTTTTAAGTTAGGAGGCAGCCAACATTTTCCTTAACGGGTGTGATGGTAAATATTTCTGGTTTTGAAGGTTGTATGGACTCTGTCATACCTACTTAACTTTGCCATCTTACTTGAAAGGCAGCAGTGGATAGTAGGTAAACAAATGTCATGATTGTGTTACAGTAAAACTTTATTTACAAAAAATGAGCAGATGGACAGATTTGGCTTACAGGTCATAGTTTGCTGACCCATATTCTAAATTAATAGACTAGGAAAATGTGTCTAATTCTCCTTCTATAGTATGCATTCCTAACCCTTTTTGTTGTGTGAAAAATAATAAAAGGAAACCTCATTAGAGTCAAGAGGCTAGAATGGGGAGCAAGTACTACTCAACATCAGGTAAGGAAGAATTGTCAATTATAGACCCGAACAGAAGAATTCTCAGCAGTAAAGAATCATCAATCACAGGCCCCAAAAGGGAATTATGTACATTGCCTCTCTTACAAAAAATTTGACTAACCCTGCAACTTAGCCAATGAGAAACTGTCATCACCCTAAACTGCTGCTTTTCTCCAATGAACATTCAATTCACAACAGCTCCTCCCAACTTCCTCTGTCTCCATAAAATAACATTCTTCTTCTTAATTTGTTGGATGTGCCTATGTATTTGCTATAGCTTGTGTGTCCCAAATTGCACTTCTGTTATTCCTGAATAAACCCATTTTGCCAGTAAAATAAACTAGCTGTTTTAAAAGTTAACAAAGTTAACAACTGTCTTCAGAAAATTCTATATTGAAAGAAATCCTATTTATAAGAGAGTATCAGGACCAATTCTCGTAGTCCATATCCTAGTACACAGTGTGATAAAGACAAATAAACAGTCATTATTGCAGAATAGTGTTCAGAGCTTAAAAGTAACTAGTTTTCTATATTTTTTTCTAAAATTATAGTATTGCTACTTTCAATACAATGACATAAAAAATTAGAGGCAATAAAAGTAAATAATAGAATCTGTCAGACTTTTTCTTAAAAATTATCAGAACAAGGGCACCTGGGTGGCTCAGTCGGTTAAGCGTCCGACTTCGGCTCAGGTCATGATTTCACGGTTCGTGGGTTCGAGCCCCGTGTCAGGCTCTGTGCTGACAGCTAGCTCAGAGCCTGGAGCCTGTTTCAGATTCTGTGTCTCTCTCTTTCTCTGACCCTCCCCTGCTCTCTTGCTCTCTCTCAGAAATAAATTTTAAAAAAATATATCAGAACAAATGTAAATTAATGTGAATTTAAAATAACAGGCTATTTCAACAAAAAGTTTGTATCTGAGGAAATGATAAGCATATAAACAATACAATTTAGCATTATGTATTCATTAATTAAGATGTATGGGTAATTATCCTTTGAGTGAAATTCTATTCTTTCACCTGTGGAACACCATTTGATGCAATTTTATACAGTCTTTTAAGTTTCCTCATTCTTCATTCAAGTTGCATATATCAAATAACAAATCAAAGAAAATAACTTTAGAGACATAAATAAAAACCTTCTCAGTAGGGGGGAAAAAAAGGTAAAAATCACTTGAAAGAGACCTGCCTGGAAGACATTAAGTTTTTAAATGCTGCTTCTTACACGCTACTCAGGTTCTAACTAAATTAAATAACTGGCTCTTTCAAAAGCCTCTCCTAATTTCAAAATAGACAGAACAGACAGAGATGGAAACTGAAAAAGACTGAGACTAATTAATATAAGTTGAAAAGCTGTTTCTATAAATGTCATTTCCTAGGATCTTCAACGGCCTCTCTCTTGATATTTGTGTTATTGATACAAACAAAAGTACTTGCAATACTAACAGTCCCCAAGTAATTGATGAAGATTACTCCCCTTGGCTAACGGCACATGAATTTACAAAAATCAGCAGAACAAAAAAGGAAGTTCAGAAATACACTGGAATACATGTGGAAACCCAGAATATAAAAGTATTTCAAACCACTGAGGACAATTTGACTTTTAATAACTTGTGGGGGGCAGCCTTATAGAAATGTGGTAAAAGCAAAATTGTACCAATACCTTGCACAATATACAAGAGTAACTCTAAATGAATTATAGATCAGAAATAAATGAGAATATAAAAATAAACCATTTCCATACTGGGGGAAATAAACCATGAGTTAATTATTTTAAAACTTGAAGATGAGCAAAAACTTTTCCACTATGGTTTTGTTAAAAAGAAAACCTCAGACCCAAAATACCGTCACATGGGCTAGGCCGAACTGGGGCTTAATACCTTATCTAATTGCAATTTCAACCACCCCCAGAAATATAAGTCTTAAACTGTCAATCAGGAATTTTCTGATAAGCACCAAAGAGGTAATAGGTCACATGGGTCCCCTCAATAGCCCCAAAGGAAGGGAGATAATCTACTTAATAAGACCCCCTGTCCTTCCACCTAAGGGAAGGTTACCTTGCCTGGAACAATCTTTTCTTTTTCTGAGCACTCTCGTCCCACTGTCCTTCCCATAAATACCTTCCATTTTGTATAATTCCTCAGAGTACCCCCTCTATTTCCTGGATGGGATGCTACCCAATTCAGAAATCACTTAATGAAACCAAACAGATCTTCAAATTTACTTTGTTGAATTTTGCTTTTTAACAGATTAAAAACTCATATTCAGTAAAATAAGTGTGTAATAAATTCAACTACATTAAAATACTTTGCAGAGTAAAATACATCACAGACTGCAAATAAAGTTAGAAGATGAATGAAAACATGGAAATATTTCCCAAAAAATACCAATGATAATAAGATAACCTCCCTAACCTAAAAGAAACTCCTACCCTTAAGAGAAAAACATCAGAAACACAATTTTTAAATGAGTACTACAGTAGCAGTTCACAAAATAGATACACGAATGGCCCATAAATTTATAAAAAGATCTTCACCTTCTTCCATAATGATAGTAATGCAAATGAAAACTGCACTGAGATATCATTTCTCATGTATAATATTAGCAGAAATTCAAAAGCTTAACAAACATACTGTGCATGTGAGACTGTTAGAAAACAGGCACTTTAGTGTGCTGCTGGTATGATTACTCTTCTGAAGAGGAATTTGTCAATATCTCACAAAACTATTTATCAATCTACTATTTACCCAGCAATCCCACTTCTAGGAATCTACTTTGAAGGCTCATCTTCAGGAGTGTGAAAAAATATGCAGAGTTTAACTCATCGTGGCATTTTTTTAACAGCAAAATATTGGGAATAAGATCAATGCCAAATATAGAAGACTGATTAAATAAATATATCCACATGTCCATACAACAGGTTGCCATTGTTATACAGTCATCAAAAAGAATTAAGACAATCTCTACAACTGACTTGCTGTGATTTACAAGATATATTATTAAATGTAAAAAGCAAATTGCAGAACAGTATATAATGATAAGCTACCTTTTGTATAAGAAAAAAGAGTAACCAAGAATAGGTATTTGTGGGTGTATGTGTATATTTGTGTAAAAACTATAAATATAAATACATATGAACATATTACATATAAATACATATATATGTAAATATATATATATGTTATATATAATTTGCTTAAGAGGAACACCGGGAAATAAAACAAAAGCAAAATGAGTCAAACTGATCCCCTACACAGAATAAGTGGGATCTCAATGGAAAAGAAAGGAAAGGCGATGTAATTTTCTTTAATGTTATAAAGTCTGTTGTTTGAAGTAAATTAATGTTTGATATTCTTCCCCCAAAATTAGTAAGGATTGTAAAAAGCCTTTAGGAGTTAATACAAACAGAAACAAAGCTAAACATATTTTAAACTGATAACACAAGCAAACAAAAAAAAATAAAAACAAGTTCAAGTAACTTTTGAACATAATACTATAGTTATATGTGATTAGTGGGATCTATTTTAAGGGAAATTTTCAAAAAGTCTTGAATTTTAATAGCAAGTTTTTATAGTAGTAGTGGTATTGATACAGTGATCCCCAAAGTACTTGATGTGTATTACAGCATTAAACAAATGGTAACAAGTATCTTAAAGTTTTGGAAACTAATATTCTCTATGGGGGAAAGGTGAAATGCAAATATGCAATGGGGCAAGCAGAAAAAACAGCTTGTGGTGTAGGATTACAGTAGAAATGCTTTCATGAACTCTTAATTTATATATAGATACAGACATATAGATAGACAAAGATAATATAGATACATATAGGTATTTATATACAAAGATAATATAGATACATAAAGGTATTTATATATCTTTTGTCTGTGTCCATGAAATGGGCCAAATGACAATGGCAACCTAATTATAAAGTATACCTGGTCTTGGTTTCTAAATCCCTTTCACCACTGAAATAATGGAATAATGGCCAAGGGCTTGCAGAGTTTAAGGTCAGAGAAAGTATAAAATAACATGCTCTGTTGTGGCCGAAAGTATGGAAATGCTCAATACATGGTAATAACATATCAAATGATACACAGTACCTAGTTTGAAGAGTCTGTCACTGGCCTCATCTAAGACATTTTGGGGCCTAGAAGAAATAATGGCAGTAATGAATTATAACATATGCTATATGTATTTACAAGAATCCATGAGCCCATGATGATACAAACAAAGCAAAGAGACACAAAGGGTAGGAATATTGAGAAGAGATATCTAGTCTTTGCAAAGAATGCCAAACATTAATGGTAGAAGGAATAATTGAATGAGCAAATCTCCCTTTTAAAACCTGTAATAATTTCAAGCAAGTATCATCTATTGATATCAATGGGATAATTCCTCATATTACATATTAACGGCAAGAAGAAATGCACCTTTACAATGGAGATATACAGAAGGTATCTTTTTTTTTTTTTTCTTTTTGGGAGAGAGAGTTGGGGCACATGTAAGCGAGAGGCAGAGAGAGAGAGAGAGAGAGAAGCCGGGCTCTTGCTCACCTAAGGAGGAGCTTGTGCTCACCAGAAGCACGGCTCTAGCTCACTGGATGCGTAACTTGAACCCAGGAACCCATGAGATCATGACCTGAGTTGAAGTCAGATGTTTAACCACTGAGCCACCCTGGTGCTCCCAGAAGACACTTTTTTAATTCAGAGGTGAAGGTTAATATCACCAATAACAGTACAAACTGGTATCTCAATGTACCATTACAACACATTGAGAGCATCATATCACCTTACAGAATTCTAACCAAATATATTTAACCTGCAACTACAAAAAAAAAAAATCAAATAAACCAAAATTTGAGACATTAAAGATACCTTGTCTGAAATCTTAGAAAAATCAGTGTTATGAAAGAATTTTTTATAAGGCAAGATTAGGAAAGTCTAAAAAGATATGACTACTAAATGGGATGTGTAATTCTTGTTGGGAAACTTGAGGGAAACAAAACAGAACATTATATAAGGCATTATCATGGAAATTAGGGAAATTTTAATATCAACTATATATTAGGTAGTTAGAACTACATGTAAGATATTTATTAGGTAATCAAAGTTAATTTTCTTGATTTTGATAATTGCTTGGGATTATGTAAGAGAAAGCTCTTCTATAGGAAATACTGGCTGTAGTATTTAGAAGTAAAGTATGTGGCATCTGCAAAATACCTTAAATGGTTCCAAAAAAAGGGGAAAAAAGAGACAAATGACTAACAATTGATAAATCTAAGTGAAAGATGTATATTAATTTTATATTCTTTATAACTTCCTTGTAACTTCATATTTAAAAAACAGAATTATGAAGAATATTCCTTCTACCTTAACTACTACCCTTGGAAAATTCTTTAAACATTTTAGTGTTTTATACATTTTAGTTCTGGATGTTGTTTTGTCTTCCATTTGTGGGGCTGCAGGCAACACTGAACCAACAATTTTTCATTAATACTTAAATGTTTGAATACATATCAATCAACAGTAGCTTGAGCTCTCACATACTGTAATTTGGATATAGTAAGTACAAGATGCAGTTTAGTATCTAGAAATTTAGAAAAATATTTCAAAGAGCTTTTGAAGCTAGTGATATAAGATGCACATGTTAGAAGGTTCCCAAAATTGGAGAGGTGTGTATTGGTGGTAGTTGGTGGTGGAGGTGATGTTATTGCTTTTTTGTTCAAATGCATAAATTACCCAGCTGGAGTCAACTCTTTTGAGTAAAACTTTCCAGAATGATAGCCAGTTTGTGTTTTTAGAACTCCAAGGAAGCATAAGAACAAGGCAAAACCCCCCAGGAGATTGTGACTTGGGAATCAATAACAGGTGACCTCCCACACTCACTAAACTTCTTGGTAGCTCCCTCTCAGATAAAGGGGGTACAGTTCACTTGAGAAAAGTTATAAATCCCAAGAAATGACCTTATGTTGTATTTGCAGAAACAAAAGATAAATTCTGTCGACAAAATCCAAAGTGAGCATTTGTTTTAGGCAATAACTTAACCATTACCTTCACTGCTACCACATAGAATTTTTAGTAGGAGTACTACTCCAGCAATTCCCCTGTCCACATGTATAAATTTAACAAATAAACATGAAAGAATCTGCACTTTCAAGGTGTATATACCGTGATACTATGTAAAGGAAACAAAGCAGCTTTTATTTCTTTAAGAAGGAATAAAAAAAACACTGAGAAGGGAAAACAAAAGAACTACATGCAGGATGGCAGTATCTAGAGGGATAAGTATGCCACTTTTCCAAGTGAGAGCTTTCATAGCTCTTGTGCATAAGACAACAGCTTCTCCATCTGCAATACTATCACCTGGGGGCTTGTTAAAAATGGAGCTGCTGCATCACATCAACAAGTGTCAGGGATGGTGGAAAAAATAGCAAGTAATTCAGTAAATAAAGGGTGATGACAGTAGAACACAGGTCCAGAAATTCTGATAGGAGCGCCTGGGTGGCTCAGTCGGTTAAGTGTCCGGCTTCTGCTCAGGTCATGATCTCACAGTTCAGGGGTTCAAGCCCCACATCAGGGTCTGTGCTGGCAGCTAGCTCAGAGCCTGGAGCCTGGTTTGGATTCTGTGTCTCCCTCTTTCTCTGACCCTCCCCTGCTCACACTATCTCTCTCAGGAATAAATTTAAAAAAAAATTAAAAAAATAAAAATAAAAGCACACTATAAAGGACATTAAATGTCAGCTGAATGAATTGAAGTGATACTTAGGTGGTGATGCCAATATTTTAAAGTTTCCAATTCAGTCATCCCAATAGTCTGAATGTTGTCTGATGGTTTTGGTTTACATTTCTGTAAAGAGCAATAATGTCCAGCCTCCTTTCATGTGCTTGTTAGCTATCTGTATATATTCTTGGAGAATTATCTATTCAGATCTTTTACCCAATTTTAACTGGGTTATCTTTTTAGTATTAACTTTTATTTTATTTTTTAAATTTTTTAATGTTTATTTTTCAGAGAAGGTGATAGAGAGACAGAGCTCAAGTGGTAGAGGGTTGGAGAGAGAGGGAGACACAGAATACAAAGCAGGTTCCAGGCTCCAAGCTGTCAGCACAGAACCCGACATGGGGCTCAAACTCACAACTGTGAGATCATGACCTGAGCCAAAGTCAGATGCTTAACTGACTGAGCCACCCAGGGGCCTCTTTAGTATTAACCTTAAAAGTTCATTATATACTCTGGGGTCACCTGGGTAGCTCAGTCGGTTAAGCATCCAATTTCAGCTCAGTTCATGATCTCACAGTTCATGGGTTTGGGACCTGTGTCGGGCTCTGTGCTGATCGCTCAGAGCCTGAAGCCTGCTTCAGATCCTGTGTCTCTGTCTCTCTCTACCTCTTCCCCATTGATGCTCTGTTTCTCTCTGTCTCTCAAAAATAAAGAAAAGTTAAAACAAAAATTTTAAGTTCTTTATAGACTCTGGATTCAAGTCCTTTAACAGATTTACAAATACAGCAATTTCTTTAAAGGTAAGAAATGCATCTGAGATCAAATGGATAAATCACTTAGAGAACTAACTTGTGGTTACTTAAAACTTAGTTAAGGGGGTACCTGGGTGGCTCAGTCGGTTAAGTGTCTGACTCTTGACTTTGCCTCAGGTCACTATCTCATGGTTCATGGGTTTGAGCCCCCTCTCAGGCTCTACACTGACAGTGTGAAGACTGGTTGGGATCTGTCTCTCTGTCTCTCTCTCTCTCTCTCTCTCAAAATAAATGAATTAAAAAAAAAAAAAACTTAGTTAAGGTTGGTTGGTTATTGTTATGGCTTGAGAATTAGAGTAAAACTTCTAAAGCAATGCTTAGGATTCCAGAATAAATCATCAGTAAGAGAACTGAGGCATAAGTAGGGAAGGTATTTTCTTTCTAAGTCCTCTACCACAGAAACTGTCTCACTGCCAAAGCCAGAGCTCTTGTCAACTCTTATATTTCAAAAATGTACTTTATTAAAGAGACTAGAAAATTTTAACACAGGATATCAGACATAAGCAATTCTTTCTACACATATTGTTACAATTTGATCTTAAATGTTAATTCCCAAGGCTATTTCCTCCCTCATAAAGCATTTTGTTTTCTCTGTTTTGAAGAAACATATTGGTATTTCAAGGCACTTTATTTCTGCCTTCCCTCTTTTGATGATGCCATTGAGTTTGACCTCTACTTTTATGAAAGGACTGCATAAACATATTTGAAGGCAGAGGAATCTTACACAGGCATTTAGAAGTCATGAAAAATAACTCTTTCACAAAGCTGTACTAAGCTGTACTAGTTTAATGTAAGTTTTGGAAAATTCTTGAGCCAAGAGAATTATCATGTTACTATTGTACTTTAAGTATAGTTGAAATTTGACTCATATTATTTATAAAGGGAGGCAAAACATTTTTGTTCAGAAACTTGAAATAACAATGAGTATATATACTTAAAGAATGTATTTTAGTAAAGCCTCATTCTGACGTTGCATGTCTCTGAGGATCCATTTAAATGAAAAAATATTCCCACAGAAATAGTATAGGACTTACGAACATCAGAAGAAACGACTTCCTAGAATATAGACAACTTGCAGTAAATACAGATTCCAGCAGTCACACATTCAGATGCTTTGAGATGGCCCATCTTTACACACATCTTATGTCCTGCAATTCACCAACCTACATGGATTTCTAAAACAGCTATCCCATCAAGAGACACACTGGTTTGGTTAAAAATGCAATCAAATGTGGCTATATCTTTAGCCGCAACCTTACACTTAGGAAATAGTTTTTCATGTGCTCTTTTAATTATATGCACAAATGCAATCACAATGTTGAGAATGATAATCATACAAAGATTGAAACAATAATTATTAAGTGACTATTTTACAGCAAGTATTTTTCTAAGAATCATGCCCTTATAAGGTTATTCTGATAACTATTATTATCCTCATTTTACAGATGAGGATATTGAGTCACAGAAAGGTAAATTTAATTGCCTCAGATCACAGAAAGATTAAATATGTCTGGCAAGATGAGATCAAGAATTTGAATGCCAGAGCCCACTATGTTAACTACTAGAATTGCACAGACTCTAGAATGCATTATTTACTAAATGATGAATCAATTTATTTAATTGTATTTACTTTAGGACAAATAATTTAACTACAGTGAAAACACTAAACTAAAGAGAAATGTAACCTGGATGAGTATCTTAACCATGGGCAAGTAGGGGCACTCATCATTTACTCAACAAACACTCATTTAGTATCTGCTCTGTCACTGTGCTGAAACTGCACTTACAGCCCTGAAGGAGACAGACTGGAGACAGGCTCTCAGGGAGCTCCAATTGTGGAATAGGAGGGCAGTAAATAAGGACACAAAAAGTAATTATTTAACTTCTGGGTATAAAGAAAATAAAATAGTTAATATGGCAGAGAATACCAGAGTGGAGCAGACAATTTAAATAGTATATCAGTGGGGCATCTGGGTGGCTCAGTTGGTTAAGTGTCCAATTTTGGCTCAGGTCATGATCTCACGGTTTGTGCATTTGAGCCCCAGGTTGGACTCTGTGTTGACAGCTAAGTGCATGGAGCCTGCTTCAGATTGTGTGTCTCTCTCCCTGCCCCTCCCCTGAACCTACTCTGTCTCTTTCTCAAAAATAAATAAACCATTAAAAATTAAAAAAAAAAAAATAGTGTGTCTGAAACATCTCTAGGAAGGCAGCACTTGATTTGAGACCTTTTTTTTTACAAAAAGAAGCCAGATAAGGGCTAGCCCAGAGGAAAAACACTCCAGGCAGAGAGAACTACAAGTAGAGAACAATGAAGGGTAGAATATGCCTGGTGACAACACAGACACTAAAGAACTCAGCAATGAAGTCACAGAACCAGTTCCAAGAAGTATATATTCATGATCAAAGGTTAGTCCTTATTCTTGTACCAAAACCATGAAGTAAATAAATGAAAGCTTATCAGCTGATGCCCCCACATGAATTAGGATTTAGGACTTGTAGGAGAACCTCAATCATTTGGCCAACCTTCCTGAAAACTAGTTAAGAGTGACCTCTGAATTATAAATGAGGGATCTTTAACATTACCATTTATTTTCTGTCTACAAAAGCAACTCATTATCATGTAAATAGTTAAACCATTATTTCTATGTATTTCTGAACACAATAGAGTAACATTAAATTAATTATGGCACCCATTGTTATCCGTATATTTTCTACATTTTCTTTTTCCCATCTTTCACCTTGTAAATATACTAAGTTACATATACTGTATTTTTTATGGATTGACACATATAACATAAGCTTCACAAGAACTTAGGGAATGGTCTGCTTTGTTCACTGATATAGGACTTTGAACAATGTTTAGCCCATAATATATAGAAAGCAGTGGAAGAGCAATCAAATGAATTAATTAATGGATAATTATGTTCAATGATTGGAAATTTAAAATTAAAAATGGGGTTTTTGTTTTTTGTTTTTCTCATTGGTGGGGTGTTTTTTTTTTTTTTTTTCAGAGTGGCCTAGTGTTAGACCAGGTCCAAATTAAGAATAACTTAAGAGGGGCACCTGGCTGGCTCAGTCTGTTGAATGTCTGACTTGGGCTCAGGTCATGGATCTTGCAGTTAACAAGTTCAAGCCCCACAGCACGCTCAGAGCCTGGAGCCTGCTTCTGATTCTGTGTCTCCCTCTTTCTCTCTGCTACTCATTCGCTTGCACTCTCTCTCTCTCTCTCTCTCTCTCTCTAAAATATAAATAAACAAATAAATAAATAAATAAATAATAGCAAGATATTCTCAGCCTTATTCATTTGTGACTTGAGTCAAGATCTAACTTTGAAAATTGTAAAAATGCCATACTGAGTAAATATTATATTACTAATTACCAGCTAATTATACTAATACTAGTATACTAATACTAATACTAATACTAATACTAATACTAATAGTATAGTATAATATACTATACTAATACCAGTAATATTAGTATATTACTAATTACTGAAGAATGGTTTTTAGGAAAACAAAAATTATTTTACTTTTGATTAATCTATAAAAATTGTGTAGTCAGATGGACTAATTGTACATTTTTATTAATGTTTCCTCATTGAGACTAGAACATGCCTGTGATAATTCAGTCTTCAAAAAGCAAGTTTAATTGGGCCAAATGTAGAATGAACTCTGAAAATCTCTTTCTTTTGTGTCTGCATTTATATGCAAATGCACATAACTTTGTGTACAATACACATGGGCTGCTTCTAGAAAGGGAGATAAATATTTTCATAGAATCTCTAAACTGTTTACATGCAGAAACCTTGACTTATACAGTATAAGTAACTGTCTATGATAACTGTTTCATTCTTAACTTCTATATTCACTAGAAAGGGAATATTTATCTTAGAATCGCAGGAGTCTTTACAAACTTGCTACATTCAAAGCATATTCATTTAAAAAATAACAGAATTTCTAAGAGAAAAACAGAAGTAAAAGCTACTAACTCCCCAGAATTACAGAATATAAGTTAGAAACAGAGAGTGATGCCTGAATTCATCTCATGTCTTTTGGCAGATTTATCTGGTACTTTTCTTACTTTCTACTGATAAAAAAATGACTTTTGTAGAGAAAATTTAAATAATATTTAAATACAAAACTCATCATTTTCATGGACATTTTCAGTGATTTCTGTGATGTTAAAGGTAAAAACGTCTTCAAAATTATTAATCTATTTTGCCAAAATTTTCAAAAATAATAATTCTTTATGATCAATTGACAGTTATTGCTGTCAGCCTTAACTTAAGTACACAGTACTAAAATAAAATAACATATAAATCTAGCCTAATAAAACCCTATTATTTTAGCAAGCAAAACAAAATAAAACTTGATTGATACTTTTCCAGTAAATAAAAGTGTATGTGAATCTCATTGAAAAAAATAACAAAAGGAAACTTTTATATAAAATTGACCCAATACTACATTAATCAAAATAATTTGAGGAAGGAAAGGGACAGGCATTGAGGCTTATTCTGGTCTAAGCAGAGATTTTACGTTTGACTACACATATATTTACTTATTTTTCTCCACCTAATCCTCAAACACTTCAATGAAAGTATTATATAATATTGTTGAAGATGTTGAGCCTCAGATATAATAAACACATTTTCACAGCAGGAAAATGACAAATACAAGATTTAAATATATTTGACTTATATGACTTTTCAATACTATTGGCATTTTCCACTTGGAATTTTGAAGAGAAAAGGGGACACCAAGACAAAGAATTGAGAGACATTTGATTAGTTAAAGTCTTTGAATAACTGATTTTTTTACTAAAAATTTCTGTCCCAATCTTATAAAAACTTTTAAAATTTCTTATGATACTATTTCTACTATCTGGTGCTGAATTTTCATCAGCTCTGACACAGACCTGTTTACTCTACCTTAGTAACCAGTAAGCTTATGGAATTAAGTTCATGTTGAAAGCAGTCAGTGTTTGCCATAGGAAAATGGCAAAGATATTTCAACTAACAGTTGGGAATGGCTTCCTGGACTGCTGCACTGAAGAAAAGGATAATCCTCACCGGAACAGAGTAACATGGAAATGTCTGCCAGAGGGACGTGGAAATCACAACTGGAACCACATAAATCATGGTCTGTCACCACTGTTTTTATATCTCAGAATGAATAAGTGGGTAATGAGAACTCTAATGGATAACTTGGGAGGGGGGAGTGTTTCCAACATAAACCACAGAAAAGAATCATGTCTTGCTTCATTTCTACAAATAGGGCCGATTTTACAATGTTTATGAATGTTGAAACTGTTTCTGGGGAAGACCAAAAAGACACAGAGGTATACTCTCAACTTTTTTTTTAAGTTTGATTGTTTGTTTATTTCAAGTTTTTATCTAAATTCCAGTTTCTCAACTTTTTTCAACAGACTAGCAGTGTTACAAGAACTCTTTATATGTGCATATTTTATTATGAAAGTTGGCTAAAAGAAGAAACTTTTACATTCAGGCAAATGTCTGATGAAATTCATCAAGAGAGACAGAGACAGAAAGAGAGACTGAATCCTTTTTCGGACCTCTACCTCCTCTGCCCTGAACCACAGTGTTGAGTTGCTTTCTGAGGACCTGTTCCTGTTGAGTAATTAATACAGAGAATTCCAGGAACCTCAATAGGTAACCATATGAACATTTATAGAAAAAGAGATACACACAGATGTACCAACAAAAATTCCCACACACTAGTTTTCCACATTAAATCTTTCTGAAGACATATACTGTGTTAACTATTCATCAAATTATATGACTCTTTAATTTATCACCACAGATTCCCAGAGATACTGTTAAGTTTAACCTATTCTAAAGTATATTTTTCATATTTTTCTTTGAATGCAGAGTTTTTAGGAAATAATCCCTATCTTGAGGCGCTTGGGTGGCTCAGTTGGTTAAGAGTCCTAATGCGGCTCAGGTCATGATCACACGGTTTGTGGGTTCAAGCCCCACATTGGGTTCTGTGCTGACAGCTCAGAGCATGGAGCCTGCTTCAGATTCTGTGTCTCCTCTCTCTCTCTGTCCCTCCCCGACTCGTGTTCTGTCTCTCTCTGTCTCAAAAATAAGTAAAACAAAAAAAAAATTAAAAATATAAAAAGAAATGATCCCTATCTTTCTCTTGATACATATAGATACATAACATGTATATGTGTACATGTATTAAAAAGCTATATTTAGTGAATTCCTGCTAATTTCCAACTAGGTGCTAAATGCTTTTATATTACATGTAACCCTCATAACAATTCTAGATGATAAGCAAGATTAAGATATCTATTTTTCAAAGGAGAAAGCTATGTCTAGAGAGGTAAAGACTATAAAAGGTACAGTTGGGATTCAAGTGCACATCTGTCCAAAGGCTCCTAGGTAAGCCACCTGCATATTCTAGGTAAACTATTGTATTGTGTGCTTTAATAATATTAATAAAAAGAACATGGCACTTGACTTTTGCCAACCTTCTGTATTTTCTAAGTACTCTCTCACTTCCAAAGGCAGGGTTCTAGCTAATATAATTTCATGAGACAGGCACAAGGGAACTTTCATAGTTTCATGGCCAACTATTGTAAATTTTTATAAATGTCTGAAGTATACTTTTCCTATCCTCTTCCACATCTTTCAGGATGGCATGGGGAATAGATATTCTGATGATGGTTAGGAGGTGTCTTCTAAAGCACGAAATAACCAGGACCTGAAGGAATATAGTAAGTATCTGAGAGAGTAGAGAAAGAATGAAATGAGGGGTTAAGCCAAAGCAGCATGATGTACTATAGTCTGGACTGTAGAGGCATATAAATAGAGTTTTAATCTCACCTCCACCATTTAACAGTTTTATGGATTCAGATAAGATAGCCAAACACACAAATAAAACAGAAAATATTCCAATTTTACACCATCATTATATACATATGTTTACACAACTTTCAAATAGGTTATAGCTGTAATTGACTATTTGTATTTTTTTTTTTTGCCAATATGGGAGTATTATAATGCATTGCATCATCTACCATCATATTTGTGAAAATTCCCTCCACCCAGACAGTTCCTTCTAAGGCTCCTTTGCTGGGAACTGTCACCACTCTTACTCTTTAAACTGTATTTTAACTTTAAGATTCCATTCTGGGTCCAGTTCTCTTCTCCTTCACATACTTCCCCTATGCTTATCTACCTCCAATACTACAAACAACAACCTAGGATCCTCTACCAATCTTACTGAAATGAAGCTCTAATTATACCTCAGCACTGACTCATCTTCCTTTCGTATCCTTTGTTTCTTTGCACATATAACTTTCTCCTCCTGAAATATTATTTCCCAATTTTTAAAAAAAATCTGTGAAGCTTTTATTTATTCTTCATTATTCACCTCTAATATCATATCCTCTGGAAGTATACCCTGACTTTTTCTTGCAATATGTTTTGATCCTCCAATAATACATTTCCTAAGACAAAGCCTAGGGATATATTCTAAAAATAGAATAGAATATTTGAAATCTGATCAGTTTTGAAAATCAAGAAATAGAATGGCCTACACAAAAGTAGCATCACCCAGAATTATAGCAATGGTCACAGTATAGCACCCATGTCATTCTGGAAATATCTGCATTTTTCTTAGTGCATGTAGCCCAAATTCTTACACTTACTAACTGCTTTGTAGATGTTTACTGAATTTAATTTCAATGCTGCCCTTTTGGATGGAACTAGACAAGGGATGTCACCTAACTTTATTAGCAGTCAACACCAGACATTTTGTTAATGAAGTCAGTGAGTGTTAGATATGATTATAAATATCTGGTTTGTCCATAAATAGTACATAGCAGTCCTATCCTTATACTAACACAAATATGGGAGTTAAAAATCTATATGCTAAAGAAAAATGATCTCAGCTTGATTCCCAAGAGTCCTTTTTCAGTTGCTGATTCAGAGGCTACGTGGATGCCTGATCTTGCTACTGGGTATTGTTGCATAATCTTCCAGTGAGCCTTTCTTGGAAGATACAGGTCAGCCCCTAAAAGAATAGAGCTCAGAGCCCATCAAACTTATAGAATCAGCAAAACTGTTCTGTGCCGATTGTTAATAAATGTTTTCATCTGTATGTCACAATTTGATCTGAGATTTGATTTCATTGTAAAGCAGTAGCAAGGCTGTAAGGAAGAGGTCTTATCAACCTTTCATTGTTGGAGGCTACTGTATTTAACACAGAACTCATCATTGTACGTGGTCGAAACAACTTATATCAGTTCTCTACAAAGAAGAACTCTTATCTATTTCATTAGGGCTATTTGGCCATTTGTGAAACCAAAGTAAATATCTTTTTAACTTTCAAACTCAACATATAGATGTCCATAATATGCCTAGCATTATCAAGCACACACAATATGTTTATTGGAAAATTAAAGGACCTGCCTCAAGAAAGACTTATAATTTAAAAGATTATTCAAGGTTACTGGAAAACTAGATAGATAATTTTTTTTAAATTATTTTTAAAAAGTTGTCTGTCTTACCTGAATCCAGCCAATCATAAGAGTAGGTTAAAGCAAGATTTATGAAAGAAGTCCGTGACTTGAACACCTTCCCTAGGATACAGCTGCCTTTCTTCTGTTCCTTGGCCACGGGTTGCATCTCATACGCTTGAGTTTTTCACAGATGAGTATCAATGGCAAAAGAGAAACCAGAAGCACTTTGATCATTTAGTTTGCCTACATTCATAACTATAACTCTAATAACTGTTCTTTTGTTAAATAGTCTTTCCAATTTATAAGCTAACTGTTAAGCATTGGCAAATACTGGGAATCAGGAATTAAAAATATGACTCATTAGGCCCATTCCATAGACGAGGGAAATAAAATCCAGAGAGATTAAGTGATTTATCTGCACAATACTTGGGTGGTAGTAGGAGAGTGGTGCTCTCCTTTGTCTTCTTCCTATTCTATTGCTACTCCTACAGTATCACAGATTTTTATAGTTGTGCTCTGAATACATCAATCCTACCCTATGAAGAGACTTAAAATCTAATCAGAAAAAAAATGTATTATTATTGTGTACCTTGGTTTTTAATATACTCAAACATCCTAAAAATCCACTATACATTTTAATCATTGTGATTTACTGAAGCACAGTATTGAATAACATAAACCACTCAGTTTCTGAAGAAAGCCAGCATTCCCCCAGTTAACGGCACCTTCCATTTAGTTCATCTTCTTTAATCAAGAGCCATGGCAAAATGGAAAGATTAAAATCCAACCACAAATACTGGATTTGAAGTAAAGAGGGGAAAAAAAGGTAAGTAAGAAATTATTAGTTCTTAGAAAATAGAAGTTTCAGATAAAATCAAGATTAAAATGGTAAATTCAGGGTTTACTTCTATCATTTGTAAATGTGCCATGTGTTATGTATCGAAGTTAGAAAAATTTTGTTAGATTTAATGTGAGTCCTTGAGATAATATAAGAACTTCTCAAAAAGATAGAAATAAAGTATAGACGGAGGTCATAACAATTAACTTTTGGTCTGAACATATAGTATCAGACATGTGGTTTTTGGTAGAATTGTACTTTAGAAAAAATTCACAAACCTTTGCAGCTATTTCTGCACTCATGATTATGGGAGTTTCTTAGGGTTTTAGACATATGCTTTATGAATATCAAGCATCTACTCATTAAGAAAAATAAATGCAAGCAAAGGTAAGAATAGTCATGATAGACTGGAAATTAGGAATTTTCAGTTGTTTGTGGAATTTTCAAGAAAAATTGTAGCATAAGTATGTTTTATTCCTGTATTAATTAATATATTTTATTGAATTTCCTTTGTTTAGCAGGAATTATACTAGGTACTGGTGTAAAGCATGAGGCAAAGACACACCATGTGCACGTGATAATTTCTGGGACGCATATTGCTTTTGTCATCTTTTGTTCAACATCTACATTTCTTGTTATTTATTATTAAGTTGGAATTCTAAAGACAAGAATCTTCCCTCTTCCTCCATACATGTACTACCTGGTGCATTGCACAAATAGTTACTCATTAACTATAAGTAGCAGGAATTGAAGTCTTTGTTCTCCACTTCCCCTGAGAGCAGAGGCCATGTTTCCTTCATCTTTAAATTAATTCCATATTTATTCCATAATTGCATGTTTGTGCAACATTTCAGACTTAGAAGGTGCTCAACAAATTCTGTGAATTTATAAATAATATACTGTAAATATTTTGGAATTTGTACTTCATCCTACAAATTTTCATCCTTCTCTCCATTTTTCTGTGATGAAAAGTTTGCTTTCACGTAAGATTTAAAACATGCCATGAAAGTGACATAAATGACTACCTTGCCGCATGGTGTGGGTGGGCCAGAGCCAGTATATAAGAATGACCAGCAAAGTGGTCCAGAGATTATTAGAAAGTACAGGCACCCTGGAGCTGATCCCTCCAGGGATGACTTGCTAGATGACGAAAGAAAGTTGCTGAGAAGTGTAGGGAAACCACGCTTGGTCTTTATAAGCTGCTACGAGGACTTCCAAATACCATTGTGTACACTGAAAATAATCCACTGGAATGAAAAGACTCTTTCTTTTGCTATGATCTTTCAGTTCCTCCACAGGTTTTTTCTGACAATGCTTAATACCAAGCCAATACGCAAAGGAGGGATATTTTCAATGTTCAAATCTAATAATACTAAACAAGGCATAGGATTATAGGTCTGTACCTGAGAGGCAAAAATTTGCAACTGGTACGGAAAGTATTTTGACAGACTTAGAAGTCTCACTTCTAGGGTAAGTGATGAAACCTGTGGCTGAAGCAACCATCTTTACTGTTATAACCAGTCTGGCTCAACAATGTGACTCTTGACGCTTTCATATTAAATAGATACTTGTGTTTTTGAATGATTATCTAATATCCTTGATGTTTATGCTATAGAATCTCATCCTATCAATGCGGATAAAATATTCTAGCCCTTTGTTTTTAATAAAGGATGTAGAATTCATTGAATTCACAATGCCAGACGCAATTTGTTTTCCATTTAAAAAATAAGGAATTAGACTGCTCTTTTAGCAGTCTTGGGTCACTGTGTCTATAGCTCAAGACTCCTTTAGGAGACTAGAGATGCTACACTGCAAAGTTTACTCATGAACTTGTAGCCCTTAACCATAATTAATTTAGAAATATTTCCAATGCTGTTATCTTTCCTGTGAGAAAACTCAAGAAACTGTTCTGAAGAATTTGTTCTAGATTGCATTATCCTGATTGTTTGATGTAATGTACTTTCCAAATATTTTGGAAGCAATTAGAAGTATATAATAGAGAAAAGGAGAGATTGTGAGGAAGAAGAAACTGAAGGATGTGTGTATAAATGATATATAAATGTTTTTGCAAGGCATCTTTAAAAGAAATAGAGGAAGTTGAAATAAGGTATACTAGGTTAGATGGAACGTCATTCCTGTTATGAAGAGGCATTAGACCTGTCATATATGGGTTTGTCAAAGTAAATTTATTAATTTATACATTCATCACATATTTGTTTTTTGGCTTTGTTTGTTTCTTTTAGTTTCCATGTGATACAATTACAACTCAGACTACTTTTTATTATACCCCATTTGACCTAGGTTCACTAGAGACATTATTTTCATATCTTGACAACTTGGTAAAAAAACAGGAAAATAAGCCTGCATATTCCCATAATGGGCACACATAGTTGGACACTGAACTATTTAGTTAATATGGGAAATAGTATGATATTTGGAAGCCTCTTGTATACATGGATTGATTGAATCAATATTTAACTATTCCAGCACCAAAGGACAATGAGAAGAGTGTAGACTGAGGAATCTGGAAGAAAGTTTGAGTAAAATTAGTTTTATGGTTTCTTAAAAATATGAGCTTTGACAGGCTAATTTTCTCAGATTCAATTTTCTCTTATGTAAAGAACAGATAATGAGAATGTACTAAACCAGAAATTGTACAGATTAAAAGAATTAGTGTGTATCTATTTCCTTTGTACTCCAAAAACTTTAGCTCCCTGATTATTCCACATATTTATGCTTCATAATTAATCATTCCAGTGTTATCTAAACCTGACTGTTACATCCCAGTCTTCTAGGAAAGCTGTTCTTTTTGCCAGAAAAACTCTTCCACCCTTTTTATTTCCTGACTCACTCCTTTTTATTCTTTGAGGTTCAGTTCAAATATCTCTTCCTCCAGAAAAACTTCCTATGACCCTGTATTTATTCACATACTCTCTCTGCAATTCCATAGCATGTTGTGTGTATTTTTGTTCACACATTTTTTTTTTTGTTTGTTTATACATTAATTACTGACTTAACTTCTGTCACACCTAAACTATTTCTTCTTGGTAGTTACATTTTACTGTAATTTGTACCCCATGAAAACTACAAGGGCAGCTATTTTTCCCACATATAATACATAATGTTTCCAATTCTACATAAAAGTTCATTTATTAATTCTTTAGAAACCAAAATGTCCACACACTGAGTTCCTTTCCACTGAGGGATAATAGGAACTGGAATGCATGCAACCCGTAACCTAAGCCCCTAACTGCTTGCTTCTGCTCCTCTACTGCCATCTTCTGACACCATCTGTGTTTGCTGCTGGGGGCATTTGTTCTCTGAGCCTCTTTTCATTGGCTGAGAATCTGGGCAGCACTAAGGAATCTGAACTAAGGCTAGTGATGCCTTTGTTACTGTAGACGATGTCATGTTTTACTTTCATCTGAAACTCAGGACTTCCTGAGTTTCTGATTCATTTCCCGGGTAGGAAAGGTTAAGTGACCGTCAAAATTTATCCTACGGTATTGCAGCAGGACCAGTTATTAATATGAAAATATGCTGCATTAGTCACTGTAGCATTTATTTCCTTGACAAATTTGTAGGTGCTGTACTAAGTCAGGGGCCATAGATTATAGTCCATTTTGAACTTTAAAAAGTCACTAGTCTCACATCTGTAAAATAATAGGATTGGAAGTGATTGCCATCAGCAACTTTTATAGACATCACAGTTTTAGGATTCTCTTTCATTTTATGGGATATTTCATTCTAACTTACCTAGAATAGGCCACACGATACATAGATGTTACTTTATGAATAAATACTGATGGCAAAGCATGGTCACATGTCCAATTTCATACTTTTAACAAAGCTGTGAAGTAAGCAGGGAAGATACTGCCTTTTCCATTTTACAGTTGAGAGAATTTGCACATGGGTTCAAGGCTAAAAACAAATTGTGGCTATAAGCCCTGTGTATTTCCTTTCTTAAAACCAATTACTTTCATCCACTAAGACTACAAAAAAATACACAAAGATAAATTTTCATACAAAATGGTAGAACTTGTGTGCATAGAAGAAAAGATATGATTTTGAGTCCACTCCAAAACACAAGCCTATAAAGCATTTTTTAATTAAAAATGATTTACTAGAGGAATATATGTACAAATCACTTCCAATTCTATCTCACGATAAAGAAAAAAAATAAGTAGTGATATTTCTTAAGGGAACAGGATGCAGAATATGTGATATAAATCAGACAATTCCTTATTATGAATTACTTGTATATAAATCAAGGGAAATTGATGATCAGTACCCATTACAATTAATTACAACAGATTAATTAAGGGACAATAGGGTATATTAGAAACCAGTTACTGAACTTCAAATTCCAAATATTTTATTCATTTCCTGAAAGAAAACTGATTTCAGGTAACTGAAAGATCTCAATTGCACTGCTTGGTAATAAGACAGTATATTTTCCTGTTTTGTTTCAACCCTACCTAGTATAGGGTCAATGAATATCATTTATTTCTGGATAATTAAAGATAATGAAGGGTCTCTGAGTTGCTGGCACAGAATACCTTTTGTTAAAAACAAACAAGCAAACAAAACAGGGAAAGTAGAATTCACATAGCAATAACTGTTGCATTGATATTCTGATATATATCTGGGTACAACTTGTCAATCCTTTGATTAGGGTTCACTCCTACTCTCTGGCAATGTTTCTACAAGACTTTTGGCTCTAGTCCCTTGGCAATTGGTTCTGTCCTCCTATACATCCTTCCTTTTATATTAGAAATTACCAGTGTTTATTGCTAGGTAGTTTTCTCATCCAGCTTTCTAATTGTATTAGATCAAGGGCCCAATGACCTCTTTCACTTAAAACAGACAGACACATACACACAAAAGTTAGAATAGTTTTGTCTTGGGTTTAATCTCTGGCCTAAAACCCTTCTGCTTTTGGGAGATACTGGGAATGGGAATCTTTAATTTAGGTACCAAGCATGTCCTTCTTTCATTTTATTTAAGAGTTCGTTTTTGGGGCACTGAGGTGTCTCAGTCAGTTAAGAATGACTCTTGATTTTGGCTCAGGTCATGATCTCACAGTTCATGAGTTCAAGCCCTGTGAAAGGCTCAATGTTGACAGCACAGATCCTGCTTGGGATTCTCTCTCTCTCTCTCTCTCTCTCTCTCCCTCTCTCTCTGCTCTTCTCCTTCTCACACATGCACATGCCCACATTCTCTCTCTCTATCTCTCAAAATAAATAAGTAAATTAAAATAAAAAAAGAGAGAGAGCTCAATCTTTAGTACATCCTTTGCTTCTCACATCTTATCATAAACAGCAGGAGGAAGCCAGACAGCACTTTAAATTATTCTACCTAGTAATCTTTTTAGGTAGATCACCAGATCCATCAGGGATATTTCCTATTTTCCATGTTACTCCAAAAATGTTGTCAAATGTCTACTAGTATAGAACAAAGATCCCATTTCCTCTAGCTTTATAACATTCTTCCTCTTTAAGCACAAGGCCATTTAGGCTTTCAATTTACTTGCCTTGATGCTTGTTAGGCTTCCACACTCTCCTTGAGGCTCTTCAGATTTCCACCTGTCCCTCGGTCGCAAAGCCAAAGCCATGTTACTGTAGCACAAAGTTCTAGGTACTAAAATCTGTATTATCATTTGCTGCATCACATATCACCTCAAATATTGAATATACTGGATTTCAGAGTCTCCCTTGGCCTCGTTGTCATGCAGAAACTGAGTACGTGCTTTGTAATCAGGGTATCATTGATTCTGGCCATATCTGCCTCTTGGTTTTCAGACATGAAAAACCCACATGACTATGCCTCTATTCCGTTAGTAATTCCTTAAGTACTAAAACTTCACTCAATCAACCCAAGACTGTAGGGGACTGGAATAAAGAAAATCTTGGTTCAGGCCTTATAGTTCTGGTCTGAGCTATGCTAGTATCTAGCTCTCAGAGGCCACTTTAGGACTAGGTCCTTGCTAGCCAAGAAGGAATAGGGGAATTGGGAATTCAAAACTCTTAGCCTTGTGTGTCCTAACCTAATGTCCTCATTCCATGCCTCAGGGTCTCATTCTGTCCTGATAGAGACATTACTTTATTGCAAGAGTCAGCAAACTTCTGTAAAGAACCAGATATTAAATATTTTAGGCTTTTCTGGCCTGTGTTCTGTATTCAAACTGCTCAATTCCATCATTAGAAAGCATGAATTGACAATATGCAAACAAATGGTTATGGTTATATTCCAGTAAAACAAAAAAAAAATTAATAAAAGCTGTTGGTGGGCCAGGTTTGAGCAGTGGTTTGCCTACTTCTTTGTTAGTATAATGGATGTGTTAGGCTGAGCCCTTAACAAGTGTTGAATCTAAAAACTTATATTCTGGCCCTGTGATTGATTTTCAACCATATATGCTGTTAGAGATAAGGCACTTTTCAAAATTGCTATATAGGCCATCCAATTTTCCTCTTATGCTCTCATGTAAACATTGAAAGCTCCTTGTCTGTTCTTTTCTTTATGTATACACTCTAGTTTTGTTAAAGACTGCAACACATGCTTCATTTGCTTTTAATCATCATTATTAACCATAGCAACTAGGGGCTATAGACATTTAATTTTTCAAAACCTTGCCTACCACCTATAGTACATCCGTGGCTGGCTATATAATTGATGGAGTCTAGTGCAAAATAAAAATGCAGACCTCTGTTCAAAAAGCTTGGAAAAACATTTTTCTTTTCTTTCTTCATTGGTCTCTCTCAACTGTCATGTAGATTTTTATTTGGGATTAAGTATCACATTGGCTCAGGCATGAAGACAGCTGTAGCACAAGTGTAGACTCTCACAGGGGCCCAGGACCCTGACTCAGTTAGAGTGCTGCTTAATGTGCATGCCTGACCTCACCCCTCACTATGCTGCACCTAGGTCTCCACTTGGTGGAGAGGTGGGCAACAGTCACTGAGCAGGGGCAGGGGAGCAGATGGCCAACAATCACTCACAGGTAGGTAAAGAGAAAGGGTAGAGCAGGGAAGGGCGGAGGTAGGACTGCAGGTGAACTAAAACTCCAAGCCCTTGGGACATTTCACTGTCCGATGGGACTTCACTTACATAACACCAATTCAGAGATCACATTATTGAGAATTTCGAGAGAAAAGATGATAGAGCATTAAACCCCAAGCACAGGGCCTTGATTACTTCATTGGCTGTATGATCATAGAGTTGGTACTATTCCATCTTTCAGTACAATGACAGTACCAATGACAATTTGAGTAATTACTATGCCACTGGAAATCATGCATTACCATTTTCAATTTTTTTTTTCTCACAAGAAAGAAATCCATGTACTCATCATATGTATATACAACCTAATCCCAGATTCCCATTCCAAAGACTCATTTCTTTGGGCCATTCTTGGTCTAATTAGTGTAGCAGTAAGGTTCCCAGCAGGAATAGAAACTGTCCCCTCAAAAGTGGTCATTAAATAAATTCAAGGAAAAGACTGCCAAGTTTTGGGGCAGAGTTAAGTAAAAGTTACAAGGGAGGGTTAAGCACTCTGAAGAAAGCTGGAGTAGGAAAGAGTACCACTTTTAAGTCAGCAGGAACAAAGACAGCTGTCTTCAGTTGTCTAGTTGTACAAATATCAATAAAAGCTGCAGCCTTCAATGGAAGAACTCATCCACTGCCAACCACATAGCAGGAAGGAGAAAGTTGGTGAAATAATTATCTCTACCTCTCTTCCTTTACCCTCTTTCTCTCACTGGTGCCCCCGATTGCTAACCAAAGCACTCCAAAAGGTAGAATTCTTAAGGATCATACTTTTGAGGCACAGAACAACAGAGTGTGTTGTAAAATAGAAATAACAGACCAAACAGAAGATACAAAGCAAGTCATTTTTCACTTATGTGCCTACTGCTGTATACGTAGCAGTGGCTTATTTAACTGCCACTAAAAGTATAATAATAATAATAATAATAATAAATATAATCTGTGGATTAAGTATGCTGAAATTTGAGATTTGCTGTCAGGCCAACAAATCCTCAATGATTTTCATATTCTAACAGTTAAAGCTTAAGAATCTCTAACCGGGAACTAACTGTTAAACTAGCCCACAATTGATATGCACCATAATGGGGTTGATTTGAAGAGTAAATAAGCTTTGGAGTCATTTGTCAGGAAGAGCTTTTTTGTTATTTTCTTCTTACAATAACAATATTATTGGTAGTAATATTAGTAATAGTCAAATTAGGCACTAAATTGTATAAATTCACAGAAATTTTCATGACAGCAATTTGAAACGGATTGTCAGAAATAGTGCTCCACATATTGTCATAGTATACCAGATTCTTTCCATAACTATTTGGAATACAATAAAATACAGAAAAAATGGAAGACATTTGGAGGACAAAATACTTCACAAAAAATATAGATTGTGATTATATAAAGTATTTAGCATACTCAAAAGACAATCTCAAGAATGATTGTATCTTCTAGGGGTGCCTGGGTGGCTCAGTCAGTTAGGCAGCTGACTTCAGCTCAGGTCATGATCTCACAGTTCATGGGTTTGAGCCCTGCATCAGGCTCTGTGCTGACAGCTAGCTCAGAGCCTGGAGCCTGTTTCAGATTCTGTTTCTCCCTCTCTCTCTGACCCTCCCCCGCTCACGCTCTGTATCTCTCTCTCTCTCTCTTTCTCAAAAACCTAAATAAACATTAAAATTTTTTTTTAAAAAGAATGATTGTATATTCTAATAACATGAATGTGAATCAATTTATTCAGTATTCACTGAGTGTCTAACACTGTTTTGGTCTGCCTAACGTACAGAGAAACTGTTACATATCTCTGCTTAAAAGTTGATTAACTACCTTTCAAAATGTTTAGAAAAATAATCACTTCTTCATCAGTCAGGGTTCCTATTTAAAAACAACAGGAGCCACCCCTGGTAGTTCAAGTAGAAAAGCAATTTATAAGAGAGTATCACAAAATCTCAGGGATGTATTAGGTTTATAAACTATCCACCTAAAGAAACAATAAAACTACACTGCTGAAACTGGGCAATGGACACCTAAACCTCAGGCACTGGACCCCCAAATCTTTATGTTTTAGTCACCAACATCACTAGAAAATATGGACTTCTCAGTTTACTGGGTTCTTTACATTGTTTTCTTCTGAATCAAAGTCAAACACTGGGGTCTTTGGTGGGTAGATCTAGGTTTTTGCAAGAAAGACTGATAAATTGATGTTCTGACTTCTTTCCTAAAGAGTGGGAATGGTACACAAATAAAATTATGGCAAATACTCCAGATGTTGGAAAGTCATTTAAAAAAAGCTTCTGCATGTTAAAATAACATGGCTAGATTTACTTCCATATGAAAAAAAAAAACAGGAAACAAGACACTATGTGTTAAATACTTATCTTAAACATTAATTAATAAACTTCTAAATAACTCACGGTTCAAAGAGAATTCCACAAGGAAAGTTACAAACTGTTATGAACTAAATAAAATGAAAGAACAATAAACCAAAATTTATGTCTACATCTATCATAGTTCTTACAGAGAAATTGATAGATTTAAATATTTATTTCAAATAAGAGGAAAGATCCAAAATCAATGATCCAAGCTTATACCTCTTTTAAAAAAGCTAGAAAAACGAGAGTAAATTAAGCCCAAAGAAAATGGGGGGGGGGGGTGGAAAAGTGAAAAGAAAAAAATTTTTTTAAAGAAATGGATTTTTAAAAAAGGAAAAATAACATTAAAACTTATAACAGATATTCTGAAAGGATCAACAAATTGAGTTTGTGATTAAAACCTTTCCACAGAAAGCATTCCAGGCCCAAATGGCCTCTTTGGTCCAATTCATCAGACATTTAAGAAAGAAGATTTATAAATCCTTCTTTAAATCTTTTAGAGAAACAAAGAACATGTCCAAACTCATCTTATGTGGCTAGCATTATGATACCCAAACCAAAGATATTTCAAGATGAGAACACTAAAGGCTGATATTCATCATTAATATACACAGAACAGTATTAACTAAAGATTACCAAACAGAATCCAGTAATAGATAATAGAAAGATAGATAGATAGATAGATGATAGATAGATAGATAGATAGATAGATACATTGGGACCAAGTGAGTTTTACCAGAACTAAAACATTGATTTACCAATTAAAAATGAATCTATGTAATTCACCACATTAACAGAATAAAGAATATATGATTATTTATCACCTTAATACATATTGAAAACATTTAATAAAATCAATAGCCATTCATAATAAAATTTCTCAAAAAGCTAAGACCAGAGAGAAATTCCTCAACTGTTACTGGGGAGGTATCAAAATAAAATATAATTCCATACTTCATGGTGAATGTTATCCCCCTATGATAAGAAACAACAAAATGTCCACTCAACATTGTATGAGAAATGATAGCCAAAGAAAAAAATAACTATCAAAGGTTTAGAGGAAGGAAATGAACAGACAGCACACAGATTTTTAGGACAGTGGAAATCTTCTGTATGATACTGTAATCGTTGATACAAAACCATGGAAGGTATATGCACATCAGTTGTAACAAATGCAGCACTCTGATGCAAGATGTTAATAACTGGGGAAAGTGTGTAATGATGGAAGCTGAGGGAGTATATGGGAGTTTTCTGTATGTTCTGCTCAATTTTTCAATACACCAATAACTACTCTAAAAGTATATTATTATATAAAATAAATATACATACGAACATAAAATGTATAAATATACGTGTAAGCATATATATATATACATACGTGTAAGCATATATATATATACACAAATATATATATACAAATATATATATAGACAAAACTGCTTCATAGAATGGATGTGGCCCAGCTTGGCCCAGCCGGGCTCAGCACCTCCTGCCTCTTTCTCCTCACCCTGTACACAGACTGGCTTCCCAGCACCACCATCTTTCTCTCTGGAATCCAATTATACCGAACTACTTCCTAACACACTGGAGGTAATGACTCTCCCAAATTTCTCTCTCCTCCCGGCATTGGCACGTGCTGCTGCTCAAGCTGGCTTTAGAAAAATTTTCACACTCTCTGTTCGGTACTGTTCCTTTGTACCCCTCTTGCAAACTTTCTTTGTTCCCCAAGTCTGGATGATGTGTTTTCTTAGCTTCCTGCATTTAGCTCCCGTCTTCTCCAAAATACTATAAACATGAGAGCCGGGTCTGTTTTTCATGCTCAGACTCCGGCACTGAGGTCTAACACACAATAATTGCATAGTCAATAAACAGACTAAATTTCCATTTTCTTATATATGAAATAAAGGAGTGGGACTAGATAAACTATCGTCAGTACCATGGGTCGAGTAATCCCAATGCCAGGAAAAACCTGTTTTCTTTTTTCTCCGCTAGCCTGACAATCCGCCGCCCTCCTGAGTCCTGGGATCAGAAACTGTAGTTCCCGTGAGCCCTCCACATGTCACGTGCCAGCTGCGCCTTCCGATAAGCAAGCTGGACTCCATTTCCCAGTATGCCTCGGGACCTGCAGCCTCTACAGAACCAGCCCCCTCCTCCCAGCCAGCCCCGCCTGCAGTCTGGTCCACTCCGTGTTTCTGAGATAGTCAAGCCGGCTGAGTGGCAGCTGATGTGAGGGTGGTGTACCTGTCGCTTGGTCCCTGTGGCCCACCGCGTCTGTACTGTGTGGTCTGTGCTGGGGCTGCATGGGCCCCGGCACCATAGATCTGATCCAGGCTGCCATTTGCGGGAAGCTGGAGCACGGGAGCATCGGGGTGCTGGAGCGCCTCAGTGAGATGAGAGCTGCAACTAGAAGATCTCACCAGGCAGCAAGATGCTTTCCCACGTAGCCGTAGCAAGTTTTAGCTTAAAGAGATTGATTTGTCCACAACGCACTGTTCAAAGAGCTGGTCAGGCTGGCCCACGTCCAGGTGCAGACCCATGCCCAATGGAGGGGGAAACTTAACTGGACATGAGTCTCCCCTGCCTGAGTAGGAGCAAAAACTCGAGGAATTCCCTGAACCCCAAGAGAGGCGGAGGACCACGATCTGAAAGGGCTGGTAAGAATAAATTACCCCGGGGCCTTTTTTCCCTCAGTATTGTTGGGGATTTGTTAAGGGTGAGGACCCACTGGGCCCAGTTCTACTGGTTTAGATTTATCAGGAATAGCCGTTTATTCAGGCCAAAGCTAACCCAAGGAAAGCGCAGAATCATTGACTACCGCTCTTGCCCTGAGCTATTCAGGAAGGACTGACCAGTTCTTCCATGTTTAATAGTGACTGAAGAAACACATCTGTCCTGATGAGTTGGATATACTCTAGTTGGATATACTCTAGTCTTTTAAAATAGAAATTATCAGGGTTCCTGGGCGGCTCAGTTGGTTGAGCCTTCTACTCTTGATTTCAGCTCAGGTCATTATCTTAAAGTTGGGCCTGCAGTGACTGGGTGCTGGGTGTGGAGCCTGCTTGGGATTCTCTCTCCCTTTCTCTGCCCCTCCTCTGCTTGTGCTCTCTCAAAATAAGTAAATAAACATTTAAAAAATAATAAAATTAAAATAGAAATTACCATATGGATTACAAATAAATAGGTAAATAAGTAAAAAAATATATACAAATTAGAAATAAATATATACTTCAGATGACAATACTCTGTATAGAAAATCTCAAGATATAAAAACAACTAGGTCTAATAAGATAATGTACCAGTCTCACAAGACTCAAGGAAATATACAGAATTTAATTGTATTCTACAGGCGCATGGCTGGCTCAGTCGGCTGGGCATCCGACTTCGGCTCAGGTCATGATCTCACCTGTCGTGGGTTTGAGTCCGCGTCAGTCTCTGTGCTGACAGCTAGCTCAGAGCCTGGAGCCTGTTTCGGATTCTGTGTCTCCCTCTCTCTCTGACCCTTCCCTGCTCACTCTGTCTCTCTCTCAGAAATAAATAAAACATTAAAAAATTTTTTTAAAAAGAAATTTAATTGTATTCTTATATTTAAGTAATGTATAGTTGAAAATTGAGATTAAGCACCATTAACAATAACATCTTTATATATTAAATATGTATAATATTAATATATATAATATGAATATATGTGTTAAATACTTAAGGAAAAAATCCAGGAAGATGTAAGCAATATGTATATGCTGAAATCTACAAATTATTGCTAAGAGAAATTAAATTTTCATAGTAAATTGATCTATAGAGTGACCATTAGCCCAATCAGAATTTCTAGAGGTGTTTTTCACAAATGGACAAGCTGATATTATAATGTATATGGAAATTCAAGGAACATATTATGGTCAAAAACAATTTTGAAAAATAACACCAAAGTAAAAAAACTTACACTTTTTGATTTCAAGATTTCCTGTAAAGAATGTGGTGTTTGTGTAAAAATATGCAAATACATAACTGGAACGGAATAGAAAGCCCAGAAATAAACCCATAGGTATATGCCAGTTGACTTTCAACAGAGGAGCAGGGTAATTCAGTTGGGGGAAGAAGAGTGTTTTTAATAAATGGAACATTTCAAAATCTCATAAAAAAGAACTATGTAAAGTTGAATTTAGAGGTGTCTGGGTGGCTCAGTTGGTTATGCATCCAACTTTGGCTCAGATCATGATCTCAAGGCTTGTGAGTTTGAGCCCCACATCGGGCTCTGTGCTGACAGCTTAGAACCTGGAGCCTGCTTCAGATTCTGTGTCTCCTTCTCTCTCTGCCCCTCCCCCGCTTGCTCTCTGTCTCTCTCAAAATAAAATAAAATAAAATAAAATAAAATAAAGACATAAAAATTACTTTTTTAAATAAAGTTGAATTTAGAGCATGTCATAGAGATAAAACTACAACATTTTTAGATGAAAACATAAAGGACAGTATTTGCAAACTTGAATTATGAAAAGATTTCTTAGGAAACAGATGGTATAGATGATAAATTGTTAAAATTAGATTTAGTAAAATTTTTAAACTTTTATAGAAGACACTGTTAAGAAGATGAGAACTCTGGAAAAATAAATTACACATTACATATAAAAGACTAATATCCAGAATGTTATATAAACATCTATATATCTTCAACAAATAATATCTACAGTTGGAAAATAAGTAGGAAAGGCCATTGACATCATTATTCTTAGGGAAATGCAAACCAAAACCACAAGGATATATCAATACATCTACTGGAATGGCTAAACTTTAGGCATGCTAGCCAGTATGCAGAGTAACTCTATCTCTTATAAAGTGCTGAAAGGAATGATATATTCTATAGCTGCTTTGGAAACCATGTGATAGTTTCATGGTAGATTAAAAATTCATTTGCAGGGCCATCAAAGTGGCTCAGCTGGTTGAGTGTCCGACTTCAAATCAGGTTACGATCTTACAGTTTGTGAGTTTGAGTCCCGTGTTGGGCTCTGTGCTGACAGCTCAGAGCCTGGTGCCTGCTTCAGATTCTGTGTCTCCCTCTGTCTCTGACCCTCTCCTGCTTGCCCTCTGTCTTTCTCTCACAAAAATAAACAAAAATTAAAAAAATAAAAACTCACTTGCAATACAAGCCAGTAATTCCACTCCTAGGTATGTACTCAAATAAATGAAATATGTATACCTAAAGTCTCTTTACATGAATATTCATGGTGACTTTATTCAGAATACCTCAAAACAGCAGATAACCCAAATGTCCATCAGTTAATGAATTGAAAACCAAATTGTGGCAGATCATACAATAGAATACTATGCTGTGATAAAAAGGTACAAACTACTGATGCATGGGAAAAGGTAGATAAATCCTAAAGACATTATGCTAAGCACAGGAAACCAGACAAAAATTGTCACATAAAGTATGCCATTTATATTGCATTCTGGAATAGGAAAAACTGTAGTGACAAAAATCAGACCAGTGTATGCTGGGGTCTAGAAGTGGCGAGAGGTGATTGATAGTAAAAGGCTATGGTGGAGGGGGATAATGGAATTACTTTGTCTCCCCTGTAGTGTTTAAGACTGTTTACACTTATTAAAACTCATTAAACTGTATGCCCAAAAAGGATTATTTTATGCATAAAAATTATAACCTTGTTAAATCTGAATTAAACTTTCAAAGAAAATAGTGTACTGTATCATTTTTTAAAATGTTTTTTATTTACTTTTGAGAGAGAGAGACAGTGTGAAGGGTCAGAGAGAGAGGGAACAGAATCCAAAAGAGGCTCCAGGCTCTGGGCTAGCTGTCAGCACAGAGCCTGATGCGGGGCTCAAACCCACAAACTGAGACCATGACCTGAGCCGAAGTCAGATGCCCAGCCGACTAAGCCACCCAGGTGCCCCTGGTGTACTGTATCTTAAAGGTAGTGTGGGAATATAGGACAAGCAGAAGAGGTGATGGATAGTCAGGAGAGACTTCCCAGAGATGATGCGTGAGCTGGGTGTTAAAGGATGACAAGGAGGGGGTGCCTGGGTGGCTCAGTCGGTTAAGCATCCAACTTCAGCTCAGGTCATGATCTCACGGTTTGTGGGTTCGAGCCCTGCATCAGGCTCTGTGCTGACAGCCAGTTTCAGATTCTGTATCTCCCTCTCTCTCTGATCCTCCCTCATTCACACTGTCTCTCTCTCTCTCTCTCAGAAATAAATAAAAAACATTTAAAAATTAAAAAAAAAAAAAAAAGATGACAAGGAGCTACCAAGTCAGGCAAAAAAGTAGGTGGGGAGAGAGGGTGCATATGAAATTTAAAGAGTTTTGGCAGGTTCTACTGTATATGGGCTACTGAGGTGTAAGGAAGTTTAGGGTGTGAATGAGAATTTAGCAGAAAATAATGCTGGGTGTGTAGTCAGTAGCTAATACATAAAGATCCTCAAATCAGGGGCTGAATTTTTAAATTGTATCTTATAGTAATGGCATATAACCAAATGATTTTAAACAAGAGACTGACTCCATTAGATTTCATTTTTATATACCAGTTGCAATACAGAAGTCAGGCTGAAAGATGGGGAGACTGGGCAAAAAGCCTAGTCTGAAGGGAAAGATGAAGAGGGCCTAAAGCAAGACTTTGGCATTACAGTTGGGGAAGTTATTTAGAAGATGATGTGATTCGGGGCGCCTGGGTGGCTCTTGGTTTTGCTTCAGGCCATTAATCTCCCAACTCATGAGGTGGAGCCTAGTCAGGCTCCTGGAGGGAGTGTGGAGGAGCCTGCTTGGGATTCTCTCTTCCTCCTTCTCTGCCCCTCCCTGCACACACCTGTGTGCATGCAGGCATGCCC
The DNA here is from genome assembly GCF_003009895.1 of Hyaena hyaena. Classification (NCBI taxonomy): domain Eukaryota; kingdom Metazoa; phylum Chordata; class Mammalia; order Carnivora; family Hyaenidae; genus Hyaena; species Hyaena hyaena. Next base: position 640,233 of record NW_024081387.1, on the reverse strand, counting down.
TCTGTCTTGCTCTCTCTCTCTCTCTCTTGCTCACTTTCTCTCAAAATAAATAAATAAACTTAATAAAAAAAAAAAGAAGAAGAAGAAGAAAGGTTGGAATATGATGTGATTCTGCTACTGAGTAGACAGGGAGTCAGAAGATGAGTGTGAATTCCAGATCAGATTCTACTCTGATAATTAGTGCTGTTCCTGGACTGAGGAATGTAGCACTATTGTCAGATTTGCATTAGGAGAAGTTAGAGAATCAACGCTAAAATATTAAATATGTTGAATCTGAGGTATCTGTGGGATCATTAAGTATAGGCTAACACAGTCCTTTTATTTCGTCCCCACAAAATGGCATTCATTTTGTACACTTGCCTCTTTAAAACCAATTTTGTTGTATAAGCTTATTTTAATGGACTTGTTTTTTGTTGTTGTTGTTCTTTATTCTTATTCTTGACCTCCTTTCATTCTACTCTAACATTATATATTTTAATATTCGTAGTAACTATTTATGTAAATATGCATACACATATCAAATGGCTGCTCACAAACACCTGTGTAATTTTCAAGTGCACTCTCTTCTTTCTTTTGATTCCACATTTCCTAAAGGCAGTAGCTTTAATTTCCTCCTTCGTATGGTGACATTTGAAAATCTCTCTTAAACAGTAGCTGAAATGCTTTTCTTCCCCTTTTTTAATGTTTTATTTATTTCTGACAGAGAGAGAGACAGCGTGAGCAGGGGAGGGTCAGAGAGAGAGGGAGGTACAGAATCTGAAACAGGCTCCAGGCTCTGAGCTAGCTGTCAGCACAGAACCTGACGCGGGGCTCGAACCCATGAACCATGAACAGTAGCTCAAATTCTAAGGAATCAGGAGTCTCCAGCAGTTTCTCAATATTTTGAGTGGATTGTCATGTTGCCTTTGTTGTTGTTGCTGTTGGTGCTGCTATTATTGTTTGTCTGTGGCCACACGTCTCCTATTTTAGCTACTGATTCATTTCAGGGCAAAACTTCTATCAGATATCAGGCAAAGGAAGAGAAGAGATTTAATATATAACCACATTCATTTTGGTACCGATGTTTAGATGGAAGATACACATTTAATTGTTCGAACTCTTTTTTTAGGCTTCTTGAAATGGGAAAAAAAAAATCCTTTCCGTGTGGCAAGAATATTTTTACAGAACAATCACTTCACTTTTTTCTAGTAAATACTTAAGATGACATAGGATCATCATGACAGACATCAATGGGTAAAAATGAGCAGTTAAAGAAAATGAATAAATGATATGAATTGATATGTGGTATGCATGTGTTCTTCTATCTAACTTTTGTAAAAGCACCAAAAAAGATATCTCACATTTTTAGAATCTATTCTAGTCCATTATGATAAATTATAAAGTGAATTAAGTATTGGGAAATTGTAGTATCTTTAAATTCTTTTAAAAATGTGTTCCAGGGGCGCCTGGGTGGCTTAGTCGGTTAAGCGTCTGACTTTCGCTTAGGTCATGATCTCGCGGTTCGTGGGTTCGAGCCCTGCGTCGGGCTCTGTGCTGACAGCTCAGAGCCTGGAGCCTGTTTCAGAGTCTGTGACTCCCTCTCTCTCTGACCCTCCACTGCTCACGCTGTCTCTCTCTCTCTCCTAGAAATTAAAAAAAAAAAATCTGTTCCAGTAAGTCAAAACTACTTGTGATTTATCTCTATAAACATCTATAATATAAAATTATAAGTAATATAATATATAGCATAAGATTAAATTTCCAGAAAGTAACCCACAAACTAACAAAACCAATCTATGATGATAGTGAGTGTTAGGAGTAGGAATAGTAACTAAAAGGGAAAGTTAAATTTTCTTTTTTTTAGGATTTAATTTTTATTTATTTGTTTAATTTTATTTATTTATTTACTTAAATGTTTATTTATTTTGAGACACAGCAAGAGAGGTCAGAGAGTGAGGGAGGCCAAGGATCCAAAGCAGGCCCCACACTGACGGCGCAGAGCCCGATGTAGGGCTCAGACTCACAAGCCATGAGCTCATGACCTAGGCTGAAGTTGGACACTTAACCAACTGGAACACTCAGGTACCCCCATCTTTTTTTTTTTTTTTTTTTAAGAGAAGAGGGAGACCGAGAAAGACAGAGAGACAGAGCTTGTGAATGGGTGAGGGGCAGAAAGAGAAGGAGAGAGAGAGAATCCCAAGCATGGAATTCTCCTAAAGGCATGGAGCCTGACATAGGGCTCAATCCCAAAAAATGTGAGATCATGACCTGAGCTGAAATCAAGAGTCCAACATTTAACTGACTTAATCCACCCCGGCACCCCTGGAAAGCTAAACTTTCTCAAGGAAATATTTTATATTTTACTTGGGATGGTGATTAAATATTTGTACAAACTTGTATGTTGGATTATATATAAAATATACCTTGTGTTTTTAAAGAGTTTACTGAGTAGACCAGAAATATTGGCCTATGTTCGTCTTCTGAGGAACTAAGCCTACCCCATTCCAAGAAAGATGAGGAGTCCATCTGGAGTCAGAATTCTGCTGCTCTGAAGTACTTTCAAACTGTTTTTGAAGACTTTAGAGTATTAAAACCAGGACTCTTCATGTTCCTGGCCTTAGTTTTGAAGATCTTATAGAATAACTAAAAGAGATGAACTTTTCACAGAGGGGGAAACTTATTGAAGTTGTTGCCCAAGAAAGAGCTAGAAGATGAAGATGAGGTGAGTGTAAGGCATTTTCCCTCATTCTCAAGTGACCAAGTTTGGATCCAAGTGCTGTTATGTGACTCATCTGATTTTCTAGTTTGAAATTTTGAATACACAACATGTAATATAAAAAAAGTGGTGTTGTAGAAGGAATGCAGAGTAAGTACAAAATGTTGACTTCCAAGTGTACCATTTAATAGTTCTTGGACTTTGGGCAATACATTTACTTTCTCTGGATCTTGTTTCTTTCATTTGTAAAATAAATAGCATGAACTAGGTGACTTCAAAGTTCTTCCAACACTTAAAATGTTTTATAAAATAAAATAATGAAAGGACACCTAAATCATAATATAGACTGCAGATCACAAAGCTAACCAGATAAAAAACTCCACAGGTCAAATGATAAAATCCTCTGGCAAGTCTTGGATATATTTGCAGTACAGATGGGTTATACAAAATCAGTCTGTACTCTTGAAAAGGTAAATGAGAACAAATTCAACATTAGGACATTAATAGTATCTTGCAATTGTTTTTATTATTGACAAGGATAATCTCTTTTCTATAATTGCTAAGATAGGTTACTAATACTTGATATATTTCTAATACATAAATTCTCTCACACCCCATTATTTTTTCTGGGTCTGCAATGAGTCAAAGAGGGCTTTGTTTATTTTTTGTTTGGAAGTTTTTTTTAAAGAAAGGAAGTAGATCTGAATTGAAAGACTTAAATAGTCCAAATATCATTTTGAAGCAATAAAAGAAGGCAATGGGAGATTTTTTTTAACGTTTATTTATTCCTTTTGAGAGAGTTAGACAGACAGAGTATGAACACAAGTGTGGGGGGCAGAGAGAGAGACACACACAGAGAATCCCAAGCAGGCTCCACGCTATCAGCGCAGAGCCTGATGTGGAGCTCAATCTCATGGACTGTGAGATTGTGACCTGAGCTGAAATCAAGAGTTGGACACTTAACTGAGCCACCCAGGAACCCGAGAATTTTTAAAAGGTGAAGAGAATAATGTCCTTTTCATTAAGACTTTTCTGAAGGATGTTGTATCTTAAGACAGCAAAGGAAACTAACATCTATTCCAGAGAAAGCAGGCATGCAGTATCTTTGATAGTAGTATCTTTCAGTATCAGTATCTCATTCAGTAGTCGGAAGAGTTGAACCAGTTTCTTGCTTTCAACTATTTATTTATGTTCAGTTTTCCTCTGGGTTCTGTGAAAGGCTTCAACACTCTTAAAAAAAAAAATCCTCTTTTAAAAAAATTTGTTTTTAATGTTTTGTTTTGTTTTGTTTTTTGAGAGAAACAGACAGAGTGTGAGCAGAGCTGGGGCAGATAGAGAGGGAGACACAAAACTGAAGCTAGCTCTAGGCTCTGAGCTGTTAGAACAGGGCCCAATGTGGGGCTCAAATTCATGAACCATGAAACATGAGATCATGATCTGAGCTGAAATCAGATGCGTAGCCGACTAAGCCACCCAGGCACCTTAAAAAAATCCTCTTTTTTAAGCTAATGAATTAGATAAAACTTTTTACTAAAACAAATATCTCTGTGTTAAATGTATTTTATGCTTTGTGGTTTTTTGTGTTTGTGTTTGTTTTTGTGTTTGTTTTCTGTATGATGTAAGTAGTGCATTAGAAAACTGAGAAATAAGAAAAAGCAGTAATACCAACCAGATTTGTTTTCAGTAGCTCAGTGGTTAAAACCATAGGCATGTGACTTCAGGTCAATATAGGAAGGAACTTTCTTTTACTCATAGTAAGCTGCCTCAACAAGTAGCAGATGTCAAAACATGAACTGAATGACTATATCATAAAAAAGTTATAGGTGTAGAGGGAACTCAGCTTCAACTGTTTTTTAAAATAAGCTAGGGAGAAATAGACGGGCTATGAAATGAGAACCTTAGTGTTTAAAGTGAAAAAAGTTATGCACGCAGAAAACCTTCAATCCCAAAATGGTATTTGCGGCTTTAACTATTCAAGATCCACCAAAAGGTCTGTGACGTATATATAATTTTGCTGAGTCATTGACTTCAATAATGTACTAGATGAGGCTGGTTGAGGGTAATAAGCCTTGCCCACTTCACACTATCTGTATGTACTGAACTTCTGTTTTCTGTATGCAATCATTTTCTTTGTGTGTCTGAGAGGTTCCCCCCCACCACCAGTTCAACTTTATAGCCTTTTAAGGGAAATTGTATGTTTTAATGGTCTGAGAAAATTGAAAACCATGACTCTCTGAAATCATTTCCCCTCAATATTAAGAGATATTCTTATTTGGTGATACTAAAATAAAAATTGGAAAAAAGAAATGGAGCAACAGTTTTGGCACCATCAAGCAAATGGCCAGAAAACATGAGATGAAGCAGTGGAATGAAATGAGCATTGTTTATAGAGGAAGTGATGCAAAACGAGTTGCATTTGAACCTGGCTTTCACACTATTTACTCGTATCACCACAGACATGTGACTTCATCCCTCAAAGCGTCCATTTCTCCAATATACAGTTAAGATAACAAGCCCTAGGGCTGTCTGAAACATATGGCAAATACTTGAGAAAACCTCTACGTGCATTATCAAATTATACACAAATGTTAGCTATTTTAATTACATTAATAGTGGTATTGAATCTTATCAGTAGCACAGGAATTTCTGAGAGAAATTTCAGTGTGAAATATGTTCACACTCTTACTACTTCATTCAAGATTTAAAGGAAATTGTTTTGCAATCACATGTCTACTGTTTGTTCTTGACAGGTTTGTTTACTGAAGCCACTGTCTTTATTCTTAGAGTATTTGATTAGATGTCTTTATCACTGGTAAGACAAAGGAAGACAAACAACTATCTGAGGTGGAGTAAGAGTTGCCTAGAAAACCTCAACTCCTCAAGTAAATGGAGTGGTATCTAGTGTCTGAATAAAATAGCTCAGGATCTCCCGCCACCACTCACTATACCCCTGCACCTAATATTTGAGTATTTCTCTTGGAATCTGATGGTGCGTACATTTCTTTTCCTACCTCAGGCCATTCTCTGTTTCTATTGGAGCTCTCTTGCAAATCTCGTGTTAGTAGTGTGATGATGGCATTTTAGGAATATCTACTTTTTAGCCCATTGGTGATTCCTTCCAATTTCTTCTCATTGGGAGCCATTCCTAGACTAAGATCAATAATGATTAGTATATTTTGTCAACTACATGGAGAATTTACAAATCTCCAGAATTGGCAGAATTCTGTGCAATAATCTGCTGGCTGAAAATAGCAGACTTAAAGCTGATAGGCATAGTGAAAAGCTTGCTGAATAAAATGAAGAGATTATGTTTCTGGAAAGAAAGCTCATATAGATATTTATTTATTTCAGCATAATCAGTTCAACAGCTGTGATTTAGGCTTAAGATATCTGCTTGTGTTTTTTTGCTTAGTTTTTTGTGATATAATTAGGTTTGGCTTTGGACATAAAAAGCAATAAATGTCTCCCAAGATTCACTCATTCTTTACCTTTCATGTATGGTGTGATTTATTTCTGTTTTAATATTTTAATGACTATTATGGCCAAAGTGCTTATGTGTTCTACAACTTTAAATACTTCACAGAGAAATAAAGTAGGAATGGCTATAAAAGAATATAATGCTGATTTGCAATCTTGAAAAGGGGACTATGGGAAAATATGCTTTTAATCTAGAAGTGAGAAGCCACATGTCACCCAATATGTCCACATCAAACTCAGCAGAGCTTAAAATCTGCTAATTTTCTTTATTTTCTACTTTACCCAATAGTATTATTTGTCATTCTCATTATTCGTGTTTTTTTTACCAGAGGTGAATGTGAGGTTTGATTATAGTAAGATTGCCAGAGGCCAGCTCCGGCTGGGGTCCAGGGGTCCAGGGATCACCTTGGACGGTGTAGACAAGGGAGAGAGGGAGAGAGCCCCAAGAGTCTTTCTGGTCACCAGGCAGGCATCTCTGCTCTGAATGGGGCTCAACTTTATTTTATAATTAAGTGTTTCAGGGACAGCACAGAAGTGGCATTTGCCTTAGACAATGATTTCTGATGACAAACTTCTTTGATATGTAAGAATTTCCTGGAACATAGATTTGTAGAAGACTCCTGCATAACCTTTATCAATAGTGATTGAGGTAGGGGATTTAGATGCTTATCCTATGGGGTAGGAAGGTATCTTTATCATACAAGGCAATGTTTTTATGCTAAATGTTTTAGCATAAAAAAGGTGAAGTTTAGTTCTTTGTGAGCAGGGGTCAATAGCTTGTTTGTTTAAGGAGAAGTATCAAGAGAAACAGGTCTTTCAGGAAACACAATGTTTGCTCCCATAATCACAAAAGAAAAAGTTCCTTATTAGGTTCCTTCACAGGGTGCAGTCAGCATTTTCAAGGCCAGAATAAGTCACTCCAAATACTGATCACAAACGCCTTGGGGGGGGAGGTGCTCCAAGCAGAAACAATTGGGTGGGGGTGGATATCTGTCTTTAACTCTGAATTAGGCTCTTTGTCTCAGGGCCAGACTCAATTGTAACTCTTGTGTTCTTAGCCACTTTTATTATCTAAGTCTTGGATCTGCAAGGCCCATACATAGTAAGAGCCTTTTGACAATCATCCACAATGCTTTCATCTGAATTCTCTTTTGAAAAGGCAGGAATATGCTTTTCCTTATGAGGAATCTGTGTGGGGATTATCAGTCTGATTTGGAATATTGTGAGGCCTGGTCAATACCAGCAGGCTCATTTCCAACATGAGCCAGTAGTAGCAGGAGGAGATACCAGTTTTCGTTTCTCGTGGCAGGAGATGTGCAAATGCTGCCATTTCCTCGCTGTGACTTTCATCCAGTGAGGCCAGTGCAGCTCCCAGCATAAGATGTTGTTTTTTGTTTGCTTGTTTTATACTAAGACATGGTTAAATGTAACATGATTAAATATGTATTCATTTAAGAAATGTATATTGTGTTCCTTATGTATGCTAGTGTGCTTTATGTAGTGTAAAGTGCCAAACTTTGTTCTTTTTCAAAACTGCCTAAGCTATTCTAGGACTTTGAATTTCCCAATAAATTTTACAATTAGTTTACCAATTTCTACCAAAAAAAAAAAAAAAAAACAAAAAAGAAAAACAAAATTGTCAAGGTTTTGATTGAGCTAAATCTGTAATTAATTTGGGGAAATTTTGCATTTTAAAAATATTGAAACTTCAAATACATGGGAGTGATATGCATGACTGTTATTAATATTTTACTGTTATATAAATATGCTGAACATGGTAAATTGTCAGTTCTAGAGGCTTTCCTCATTTATTTTTATTCCTTAGGACTTTCTGCATAAAACACCATGCCACCTGCAAACAGAAACACTTTTCTTTTTTTGCTTTATTTCATTGGCTAGGACATTCTATATAATGTGCAATAATAATCATGAGACATTCTTGCCTTGTTTTAGATCTTAGAATAAAAACATTCAGTCTTTCACCATTAGGTATAATGTTATCCATAAGTTTTTTTTGAGTGCCTTTTATTCAGGTTCAGAAACTTTTTATTCCTAATTTTCTGGGAATTTTTATTATCCCTTGAGCTGGAAGCAGGAGATGGAAAAAAGAGAAAAAAGTAAATTAAGGATTGTGGAACTGAAGCTTGTTTCTTTCTGGTTGAAGTTACTATAGTTTCTAAATAATCATCGCAAATAATCTGGAAGAAGTACATATTTTAAGATGTCATTCCCCATTTAAAATCCGTTTAATCATGTCCCACCACCTACAAGTTCAAATTCAGCTCCCCATGACCTCTGCCTTCAGCTTCAGCTTCTCATTCCTTCTCATATCCTGCATGCTCTCCTATACTCTCAGTATTTGACTTATGAGTACTTTCTAGAGCATCAATAACTGTCCTACCTCTATTTTGTAGCTCCCATTCCTATAGTCTGGAATGCATTTTCAGTTTGTCCTGGGGGTGCAGTACTTTCACTCAATTTGAACCATCTCTATAAACCAGTCTCAAATCTCTCACACCTCATTATATAAACAGTTGCCTCAAGCATGATGTACAATGACTACTTACACTCTTGCTTGACCTCCTCACTGACTATGAGCTTCTTAAAGGCATGATGCTATGTTTGTATCCTGAAGGTGAATTTACTAGTGTGTAACAAGTTGCATGTATTGACAATTTAGATTGAAATTTTGTTAATTTTGTATTCATTCCTGAGAGAGAAAGATAGACAGCGTGAGCAGGGGAGGGTCAGAGAGAGAGGGAGTCACAGAATCTAAAATAAGCTCCAGGCTCTGAGCTAGCTGTCAGCACAGAGCCCAATTGGGGGCTGGAACCCATGAACCACGAGATCATGACCTGAGCGGAAGCCGGACACCTAACTGACTGAGCCACCCAGGCACCCCTAGAATGAATTCTTAAAAGAGGCAGTTTACCTTGATTGGCCAAAGTTGGTACAAGTGTCTTGACAAAACAAATACTTTGGGTTGGTTTATCCTGGTATCTATATATGATGATATTTGAATACATTCTTAACTTTGGCATTTATGGGTATGACATTTGTTATGAATGTCTGAATATTAATTTTGGAACAAGAAGACATTGTTAAAAATAGAGTTCATAGGGAATCTGAAAGAAGTTCCATCTCTTTCTCTCAAATGATTAAGTGGGTGAAAGAAATAATTGCTAAGTGGTATTTAGCTTGAATACATTTATAAAAATCTTTCAGCTATATGGATTCCAAGAATAAATTTAATCAGTCCTTATTTGTACCTGGAGGGTATATTCTCCCATCTTTCAAGTATCAACAGGATGTTGACTTTGTTCTACTTTCTACACTTTCCCTGTCATTAGCACTGAAGAAAACAGATCCTTTAATCTATCTTAACTCAAGAATAGGGTGTTAATCTATGCCAGATGATTTTCTAGAGACAAATCAATTTGTAGGTGTAATGCAATGCAGTGGAAATTGAGAGATTTCTGCTCTTGTTTCAGGATATCAAACAAGATGTGACCTATCATGACTGCCTAGACATGACTGGCAAATAAACGCATAAAGGGAGACTGAAATATGCCTTTGATGGATGTGACAGGTTTCAGGAGTGAGTTTTTGGACATTCAAAGTCACTGTTTCCTTTAGAGATGTGCTCCAGATGAACCTGCATCTGGGCTTGTAATTCTGTCCTATTTGGGACCAGTTTTCTCCTGCCCTGCTAGGGAGATAAGGGTATGTCTCTTGTTCTTGGCACTTATGTGGCACATCTCCTATGGCAATGATTTGTACATTTTAGAGTTTCATGGGACCTATAGTCCAATTAGACTATAGCTAACAGGTTTTTTTTGTCACATAATATCTGACTTTTTCTCGGAAAGGACCGCTCCTGAGAATGGCAGACTTCATCCTCAATACTGCCACTTTATTTTAATGAGAGGCAAGGGTTTGCTGCCTGGCAAGCCCATGGCAGAACATTGTATTGATGAGATGTTGATGCTATCGAATGTGTGTGTGACATTAACGTTCCCATGAGCACTTGCAAAGAGTCCCAGAAAAATGTCTGTGAATATTGTTCAGATTGCCATGACACAAATCATATATTTTACTCATTTCCTCTCATACACTCAATTTTCCCTTTTAAATTAGAATCAAGCAATGTTAGCACATCTGTGATAAAATGAGGCTATATATATATAGAATTACCTGAACAAAGTTGTTTGTTTTGTGTCTTGTTGCGTTTTTCCTTTCATGTCTTATATTTTTTCTTAAACAGTAATTAGAATTAAAGACTGTGCTAACTCATTAAGAAACGTCAGATATTAGAAAATGAAAAACTCTACTTTAAATCTGTGGTATAAGATTCCAGAGTTTAAATACTTAAATAGTAACACAGGTTTAAATCTAGTGGTAAAATATACATGTTTACAAAATTTTGGAAAGAAAACAAAGCAGTGTAAAAGTGGAATGTACAGAAGACCAAAGCACTAATATTTTTTTTTTCTCATCAAAGGAATAATCTGTAGTATTAAGAACACTGCTTTTCTTACGGCACCCGACTGGCTCAGTAGGTATAGCATTTAACTCTTGATCTTGGGGTTGTGAGTTTGAGTCCTACATTGGGTACAGAGACTGTGTAAAAATAAAATCTAAAAAAAAATTTTAAAAGAGCAAAAAACAAACACTGGTTTTCTTGACATTCTAGATTTAAAAGCCAGGAAAATGTCTTTGAATTGCTACTATTTAAATATGGGCAACCTAGAGGTGGGATGGCAGTCTACTTCATTGCTTAGAATTAACCACTTAGACCATTTATGATTTACTGTCTATATTTTAATGATCTAATAACTTCAGTGTTTATCCATATCTGTTGTCAGGATTCTAAACTCTGTGAGTTATGACTTGAGGTGTATGTCTTTAATGAAACAAGGGCAATGATTCTGGCTCAGCATTGCCGAATCATTGCAGGTAAACATTAGCTGCTCAATAAATATTTTTAATACTGGATCAAAAACTGATTTTACTACAATCGAACTCTGGAGGGCAGTATTTCTCAACGTTCTGTCTAAAATGAGGCAGAATTAACTGAACTGTGGTATTCTAAACCCCACTGTAGAACTTCTAAACCAGAATTTCTGATGGAATTTGGTGAGGGACAAGAAATAAATATTTTTAACTAACTCCACAAGAAAGTTTTTGACACTACATATTTTGAGAAACATAAATCAGAACTGCATTATATTAGGTAAGTAATGCAGGTTATTCTGGAATTTCATCCTAAACTTTAGTAATGCCAGATCTAATTGTCCCCAAGTCAGATTAATTCCATCACTTCAAAGTTACCAATATTGACTTTCTTATCAACATCAACAGCATACTGCTACATTTACCTTATTTCTAAGTGACTAGGTCTGTGGTATTTATTTATTTTATTTATTGTTTTTAAGAGAGTGAGAGTGAGCATGAAAAGGGGAGAGAGGCATATGGAGAAAGAGAGAAAATCCCAAACAGGCTCTACACATAGTGCCAAGCCCAACACAGGGCTTGATCCCTGACCCTGGGATCATGACCTGAGCCAAAATCAAGAGTCAGATGCACAACCAACTGAGCCACCCAGGCAACCCTATAGTATTTAATATAGAAGCCACTAGACACAGATAGCTATTGTGCCCTTGAACCAATGTGACTGAGAAACTCAAGTTTTATTTTCCTTTGTTTAAGTTAGTTTAATTACTTTATAAATAAATACTTAATGTGTGTATTGGGAAACTTTTAAGTGTGTTTATGAATTTACTTTTTTAACTGATAATTTTATGAAATCTCAATATAAGTAAAGTATTTCTGTAAGAAATTTAGCATCTAAACTGAGACGTGTAAGATAAAATATTTAGCAAGTCTCAAAGATGTAGTATGAAAAAAAGGAATGCAAAATATGGCATTAATAATTTAGTGATATTTACATGTGAAAGTAAGAACTTGCATATATTAAGTAAAACATATTTTTAATTCAACTTTATCAGTTTCTTTTAAAATTTTTGATGTAGCTACTAGAAAATGTTTGAATGGCATGAATGACTCTCATATTTCTGTTGGAGAGCACTGTCCTAGAATGAAGAAACAGATATCATTAACTGTGAGTAATACCGTCCCTAACTATTAGTGAAAGATCTATGCTTTCAGAAATGCCTAGAAGATGAGGAGAAAAAAAAGGAAGAGCTGGAAGGTAAGATGCGCTGGTAGGCAGGAAAGCTAAAATTACAAAAATGGGACAATTCACCAACTTCACATTTTAACTTAATAATGAAGTAAACAGAAATACTAGTTTCAGGTTTGTTTTGCCAATTATTCCTTAAGAATTTTTGCTCAGTATGCAGAATTCTTATTATTTTCTTTGCCATGCAAGACTGGCACCCAAGAATAATAATCAGAGAATCAAGGAGTACATAAGTGAGAACAATTTTCTTTACATAGTAAGATATAGGCAATGTTCCATACATTCAGTTTCATAATTAATATTGTCATTAAAAATTGTGCTTAAGATGTAACGTCCTCATAATTCTCCAATTTTATATAACAGTCATGTAATCAGGACACACTGAGGGAGGCTAAAAAGTTGACAGGAGGGCCAGTGAACCAAAAGATACAGTAAACCAATCTAAATATGTGTTAAAATCAAGAAAATCCCCTTTTTCTTCTTATTCCATGCCTTCCCTTCTCTTTTTTACTGTTTCTTTTTTTTAATTTTTAAAATATTTATTTATTTTTGAGAGAGACAGAGCATGAGTGGGGGAGGGGCAGAGAGAGAGGGAGACACAGAATCCAAAGCAGGGTCCAGGCTCTGAGCTGTCAGCACAGAGGTCGACACAGGGCTTGAACCCATGAACCGTAAGATCATGACCTGAGCTGAATTTAGAAGCCTAACTGACTGAGCCACCCAGGCACCCTCTTATTTACTATTTCTATTTCTTCCTTTCCCTTCCTGAGCAATCTAGTCTTAAAGCCAGTAGGTAGGGCTAAGCAAGATAGTAGTCTGCACTAAATGGAAGAATCATGAGAAATGAAAGTGGATGTCAAAGCCTGGGGACGGGGAGGGTTGAAGAAGACATTTACGTAGAAGAAAAATGGGAGTGAGGAATGGAAGTCCCAGCGAAGTGAGAAGGGCAGTCCAGTATAGAATATTGGACCTAAGTGAGGTAAGACTGGTATCCACATGGGGGTGGAACAGGCAACCTTTGCAGAGTGCCAGAGCCTAGAGTAGGGAAAAGTCTCTGTGCTGTGAAATGATTTGGGACAGCGTACAGAGCATGAGCAAAAGGAACATTCTGCACAGGTGGGTGGTGGTTGAGGCTAGTCACAGCGTGTCTCAGGTGAAGTAGGGTGGAAACAACATAAACATAGGAGAAGGAGTGGTGGCTATGGGGAGATTAGATAAATAAATAAATATGTTCATTGTAATGGATGCCAGTTATCAGAGAATGGAGTTATAAGCATGGAGGAGAGTAAAGGAATAAAGAAGAGTGATGTTTAATTTAATTTGAAATTATTAATGGAAACTGAGACCTTCTATAAATCTGCCTTGCAGGTTTTGATTTACATGCCATTCTTTTCCCTCAGGAAACTAGAGATTGTTAAAGAAATGACTAAATTCAAGGATAGAGCAACCAAGCTTGGAGATGAGTCAGGCACCACTTATAACAAAAAGTAAGAATTCAAAAAATAATATCTTCAGGATACAGAAGCCAGCTAGTTCTGGGACAATTTAAGCGTATAATGGATTATGATCCATTGAATGAAATGGAGAACCAATAACTCCAGAAAATAAAGATAGATAAGGGCATAAATTTAAAGTTTGGCAAGCAAAAGTATTGATGTAACTTTAAAACAACTCCACACAAAATATAAATTTTGTGTTAAATTAAAAATTTTTAAAAAGGGCAAAATAATAATATTTTTGAGACTAGATGCTTGGCAGTTATCACTCTTATAAAGATATCAAACATCATTAGTAATGAGACAAATTAAAATCTTGTGCCCATTATAGGCTACGATGAGAAAAACACAGTATCACTTCTACAATGACCCGCCAAAGAAGCATAACCAGAGGAAGCATCAGATAAAATCAGCTGAGAAACATTCTATAAAACAGTTGACCTCTAACCTTCAAAAGTATCAAGATCATGAAACTTAAGGGAAGACTCTGGAACTGTTCCATTTTGAAAATAACTGAAGGTACATAACAAGTAAGTGGAATATATGTTTTAAGAATAGATTTCTGTGATCTAAAGGGCATTCAGGGGCCAATGTTCACATTATTTTGGGTCTGAGGATTAGATTATTAATTATTAATTTCTATTAATTTCCTGATTCTAGTGTTTTGTCGATAGGTAAGAGATCTGAAGTACTGAGGTGTATGGGGATGATGTGACTTCATGTTCTCAACTTGCTGATAAGTAGTTCATGAAAAACTAGAAGTTTTTGTTTTTTACTATTTTTGCAACTTTTTAATGTATTTTAGGGGGTTTTCATATATAAAAAGAAAACTCAAGAGGATACTGGTTCATTGGATGAATGGTTTTCAAATATTTCCTTTCTAGATTCTACTTGTTTTGTTTTTTCAAATAAGTAGGAGCCAAGCTCATAAGCTAAGAGAGGATAGGTGAGGGATTTTGGATGTTTGAAAAGTAAAGAGAACTTTGAAGTATCCATCTCAGAGACTATGAAACAGAAGAGGGTGGGGGGTTATAGTGGACAATATTAACGGCCCATTTGAGGATAGAAGTCACAAATGTAAAATGAGGACAGAAATTTTTGTTCTATTATATTCATCTGCAAAGGTGTAGGCTAGAATAGGAAGAATATTTGCCTTAATTTGGATCGTGGTTTTTCTAGGGGAATGTGAGAAAGAGAAAGAAAAGACAGTCAAGGATATGTGCAAGAGGCTTATAATGATTGTGGTAATATAAGCTGCTGTCGGTCATAAACATGATGTACATTACTGAAGACGAGTGTGAAAGATGTTCTTTTCCTGACTCAGCCTTATTAATGCACGTGTTCCTGAAATCCTTCTACTCCTAATTGGAGAAAAATATAGCCTGTGTTTTTTTAAAAGATAGAGTGCCATATCCTCCCTGTGTTATGCTAGGTATGTTTCTATCACTAATGTTACAGCATTATTTCATAATTATCACTTGGGTTTTGTCTCCCAAAAGCACTGAGAGGTTCTAAAAGATGAGAGTCTTTTTATTTTTTTTAAGTGCTCAGCAGAGAGGGGTGTCTGAGTGGCTCAGTTGGTTAAGCGTCCAACTCTTGGTTTCAGCTCAGGTTATGTATGATCTCATGGTTCTCGAGTTTGAGCCCAGTATCAAGCCCCGCATTAACTGTACGGAACCTGCTTGGGATTCTCTCTTTCCCTCTTTCCACCCCTCCCTAGCCTGTGCATGCTCTCTCTTTTTCTCTCTCTCTCTCAAAATAAATAAGTAAAAAAAAAAAAAAAAGTGCACAGCACAGAGCCTGAAACATAGTAAACTAACCTATCAGTCTTACAAGAAATTATTTATTTTTTTGGAACAAAATCACCACCTTGCGGCAAACAGAATACTGTCAATGTAGACTTTAAAGGTGTCATTGTAGGGGCACCTGGATGGCTCACTCAGTTAAGCGGCCAACTTTGGCTCAGTCCATGATCTTGTGGTTTACCTAGTTTGAGCCCCGCGTCAGGCTATCTGTGCTGACAGCTTAGAGCCTGGATCCTGCTTCAGATTCTGTGTTTCCGTCTCTCTCTGCCCCTCCTTTGCTCTGTCTCTCTCTCTCTGTCAAAAATAAATTGTAAAAAATGTTAAAAAATTTGTAAAACTAGCCCCTCTGGAAAACAGTGTGGAGGTTCCTCAGGAAACTAACAATAGAACTCCCTTATGACCCAGCAATAGCACTGCTAGGAATTTACCCAAGGGATACAGAAATGCTGAGGCATAGGAGCACATGGACCCCAATGTTCATAGCAGCACTCTCCACAATAGCTAAAACATGGAAAGAGCCTAAGTGTCCATCAACAGACGAATGGATCAAGAAGATGTGGTTTATCTATACCATGGAATACTACATGGCAATGAGAAACAATGAAATCTGGCCATGTGTAGCAACATGGATGGACCTTGAGGGTGTTATGCTGAGCGAAATAAGTCAGGCAGAGAAGGACAAATACCATATGTTTGCACGTATAGGAGGATTAGGAGGAACTTGACGGAGGACCAAGGGGGAGAAGAAGGGCGGAAATGGTGGGGGAAAGGGAGAGAGGCAAACCATGAGAGACTCTTGAATGCTGACAAAAACTGAGGACTGATGGATGTGGGGGGGAGGGGGGATGGGCATGAAGGAGGGCACTTTGGGGATGAGCACTGAGTGTTATGTAGAAACTAATTTGACAATAAACTATTTGTAAAAAAAAAAAAAAAAGAAAGAAAAAAAAATTTGTAAAACTAAAGGTGTCATTGTATCTTAGTAATTATTAATGTTTTCTTGTCTTTGGACTCTGAACTAGATATGATTACGTATAAAATAGTGTCTTCCCTGAAGGTACTTAATTTTCACATCTTTGCTTTAGTCTTTGTCTACATAATTTAAATGTTTGGTTATCTTTAATTGCATTTTGTTTGTTTCAAGGGTAAAAAAATTCATATTTGCATAAGAGAGGAAGGTGTTTTTTTCAAAAGCATGGAGAAGTTTCCCAAGACCCACATACAAAAAGTAACATAAGATTAGACTTCTTGAGAACTGAAAAGTTATCAGGAACACAGACCTGGTCTCCATCTCTCAGGGTCAGATATTACTTTCTGCCCCTCTTTTTATTTTCTCTCTCTGCATAGCTTTCATCTGATCCCTCAACTTGAACATGTTTCACAATGACCAGCCTTGGCCCATTTCTACATAAATTCATTTGTTTTAAATCCTCCAGCTAACTGACAGAATCTCTGCATGCCAGTACTAAAATGCAGACAGTCTTTACTCAACAGGCCTGCCTATGGATGGGTTACGTCTCTGATCATTTTTCCTCTCCTGGTTCAATCAGTTGTGGTAACAACATAGGTCAGTGATTTCACCCAGAGAGAACCTGTGGACAGGTCTATCTATCAGTGGTCTCCCAAACAGAGAAGCCAGATAACTAAGAAGATAGGAGATAAGGGATAGACTATAAGAATTGAACCTTACACAATTGTGAAAGAAATAACGTCCAGAAAGGAGAGTCAGAGGATCAGAGAAAAGTCACTCTCAGCCTCCAGAAGAATTTCCAGCATTATGTTTCAGAGTATCATGGAAATGCCATTTTGGTCCTAGTGGTCTGGGGACGAGCACATCTATAAAAGGAATCTCTATCAGAAGCACATTTCCTTAAATTTTGTCTTAGTGTTTTGTTCCTCACAATATATTTACTAACTTTTGTGATTTGCCCTGACATTTCTCCCAGTAAGGATGCTAACCTGACAAACTTGATGTTAAAATTCACAAATGATCCCATTTGATCCAGTGTAACATCTAGGAGCTGCATTGTATTCAAGTCTAAGTCCTCCATGGTTTGTGTTTATACATCACTTTCATCCCTGAAATTTCTTAGGAATCTATAGAAACTGTGAGTGTTTTGCTTAGTCTTTTTCAATATTAAAGGAGATTGTTATCCTGCATTATGAGTTTAAGAATATCTATAGGCAGGTGCCTGGAGTCTCTGGAGATTGAGTCAACCATCATCGGCAGGCCTACGATTGCCACTGTAGAACGTGCTGGCTATTAAGTGGAATTTGTTTTGTTTTTTCAAAACAAGATCTTCATGAGTAGTAAATTTTCTGAAGTGTATGGGAAAAAATGTTATGGGTGATGAGAGTTTAGCTATAAATGTTTATGAGTGGATTTAAAAGTTTTCCAACCAGAGAACACAGAAAACCAAAAAAGGGTAAAAATCAATTATATTTTATTGCTACTTATAAAGTTTTAGAAAGTAAACTGAAGTCTTGGGGGAAGGGGAGAAAGTCCCTAGAGGTTAAGTGTCCTCCTCCTAGCCCCATAAGCACTGAATTTGCTGTATTTGAAAAGGGGAAGTGGTGGTGGGGGGGGAGGGGGGGTGGCTCAATCGGTTAAGCATCCAACTTTAGACCAAGTCATGATCTTGTGGTTCATGAGTTTGAGCCCGGAGCCGGTCTCTGTGCTAACAGCTCATCAGAGCTTGGAGCCTGCTTCAAATTATGTGTCTCCCTCTCTCTGCCCCTACCCCACTCATACTCAGTGTCTTTTTCTCTCTCTCTCTCTTTTCTCTCTCTCTCTGAAAAATAAATAAAAAAACCATAAAAAAAAGAAAGAAAGAAAGAAAAGAGGAAGGTGGAATTAGACAACAGATATTTGGCAGGTTGGCAATCTGTAGTAAGAAGAAATACTTCCTTTAAGCACAAATAAGTCATGCTCTGGAATAAGCAGTCTTAGTTTCAGAAATTACAATTTTTCCTAAAGATCTGTTCATAGATTTGAGAAGGTTGTCTTCTAATCCCATCACACATATACCTAGGTCAAGTCCTTTAACAGATAGTTTATAGGAAGCTCATCTCTTTGCCATTTTCAATTTACTTTTCTGGAATATGAATTGAAAGCAGACATGTACTACTGGCCCATGCTTAGGTTCAGCACTGAGTATAAACTAGAGGAAAAAGAGAATCACATGAATGGTATCTCTGTTTAGTCATGAGATGCTTTTGGATATTCATCATCAAGCCTATGGCCATAAAATGTGAAAGTGTCTGAGAAAACATGTTGACTTAAAAAATATAGAGCACTGATTAGAGTTAGCAATATTTGTCATACCAAAGGACTGTTCTAAATAATATGAATTCACGATTGCTTCACTTTTGGTTTTGTGGAGGGAAACTTTATTAATTATAAGGGTAAGGGAATATAAAGAATTAAACAATTATAGTAAACATAAAGAGGTAGAGAAGTACATAGAAGAACAAAAAATGCTTAATATATTAAATCGGGTACTCACATATTCAACAGTCTGCCTGGGAAAGCCCCAAGATGAACAGACTGGTTGGAGTCCTGAATGAGGGTCCTGGGTACAATGTCCTCCCCTCAGGTGAGACTTCCACCTAGATATTCCCTGCAGGACAATATATATTACCTATGTGTGGTTTATGGTTAGTCATTAAGTTTGCCTAAGTACAGTCCCACACAATCTGTTTTTTCTGTTTCTCTTGCCCTATCTCATAATCTTAGGAGCCTGGATGTCTGCCCTTCCCTCCCTGATCCATTCCAGGGGCCCAGCCTGGTCTGGGTCAAGGAGGAAGGTGAGGCACATTAATCCCTCTTGGCTTCAGGAACAGAAAGGCTAGTTTTGATCCTAAGGCCAGATACCAACTAAGCCCCCATGATTGTGTATGTGTGGCTCTAGGCAGAAATGCATGACAAGTCACACAATTTCTGTACAGAACAGGGACTTATATGGGCTGAAGAATATATCTGTAAAGTCTATCATATCCCCTTGGTGTATGCCATGTAAGTACAACCTGCCAGAAGTTGGCATCAAAGGAAAGTACGTGGCTGCCCTCACAATGACTCTTGTGTCATAATATGATTTTACCTTAACTTATAGCATTTGAAATTACCTGTCAGCTGTAACAAATTATTGCCCTGCGAGTTGTGGGTGGCCTACTCATAGAGAGACTCTCAGTCACAGACACACCAGATCACGAATGCTTTTCTCAGGACAATCATCTGCCTCACGCCTACTTTCACTCACCTGCAGAATCCTTGTCGACCAGCGTGTCCTGAGGTCCCACTTTTATCCCAGCCCTTCAGTCCTTCTCCTGACCTGATTGATGATTGCTCAGGTCTATCAATAGCTGCATCATCTAAGTGGAGTCTCATCATCTAGTGCCGATGTTTCAGTAGTACCCCTAGACATCACTTCACAAATTGCTAGTAATAATTTTACTGTAACTTAATCTACATGGAAATGATTTTGAACTGGAAAATATATTCCATTAATCCCAAACTAAATGTGCCTTCTCAATTCAACTTTTCTTTAATCAGACTACCAAAATGCTAGTTGTCACTCTAAATCCACTGACGGGTTGGGGAATATGATGAAGTAGAGGTAGAAATAAAAATACAAAACATAACTGTGGTTATATTTTCTTATTTTGCTTTTTTTTTTTTTAGAAACATATAATCATATAAATTAATGTCCTTTGGAGAGGCATTATGTAATGGAGGGGTCTTAGATCTTTAATTCCCACTAGCTTCCCAGGATATCTGCTGGTGACTGTTAACCCCAGTACCTAGAGTTTATGGCATGGAGTAGATCCATAAAACTTACCTGTTAAATGCATAGATTAATATATTAAAATGCAGAAAAAAGAGATGTAAGATTGAGTATTTGAATGACTGCTACTAGAATCCAGATCCCCTTCCTCTGAAGATAGAGGTCTCCTCTGGTCTTCTATGGTGAACTGCAGGCAAATTTTTTTTCTTCTTCAAATATGATTATCCCTGAGCAGAGGTGCCTGGATGGCTCAGTCGGTTAAGTGTCTGACTTCCACTCAGGTCGTGATTTGCAGTTGGTGAATTTAAGTCCCATATTGGGCTCTGTCCTGACAGCTCCAAGCCTGGAGCTTGCTTGGGATTCTGTGTCTCTGTTTCTTTCTGCCTGTCCCCCGCTCTCACTCTATCTCTCTCAAAAATAAATAAACATTAAAAAAAAGAAATGAATATCCCTGAGCAAGTCTAGACTCCTAATGTAGGCCCTAATATTCTAGAGACATGATCTCATAATCATCATGACTATCACCTGTATCTTCACCATCTCTAGCCTCACAATTCAGCTAATAATTCCTCTTATTATCATGCCAAGAAACTTGGCCCCACAAGTCCCTCCTTCCAAAACAGGTTATAGTTTACTTTTCTTTCATGTAAAAAGACCCATTTAAAGTGTTTCCTTTAGTCATCACACACACAAAGGAGCAGTCCCTCTGGTGCCAGTACCTTCCTCTAGCAAAGGGCTACAGTTCACCTGGCAGAGAGTAGGAAAACAGCAAAGGAACTTAAAAATGCCAGAAATAGGAGCTACCAGTTTCAAAGTACTCCACTCATCAGTGATAAAAGATGAAGTGAGATGGGTGTCCAAAGGGAACTGCAGATGGTAGCGGAGTCAGAGAAGAGGTTATCTACTTACACGTTGGAATCAGAAATTTGGTGATTGGAACTACACCTATGAGTGTAGGCCTTCATAAATGAATGGAAGAACACAGTGGAAAGAAAGATGGAAGCCAAATCCCCAAAGTTTCAAACATCACTCTAACAAAATTTGTTTAGGTGGGGGAGGAAAAGTTATTTTCACTCGACCCTTCTAGGTTCTGGACTAAGAGTTTTCTATAATTAATTGACAAGAGTTTCTAGAGCTTCTAGAACTTTATCTTCTTTCTCCTAGTACAAAGATGGAGATACTGACTTTGATCAAAAAGGAATCAGTAGAGTAGGTACTTGATTGAACATGTTAGCACTGATGTTATTAGATGGAAACAGATCATGCCCATATTTATGTGCACTTCCACTTTTTTTACTCTCTCAGAACTTATTCTTACATTTCTACCTTGCCTAGTAATACTTCTGAGAGTCTCTTTGGCTTGTTTTTGCATTGTAAGTATAGTACAGTTCTTAGAATCAAGGACCACAACTGGTAGACTTCAAGGTACATTACAGGAGTTAAACTTGGTTTAGTTTGCCAACAATTTTTTTAAAGCCAATTTTCTTTTCAAATGAGCATGTATAATATTACCATGCATAAATTTGAATAAAATGTGAAGCCTTGAGAAAGAGTCATGGAGATTAGCGATTTTATTTAGTGACAGTTGAAGGTCACAGAATGCCCAGTTCAATTATAATAACGTTTGTCTACTCAAAATCTTGATAGATAGCTCTGGGAACTTAGAATTTTCCTGGGAAAAAAATTATTTTTCTCTTTTTCAAAGAATAGAAAGCAAAAGCCAGTAAACATTTAGGCCTTCTGCCAAAAGAAAATTATCTATGCCTAGAATGGACAAATTCCCAGCACATGGAGGTTTTTTTTCCCCTCATTTCCATGGCATAGTCACGTCTTATTCCAAGAGTTTCTGGCAGTTGCTAGAAAATTATTGGACCACTAAGCATGTCATTAAGACCACCTTCTCCCTTAAAAACAATGGGACATCAAAGTCTTGATTGTTGTTGTTCCCATGTAGAAAAATTTCTCATGACATCCAAAGGCTAAGTATAAATTATTCAAAAAAAATAGGATAAAATAAGTGAATACCTATTGCATTGTTGCTAATGTGAGATAGGGAGTGTGCTAAGTGATTCACATTCTCACTACTTAAGACAATCTATTGGTTTCTATTTACTGTCTTGACTCTGTAAATGAGGAAATTGAATCATAGAAGCTATGACATTTATCCAGTTATAAAGCTGCTAAGTGAAGCAAAGCGAAGCAAAGCTTTGGATTTGTGTTGGTAGTATTAATGAGGGAGTGTGGGACAAGCCGAGGGCAAAACATAGGCTGGCACTTGCCCCCACCCAGGTGGAATATGCATGATACTCCTCAGACGTTCCTGGCTCCCGAAGAACAAAGGACAGGGGTTTAAGTGCTTGCCATAGTAGAGTGGGAAACTAAGGAAAATGAAAATTTAAATTCCGTTACTGCCTATATCCCACTGACAAGTCCTTGAAACCAGCACAGTGGCTTCCCTCTAGGAGCTCAGCTGCCTCCGTGATGACACTTTGCTAGAGGCAAAAGAGAACCTTAGCTTAACATTATCCCAACCTCGAGAATCTTGTAAGTCTACTTCCTTTATCTCAACTGCCCCAAGATATATGCTGACAATCATACTTCAAGTTTATGGCCCCCCAGTATGCATCTGAGTGGTCTCAAGACTTAGGTTTTATTAAAAGGTAATAAATGGTATTTCCCTGGCAACAGCTAGCTCTCAAGGTCCTGGAAACCTTGCTTCCAAAATTCTATCCCTGACCCCCTTACTCCATTCCTGACCCCCTTCCAACCTGAGGGTATGTGATGAATTGCCCATCACAACCCCATGTAGCTCTTCCTGCTTAAGGGTCCTGTCCCCACACTTTAATAAAATCACCATTTTTGCAGCAAAAATGTCTTAAGGAATTCTTCCTTGGCCATTGGTTCTAGACCACCCCACCATCACCCCAAAACTTCATCTGTATTGTATAGTATTAATGCTTCTATTGTAAGGACAGTTTGGAAATTAACATCTATTGAATACTTCCCAAGATAGAACTTTAAGTTTAAATATTGCAATAGAAAGAAGAGATGTTACAGTAAGTCTGCTCTCTAGTCTGCTAAAAGGTAGATTAAATAGCATAGTTTGTTCAGGTTAATACCTCCATTGAAGTCTACTTACCTTATTACATTTCTCAGAATCTAATGCCTTTACAGTGACTTCAAGAGTATGTTCTGAGTTCTCATTGTTTTCACCAACAGTGCACTAGTCTACACCACCATCTCTGCCTGTAACATTGCAAATGCCTCCTGAATTGGCATTTTCAACTTCCACCCTAGAACCTCTAGACTCAGTTTCCCAAAAGCAGCAAAGGCAAGGTTTTGAAAATGTAAATAAAACTCAAATCATATTGTATCCTGCTCAGGATCCTCCAAAATTGTTCTGCTAAACTTTGTTTTGATTCTGGCTCTCTCTCTGGCCTCATTCTTCACCCCGTTTCCTGTCCTTTATTGTGTGACAGCTGTACTGGCCCTGCTAAAGTTCAAGTCAGGCAAAGTACACTTTTGCCTCAGACCTCTTTTTGTTTGTTTGTTTCTGGAATGCTTTCTCCTTGATTTGGATTTTTTTTTTTTTTTCACGTATGTCTCTACAGAAAGCCTGACTGTGATTATACTATGGGGAAAAAAGCACACCTGAGTCTTAGTCTCTATCTCTTCTCTCTGCTTGATTTATCTTTATAGCTCTTGTTACTGTTTGAAATTGCATTACACCCCTATTTAATGCCTGCTTCTCCAGCAGGATGTAAGGTGTTTGTAAATATACATCTGTTTTGTTTACTGCTATATCATCAGTGTCTATGACAGTGTCAGGTACATAACAAGCTCTTATTTCTTTCTTGTGTGAATAAATGAGTGGATAAATGAAAGAGGAAAGCAATCCTATCACCACATTCCTCGTTTGATTTCACAAGCATTCTGAACATTACAGAGAGTACTGTATGGGTCATTTTATATCTGTTGCTGTTATGTAATAGCCATGTGCTTTAATTCAAGAGACCTTGGCAAATTGAGGACTTAATGTATGTATTCACTTTGATGGAGAGACTCCACTCTCCTGTTGTCTCTGAGCAAATGATGGGAGGCTGGGAGGTTGCCAGCAGTGACAGCTTAAGGCAGCCTAAGAGAACCACAGAGAAACATAGCAAAAACCTGATGACACTAGACCTCCCTATAACTAGTGAACCAACCCACCTATCTCTGCTTTTTTAGATACATTTATAATTTTTGAGTACTAAAGCCATTGAGATTTTTAGAACTTTGAATCAAAAGCAGCTTAGCTAATACAAGTTCCCAACATGTCTGACTATTTAGTAAATACAACTCTTCATAGAACTCTCTTTATGTTACCTGTACATATTAGATTTTTTTTCTTTCATAGTTTATTGTCAAGTTGGATTCCATATAATACCCAGTGCTTATCCTAACAAGTGTCTTCCTCCATGCCCATCATCCCCTTTCCCCTCCCCCACTCCCATCAGCCCTCAGTTTGTTCTCAGCATTCAAGAGTCTCTCATGGTTTGCCTCCCTCCCTCTCCCCCAACTATTTTTCCCCTTTTTCTCCCCCATGGTCCTCCGTTAGATTTTTAAGAAAAGGAATAAACAATGATTAACCTGTATCTTCATCAAAGTTATTTTTTTAAAGCATGTGTGGACTTACTGAGAAACTAGATCATTGGCTGGATTTTTATTGGCATTGTTCTTACACTTTTGTTTTCTCTATTTATTGCATATATTTTTAGTTTGTTTGAAGGAATTCCAGTTCTAAGAGATTTTGCTATCTTTGAAGTGTGATTGTCATCACATACTAACTTGATCTCTGATTTTGCATGAGAAATAAGATTGGTATTTCTAAAATAAACATAAATCCAACTGATTTTTTAAAAAAATAAACAGCATAAGCTACAATAGCAAGCAAAATTTAGACATTGTATAAAAATAAGAGAAGGTGAAACAAATCCATAAATACATACAATGGGTATCTTGAGGGGCCATATGCAAAAGAATAATATATATGCATATATATTATATATTATTTATATGTGCAATAACAAGAGATATTCATGTGAAGTTAATGTCACATCAGCTTTTTCATTGGCTTGAATTATCTCTGAGGGTCAAACAAGTTATATTGTACAATTTTAGGAAAAAAGGAAAGGAGGATTTATTCTTATAGAAAAATGACATAAAACAAAAAATAAGGGAAATAATATGTGTAGGGAGAAAAATAGAAGAAAAATAAAATTACATTTAGGGCTGTGTAGTGCAAGAATTGGTGATGGTATTATATTTATACTCATATGCTTGACAAGTGCAAAGGAAAGGTGCATACATTGTCATCCAAGGTCATGGACTGGCCCAGGGAGTGATTCTATTTTGATGCTAGAATCTCCCTTTCATGAAAGTTTGATTCTATTTTAGTAACTCATGTTAGTGTTAACCTGTCCGAACTTTTAAAAACAATTATAATGAAAACACATTTGTGTGTTATTAGGTGTAATATTGCTGACAGCCTTTTTAAATGAATTTAGTTTTCTCACATAGTGTTCTGTGGTAAACTGAGTTTCCCAGAATGCTAATAACTGTTCAACAACAACAACAACGACGACAAAGGAGTGGATCTCTTTTTAAATGCATGTATTAGAGAAATACTAAATTGGTGTTAATCCAGATCTTCCCTGAAAAACATATCAGAGACTTTAACATTCAAATGGGCATTGTATATACATCCTTTTGGCACTTATTTTCAAATTTATGGGAACACTTTTAACATACGAAGAAATTAGTATCCTAAGGAGCATAGTTTTGAATTTACTTCTGTAAGTATTTTAAAATAATACAGGATAGATGGACCATTCTAGGGCATTTTCATCATATTTTTAAGAAAAACAATTTACTCTGTGAACTTGAGGACACTACTCTCTCTCCTCTCCTCTTCCTCCTACACCAATGACTTTTGACATCCACTTTCACACCAGCATCTGTGATTGTACATTAATATGTTTATGGCAATCTGGAAATCCCATTTCTCCTTATAAATATGTGTAGCCTTATTATAAAAGATCTTCAAATGATCTTTTTTTTAGTAATATTGAACCTGAGAACCTTTATGCAGTTCAGGGTGTCACCAGCCAATATTTCTGACTGCCATGAAGGTTCAAGGGAAAACAAAACTTTATGAGACAGTATAAACTCTAAGTTTCTTAACAAAGATGACTGTTGGAGATAGTCTTAGATCTGGCATACCTGACCATAGCTAGTGTTTTTATTTCTTAATTGACCAACACTCTAGATGATTTTAGTCTTACAAGACCTTTGGTTGGACTAAATAAACTCCCTAGCATTCATCACAGTGGTTTCAATGTAATTTAAAAAATAAAGGGACGCTGTTCAGGACCAGTAAAAATAAAGACTTGGAATAGAAACAAAAAACTACATGGACTGGAATTCTATACTACCAAAGTGCTAACAAATTCTATATTGCTTTGCTTATCTGAAGGACTAAGTAGTTCTGAAGGGCTCTCTCAAGTACTTAAAAGTGGTGAATATTTACATGTTCCTTGCTGAAAAATATTAAGACAAAATAGTGATTATTTGAAAAAGAAGGAAATAGTCAATCAATAAATGTGATTGCCAAAACTTTTCAATTGTTTTAATCCTTTTCAGGTGAATGAAGCAACTGATTTTTGTCATAATGTGGGGCCATTGGCAAATTTCACACAGAAAGTCCTCCAGCAGTTCATAGATCCTTTTATTTATTTGTAGTCTGGGATTTCCTGGTAATATCTGAGAAAGTGCTCAAGTTCATTATGCATAGAAGGATTTGGTATCACTCAAAATATCTTGAACAGAGAAAACTTATATTTTCTATCTGCCTAATCTTGCCTGTTCCTTGATGCTTGCTAACCCTCCCTGATACTCCCAATTCTCTCCCACACTCCTTCATTCTCTTCATTTATTTTCTCACCCACTTACACCAGAATATTTTGTGTTATCTCATAATTAGTCCTTTAATTGTTTCTGGCATCGCCAAGAGTAGACATCTGCAAAGAAAACATAAATCTGGCTTCTTAATATTGATTGCCTCTCCTATACAGCATAATTCTGATGTTTGCAGATTCTAGAATACCTCTTTCCCATGAGGTAAGACAAAGTGGAGAAAAGAAATATAGATCCTATTTGGGCAAAGAGCCTTCTAATATACATTTTCATCATCTTCCTTAGTAACTGAATTTAGCTGAATGATCTATCTGTTTTAGTCATTTCCTTTCAGCTTCTGTGGCCATACAACTATGTTTTGGTGAATGAAATGAGAATTAAATTGCCAAAAAGGATTTAGGGCTCATTCTTTGGAGGAGTGGGAGGCTACTTACATTAGTCTTTATAGTGAATGTGATGCTGATGTTAAGATGTTATGGCTGGAGCTGCAGTGTTCATCTTAAGTAGGTGGGGAATCTTGAGGATAAAAACAATCAACAGTTGTCCAGAAAGATAAAAGTAGTTGAGGTTCTTCAGGATTTAATGAAGCATTAGGTAAAAACCAGGAGTGCCTGTCTTTTGACTTATTTTATGCAAGAGAAAAAAAATATTGACTATTTATAGGGGGTCTTTTTTACTAGAAGCCAAGTACTTATCTGATGTAAATATTTTACTACATGTTTACTTAGCATCCACCCTGTGCTCTAAACTCTACTATGTTTTTCAACTCTTTTGATGGTAACTCAGTAAGAATATGATTTACATAATAACCTAGTATTCACACATACATTTCTTCTTATGTAATAAAAAAACGTTTAAGAAACAATATTGTTATGTTCCGTATATGTTCACTATATCCAATATCTCTATTTTAATATATGTGATATTTGCAAATAGGCTTGGGTTAATCATGCCAAGAGGAACATAAAGGGAATACAGAGATGGAGAAATGCTAATGCTGATTTGATCAAAGAAATGTATGCTGCATGTAGAAAGAATGGTAAAGAATCAAACAATATAATAATTGCCACATGCCTGGCAAAGTGTTCCGTGATTTGCATAAATTGAGCTCATTTGAGTTTTGTAGAAAATGTTGTGAGTTAAAATTTTATAATTTATTTAGTGGATAATTACAATTGTTTGAAGCAAAAGAACTTTCCCTAAATCATATAGTTAGTGGGTGCTAGAGCCAGGATTCATACCTAGGTTTGTCTGCCAAGTTCATTACTTTATTCGATTCTTCTAGAATTCAAAATGTGAGTTTTCTTACTCTGATTTTTTTTAACTGTAACAGTGATTATTAGTTTGTTCCATTTTCACTTAAATGATGCCTTTAGAATTGTGAGGACTTAAGAAAAAGGGTAAATAAGAGCAAAGAAAAACATTTTATTCATTTCTGCTGAAAAATACTGCCCAAATAAGGTCATTGATGGGCTAAATCAAAAACTCTCTTTGTTCAGTGGATTCACTTTATGTCTTGGGAAGAACCATGTTGTCTCTTCCATATTCCTGAGCATTGCTGTGGGATTTCATTGATCAGAACTTCATTTATTTCTTTCTCTTGTTCTTCACCTGATCCTTCTGGAAGTTATGGTATTCAGTGCCAAATCAATTATTGTTGAAACGGGAATTGGAGTCATGAAGACATTCTAAACAAGGATGCTACCTTGTGCAAATTATTTAACTTCAGTTTCCTTGCCTGTAAGATTGTGGTTTACATGCACACCTGGCAGTAATGGATTTAAGATGGTATATGTAAGCAGCAAGCCAGGAATGAACAGTAATAGTGTGACATGTACAGGCTTCAGGGCACACAGATCTAACTTCATATCCTGTCTCTTTCATTACTATCTGAGTAAACTGGTAATGTTACTTAATTTCTCCAAGCCTCTCTTTTCTCCCTGTAAACATTAAAAATACTCCTTTTGTGTGCGCCTGGGTGCCTTAGTTGGTTAAGCGTCCGACTTTCGCTTAGGTCATGATCTTGCGGTTCATGGGTTCAAGCCCCGCGTCGGGCTCTGTGCTGACTGCCAGCTCAGAGCCTGGAGCCAATTTCAGAGTCTGTATCTCCCTCTCTCTCTGACCCTCCCCTCCTCACGCTGTCTCTCTCTCTCTCCTAGATAAATAAATAATATTTTTTAAAAAATACTCCTTTTGTGATAGCTGTGAGGTTATAAATACATAATTCATTTGAAATGCTTATTGTAAGACATGTTACATCGATACCCTCAGACGTTAGCACTTGTCATCATTCCTCAATGGATTAATAATGAGTTCATATATGAAATAGAAACCCCCAAATTTTTGCAGGCAGGTTTTTAGAACCCTTCAGGGAACACCTATCCAATTAGTGCAATGAATCTTCCATTTGAAAGAAGTATCAAACTTTACATAACAATATAAATACCACTTACATAATCCTATAGTGCTAGTTCTGGGGGATGTGAGTAACTTCAAAGAAAAAAGTGGATTAAAAATGATGAAAGATTAAAGCATATACAAACTTTTGAAGTGTATTTCCTCTTCTGATACTTGAATAATTAGCAAACATATCCAGTATTAAACTGAATACAGAAGTTTTCCCACCATTTGACTTAATGTGATTTAGATCATAAACTGATTCTTTATTAACTTGGAAGCAAAAGTTGAAAAATTCCATCTGCTACATAAAGTATTCTTTATTTGGAGATCCCTTCTTATGAACTTTTTTAATATATTAGAAGTTACTTTAATTAAATCTTTGTAAAGATTAGATGATTTTTTTAAGCTGCCACGGCTTGAAAAGAATATTGTTCACGATTAATCTGTATTTCTCTAGGACATACGTAGACACACGAACAATAAATAAACATTAAGATTTTGAAGTTATTTGAAACACAACAAACCAGGTTAATACAGTCCATTGCTTTCCCAATTTAACAGATACCCTATCTGATTAATGCTGTTACCTAAAAGCCACTGAATAATTCTGTTTTTGAGGCACATTTTACCATCTGGATTAGTCCTTTTGTACTGGCACCTTATATTCAATCTATAACCAGTGGTGTTGTAATTAGTAAGTTTGGAATTCATTGTGAGATGTAGAAAAACTTCAAAAAGGGCTCGAAGCCTTATGTAGAAAGAGTCCTCATGTCATTTTATTTGCTGTAGGGCTAAGAAGTGAAACGGTCTCAGCAACTTTGCAAAGCAACTTCTGACCTGACTGAGATTTCAGACACGGATGGTTGGTTGATGTTTACTCTATAGGGCATATTTGCTATTGGTGAGGTAGTCTCCATAAATCCAAAAGGAATCAATCAGCATTTCCACACAACGCTATATCGATACTCTAATTCAAATTTCCTGTTATAATTGGTTGGTGGAAATCCACTCATCCCTTTCTTTCATCATTTGATCCAATTCATCTAAAAACATCAGATCATTAATGACTCAGCTGTCATTTTGAAATAACTAAGAGCACTATTATTTGGATACATTTCTAAAATCATATTTATGCAACTGGATTTTATACAGTATTGGAAATAATTGCTCATAACTGCAAAATTACATTTCTGTCTCCAATTTAAAACAATATCCAAAATATTGCTCTGAAACTACTAGGTTAATCAATAAATATAAATTAATCATCAATAAATTGTCTACCAATATATCTTATTTTCGGGTGCAGAAATTGAGAGACCTGGCTAGTCACAAGAAACTTAAAACAAGCAAAAATCCCCTTTGCATAAGTCTATCAGGATTGTCAGGCTTCATTTTAGAGATATTAATTATAAAATTCTTTGCAAAAATACATAGTTTACTATATTTTTACTCATTTTGAGAACAGATTTAAAGAGTTGTGCATGGGGGTGCCTGGGTGGCTCAACTGGTTAAGCCTCTGACTTCTGCTCAGGTCATGATCTCGTGGTTCATGAGTTCGAGCCCATCTCTGCTGTAAGCACAGAGCCTGGAGGCTGTTTTGGATTCTGTGTCTCCCTCTCTTACTCTGCCCTGCCTCCCTTGCTTGCACTCTGTCTCTCTCAAAAATAAGCATGAAAAAATTTAAAAATAAATATTCCATCTAAAGCATTTGATTAAATTTGAGTAAATTAATAATTAAGTTGGTGTTTCTTTTTGTAATGCTCCCATCCTTCCATACCCATTATCACTATTTTCTCTAATTTTATCTAAAACAAAGATTTATTGAACCCAGGCTAAGGACCAGTGCATGTTTGATTCAGAAAGTACAAACATGAAGATGAAGTAGCCTCTGCTCTCAAGTCCTTCACAGACCAGCAACAAAGATTACACAAATATTAGTAACATAAAGGAAGTGTGACAGGTTCTATGATGGAGATATAATCATGGGTGAGTATGACAGAGAGATAATCATCTCTGCCTAATGAGTAGAGAAAGGCATCTCAGATGCTGTAATCTCTTTTTATCTTTTTCATGTTTATTTATTTATTTATTTCGAGGGGAGGGGAAGGGAAGAAGAGAGGGAGAGAGAGAGAGAGAGAGAATGAATCCCAAGCAGGCTCCACATTGTCAGCACCCCCGTGATGGGGGACTCTGTTTCACAAATCATGAGATCATGACCTGAGCCACAATCAAGAGTCAGGTGCTTAATCAGCTGAGCCACCCAGTTGCCCCATCAGATGCTGTAATATTTTTTAAATTGAGCTAGAATTTTATGAGCAAGGAAGACAGATAGGATTTCTCAGATACATATGTGCTCTGGAATGGAAAAAGGCAACAGGTTTATTGACCTGATATAAGATTTAGGGCTATGGTATCATAGTACACTACTGTATAAAACTGTAGATCCTGAATCAGAGTGAGAACTTTATTCTGGTTAAGATGTTTAAGTAACTTCCTCCTTCTAGTTTTCTAAGAAAGTTCTTGGGTGAAGGAATGACAATGGACCAGTGGAATTCAAAGAAGAGATTGAGTTTCATCTGTAATGTTCTTTGATTTCCAATGGAAATTATTATTTTGATAATTAATAACTACTATTATGAATCTTTTTTTTCAAAATCATACATCCAACTAAATCGCTGAAAGTAGTTGTCTCAAAATAGTAAAGGTTGTTTGTTGATTCTGAAAGATAAGAATATGAACATTTAACATTTTTTCCTCCTTGAACTATTTTTTTAATATTTTAAACATCATCTAAAATTTTTAAAAAATACTTACTTACAAAGAGAGATTTTATAATTGGAAATGTGAAGGCTATATTGATGAAATTAAGCAAAGGAGCAGTGATACCATGTAGGATGTGAAAGCAGTAATCCAAGTAAAAGGCCATGTGCTTCTGGTGAAAGCAGTGATAGGAGACTGCATTTACAAATTCAATGTTGTGTCACACAAGAAAAGCATCCTACACAGTGCAGTCTTCTCCATCACAGTGAGTGGGAATATCTCTTCATGTAACTAGAGATGTTTTTGTATTAAGATCTGTAGTCAACAAGCACCTGGATGACCCAGTCAGTTGAGTGTGTGACTTGATTTCAGCTCAGGTCATGATCCTTAGGATCTTGGAATTGAACGCCACATCGCAGGCTCCGTGGTGAGTGTGGAGCCTGCCTAAGATTCTCCCTCTCCCTCTGCCCCTCTCCTCCACTCATACTGTCTCTCTGTAGTCTCTTAAAGGGTCATTCAATTTGTTATAGTATAATTGACAATTTTCAATTAATTCCTGGAATTTTGTATGAGCCAATCTAAGACTTTCTCTGAACTCTCCCTATCTGACTAAAGACAAATTCTCCAGAGTCAATTTAATTGTCTTAAGTCCCCTTCCTGAAAATTTCATCAACCAGAGAAGATTGATCCTTATTACAGGAGACTAGAGTAGAAGTTGACACCACACCCAGAGAGATTTCCTACTCTCCCCCAAAGAGGCCTGCACCTTTCCTTCCCTTTTCCTGTTAAGATGATTTTACTTCTGAATTCTAAGTTTTTTTAAATATTTTACTTATTTCTGAGAGAGACACAGTGTGAGCAGGGGAGGGTCAGAGAGAGAGGGAGACACAGAATCCGAAACAGTCTCCAGGCTCTGAGCTAGCTGTCAGCACAGAGCCGGATGCGGGGCTCAAACCCACGAACCGTGGGACCATGACCTGAGCCGAAGTTGGACACTAAACTGACTGAGCCACCCAGGCGCCCCTACTCCTGAATTCTAAACCACCTTGGGGAATTACTTATTTTTCTCTGCATGTTCCCATGTATACATGAAGTATACGTGATGATAAACTTCTGCTCTCTTTTTCTGTTATTCATCTTATTACATGGGTCTCAGCTAAGGACTCAGCACAGAGAGAAAATTATTTTTTCTTTTCTACACATTCAATCCATGTAATGACCATGGAAGAAAGACAATAGTAGTCTCATTAAATAGATGAAGATGATAAGTACTCAGTACCACTCCCCAGGATCTGTATCTAGGAAATGTCAAAGAGCAGATTTTAATCTAAATATGTGTGGCTCTAAATCCTATAATCAAAATGCAGATATTTTAATTAATTTATCAAAGATTTTTTAATCTTTGATATGTCCAGACCCATTTTTTAAAGCATATATTGTTTTCAATTTTTTTAAGGAGTTTATACTTATATTGGGAGAGATAATCCCTATTATACACAGTTAGGAAACAGAAACACAATTCTGTGTTATATTTTATATAAATACAGTAAATACTTATGATGAGCTGAAGCCACTTGTGTGGGCTGTGTGGTAGATTAGGTGCATGCAAAACTAACAAAAAGTTTGTTTTTTGGATAGTTCTCTTAGTCCATTCAGGCTGCTATAACATAATACCAGGGACCTTGTGGTTTATAAACACGAAAAGTTTATTACAGTTGTGGAGCCTCGAAGTCCAAGATCAGGGATCCCACATGGTCAAGTGAGAGCCTTCTTTGTGGTCTCATACTTTTTGTATCCTCATGTGGGGAAAGGGACTGGAGACTTGTCTGGAGTCCCTTTTAGTAAGGAACTAAACCATTCATGAGGACTCCACCTTCATGACTTAAATACTTTTCAAAGACCCCACCTGCTAATACCATCACTTTGGGGGGTTAGGATGTCAACATAAGAAATTTCAGGGCACATCAATATTCATACCATAGCAATAAGGAATAAATATTGGACTTAAAATGCCCCAAATTGAACTCTATTTAACCTCACAAATATTTTAAATTAACTGTCTATAAACCTCAATTTTTACATCTTCAAAATGGGGGAAATAACACCCACTTCACTGTATTGTCACCAGGGTTGCATAGGATAATGGGTGGGAAAGCAAGAAGCAAATTCATAGTCTAAATACAGAAGACATTAGTATAGGCAATGAAATCTGCATTTTATTTGAATGCCAAATTCCAGTCATGTTAAAATAGATAAAATCTTTAACCCAACTGTCAAAACCTTTCAAAAAGAAAACATTGAAACTATTTGTTCTCGAATTTTAAAATTCTTCATTGAATTTTATGACTCATCAATCTTGAAGATGTTTGTTTGCATAGTTCACTGATGTTCAAGAGATAGCAAAGCTCTGAAGTAAGATTTCTAAAGTTTGGAAAGAAACAGAACCCTAAGTCTATCCAAAATAAAACTAAAAATAAAGCAAGAGAACAGGAAAGTCGTATTTCCAGAATAGAAAACAGCCATAATATTCACACAAATAAACTATATTTCAAATATTAAATCCAATCATTCTGATTGAGCTATATTCTTGGAAACTAGAAGTTGATTTTCCAGTATGAGTAATGAGAGACTATTCCATGTTTATTAATAATTTAAAAATAAGAGTTAATTGATGTTTACTATATGCTATCACCTTAATATTTGTTAACACATTTCTCATAAAAACCGTAGGGGATAGTTTTTTTGTTTTGCTTTGTTTTGTTTTGTTTTGTTTTTACAGATTAGGGATCCTAAACCTAGAAGGTTAAGTGACTTGCCAAAGGTAGTCATACAACACAGATAAAGACATTCTGACCCCAGTGGCCTTGTTCTTAGCTATGGAGTTTACTAGATTCTGTTTGTGATACTATCTCCTAGGTTATATTTTAAGGGCATAGAAGAACCTCTCTGAACCCACTATTCTTGAACAAACACACACCCTATTCACAGACTTCTTGCCTAGAAGCCTCTTGCTTCAGATAGTCCACAAAGCACATTCCTTTTCTCCTTCTATTTTCCACACATACGACACCTTCCCAGGTCACTTCCTTGACCACCCTTTTGTGTGCTGTCTTTCTACCTAATGTGAGGTTTTTAAAAATAATGTTTATTGTTCTTCATTTCACATTCTAGATTTGTCACTTTTATTCTGTCTTACCCACTATTTTGATAAACAATACATAAAGCAAGGACTGGCATATTGCAGGCACTTAATAAACATGTGTTGAATGAATAGGTAGTTATGAGCTAGATGTTAGGCTAGCAGCTTTGGATATATTATCTCATTTATTCTTAAAATATCCTTCTAGGCATGGGTATCATTATTCTACTTTTCACACATGGGAAAACAGATTCAAATATGTCAAATAAATTTAACACATGCACGTAAGTACTAAATATCTGAGACAGGATTAATCTAGGTCTATATAATTTTAGAGTTCCAACTTTTTTCATTACTCTGCTGCGTTTGTGATTGTTTTGGATGAAAAGTCAGGAAAATGATTTTATCTCTGTTGCAAATCATTATTTTATAGCATGATAACATGTTTTAGAATAAGATATCTATTAAACTAAGTCTAGTTTTACAAGGGTGTTTCTTGAGACCATTACAATTAAAGCTCTGATTGTTTTTTCTAATATTACTTTCATCTATCTTAGTAACTCTACTGAGATATGCAATCTAAGGTCTTCATTAAAAAATAATGTGCAATTTCTTGAATCCAGTGGCTTTAGGAGGTACATTTATCCTTAGTCCTGTGAACCCCAGGGCCAAGTCAGGATGGTAAGCCCTTTTATAACTCAGAATTCAAAGTCTACTCCACAAGTGGCTAAGGTTATCTTTGCCTGATTCCAAGAAAAATGAATTGTTTCCTTTTCCTGTGTCTTTGCAAATTTATTATATGAAAGCTTTATGTTCTTAAGAAATATAGGGGTCCCTGGGTGGCTCAGTTGGTCAAACATCCAACTTTGGCTCAGGTCATGACCTCACGGTTCGTGGTTTTGAGCTCCGCGTCATGCTCTGTGCTGACAGCTATCTCAGAGCCTGGAGCCTGTCTTTGGATTCTGTATCTCCCTCTCTCTCTGAAGCACCCCCCTCCCCCCCCACTCATGCTGTCTCTATCTCTCTCTCAAAAATAAATAAAACATTAAAAAAAGAAAAGAAAAGAAATATAATCATGATATTGTCCTGGGGTTTCTTTATAAGTGCCGGACTACTTGGCTCTAAACACATTTTTTTTTTTTTTTTTTTTTTTAGGAACACCCAAATAATCATCTTTCCTGCATTAGAATGCCCCTTTGGTTTAAGATAAGAGTCATGTGATGTGTTAAGTGCAGAGGTGGTTTCACAGAAAGGATTTTTGTGGCTATAGCTCATAGGAGATGGAATGTGCAGCTAATGCATTCAGATAACTTTTCCATTATTTGTAATAAAACTTACACTAAATTGAATATTTCCAACTCTAAGTAGAGTTTTTAAACATATATTGGTGTGTGAGAGTGATTCCCATAACTTACTCTTGAGTGGCTCCTTTGAGAAAGTTAAGAAGCAAATACCCAGGGCTTTTGAAATATACATTATCTATGTGAATATCAAATATAAGATTAGAACCTTTTCCCTCTATCACTAGTTGTTGGTATTGGATGAAAACATATTTGGATGTGTAATCAATTTGACTGATTGAAGGGTTTTGAGCAACTTTGATACCATGGGTAAACCTATTGATATGTAAAGTATTTTATAAAATGATATCTGGAAGACATTCTATCTAGGTTAAAATAATCAACAGATTTAGGATCAAAAGCCTTTTAAGATAAGATAACATTCAATAAAGTTAAAGTTGGACACCAAGTTAAAAATCTTTTAATCCTGTCACTAATGTTTTATCCCCCCACTGAAAGCCTCCAGAGTCAAGCTGGAGTTTGTCTTGCTTTGGTTTTCTTTTTCATAACTCCTTCTGGAAGTTTAAGCAAGTGGACTAGTTTCACTGGACTTACTTTTTAGAATGAAATGAAAAGGTTGGATTCTATAATGTCTAAATTGCTTTAAAACTTGAAGTGAATTTTTGGAGGTAACCAGTATAAAATTTTTCGAATCTTGTGTCCTAGCATCTTGAATAACTGAAGGGATCTTGGGTAGTATCTAATCCACAATACGGAAATGTGACTTATTACTGAAATTGATAAATGGTTATTGAAACATGCAGCTCCAGTTCAAGGATCTCTGCTTCCGTAAATCAGAGGTGTGGCCATAGAGAATTGTAACACTTTCTGGATAAGTCCAATAAACAACAGCTGTGAGAAAACTGAGATTAAATAAATCATTTTATCAATAATCACAATTTAGTTTTGGCTAAATTTTAAAAGAAAAGGAAGTATATCTGTAAAATAATGACAGTTCCTAGCTTTCTTGTGTCATTTCTACCTTGCCTTATAGATGAAGATAAAACTTTGTTCGTTATCTTTTGAAAGGATATGTTCCTTTTCTAAAATTGAGTGAGACCTATATGACTACTGGGAGACTGACATTTAATCATAGGTTTATAGAATGCTCTCTCCCCCTCCATACGTCCCCATCCCCACAACAGGCTCTAGTCATTTAATATAAGATTACAACTGAAAGATGTGCAGTATGGGGACTCTATTTATTTATTACAACAAACAGTAAATACAAACCAACTTCTATCAGAGGTTTTGTCTAGATTTCAACAAAATTTTAAAAGCTTGCTAAATATCAAGAGAAAAGTCATATGATAAAACAAGATGAGGAGGTGTAGGTGGCTCAGTCGGCTGAGCATCCAGCTTTTGATTTCAGCTCAGGTCATGATCCCAGGGTTGTGAGTTTGAGCCCCTTATCCAGCTCCATGCTTAAGATTCTCTGTCTCTCTTTCTTTCTCCCTCCTTCTCTCTCTCTCTCACCCTCTGCCCTTCCTCCACTCATGTGGAGGCATGAGCATTCTCTCGCTCTCTCTCAAATAAAAAAATAAAAATAAGAAAAGAAACAAAAAGACTATCAGAAATAGGCTCAGATACGCTATTGGAGTAAGAGGGCTTAGGTAAGCCAGTGAAGAAGGCTAGAATTTTACATGTCCTAATGGGTTCGAGCTTGGAGACAGCACTATGAACTCATATTGGGCTTCGTATAGATTGACACAGTTACATATAAAATATTTATAAAGATATGTGTATATACCAGTTATCAACACATATATTTCTTTGCTGTGTCAGCTGAGATGGCCTAGAGGAAATGAAGTAGCAGCAATAATTTACTGAGTGCCATGTTTTGGTTTCTAATACCATTCTCCAGCAAAGAAACCAGATCTCCACAGAGGAACAGCTGATCTAAGAGTGGGGCAGAAAATTATAAGATGATTCTCTAGTATCAAATAGTTCCAGAAAGTAAGTACTCAACACACACACACACACACACACACACACACACACACACACACACACTTTGATAAGGTTATATAAGAAAATCAGGGGAACCAACCAAAGGACAAATTTTCTTTTGTCAAAAGTGGTCAAAGGCAGAATAATTTCAGCAAGAAAATAAAAAAAATAGTACTTGATTAGAACTCAAAGTATAAAATAAATATCTGTGAATCCATACCGATATACATAAATGATTGAATAAGTTAATGAAAGAGGGGAAAAAACAACTCTCTGTGTAAAAGAATCCCAGACAAATAACTTATACACTTTGCTGCCAAGGAGGGCAAGCATAACTCTTCACTCCTGAAGCATTTGCTGTACATTGTGACTTCCTTCCAAAGAGTACAGTATTGTGAGAGAAGAAAAATAGGAACTTTACAGTAAAGAAACCTGATGAACATTCAGCATCAACAGTGATAATATACCTTTTGTCTGGTGGGATGAAATCACTTTACCTCTGTGATTTTGCTCCCCAGAGACCCATAACACCAGTCTAATTATAAGAAGAACATCAGGCAAATTCCAACAAAAGACATCCTACATTATACCTGATCCTTACAATTTTCAATGTCACTGAAAAATAAGAAAAATCTAAAACTGTAAACTTCCATTGATAATAAAGTGTCAATATTGATTTGTTCAGCGTAACAAATGTGCCATAATAATATAAGTTAATAAGAGAAACTGGTTGTAGGGTATATGTCATGCTCTGAGATATCTTCTCAAATTGTCTGTAAGTATTACTCTGTCCAAAATTCAAGTCATTTTTTTTTTAAGTGAGTTAAGATTGAAAGAAGATTTCAGTGGAAGCCGGAATAAAATTTCAGATATTGTAAAGGCAGGCCACATAGTACTCCGAAACAAATAAGACAGAATCGTGTCAGCTGTGTTTAAAGAATATGTTCTAAGAAACTCATATATAATAAATATCAATCAGTCCCTGTTCTAGGCTCTGTGCTAGGCACTTTAATGCAGTATATATTATTAAATTAATAAGATTTAGCAACCATAGACACGTCTGGTGATCTAGATGAATTGAAGAGGTGGGAAGGAAACAGCAGATCAA
Source organism: Hyaena hyaena (assembly GCF_003009895.1). NCBI lineage: Eukaryota > Metazoa > Chordata > Mammalia > Carnivora > Hyaenidae > Hyaena > Hyaena hyaena. The sequence goes on along the minus strand of NW_024081387.1, from coordinate 600,123 downwards.
CCAGACTTACTGAAAACAGTGACAGAGTTGGAAAAAGAAGTAGGTAGAAATCATTGTTTCAAGGCTGGAAAAGAAGAGATTGACCTGAAATCAGCTTCCAAAGCTCCCAAAGGCATAAGTATTTGATTTTATTGTCATTTCAATGATTTTTAACACACAGGTAGGTAGCTTTTCGAATTCAAGTCAACACTTCAAATACAATACACTGAAGACGCTGGTGGAAGGGCAGTGGCCAGGGGAATACTTTCCAAATCCACAAGGAAACCAGAGCACCAAATGGTAATAACTGTTTTGGAGAAAGGGTGATGTTTGACTTTACTTTGAAAAGGTTTTAAGCAAGGGATCCAAAATCCTGCCCATTTTTTAAAAATACATTGTCACAGGCATGTATGAAGGTATTTGAATTGAAAATGAACCCTAAAGAAATTTTAGAAACACTGAATAATTTTTGACTAATGGTAAGCATGAAATCTCATGAAAACAGCACAAGATGTTTCTGAGACAAGATTATGCAGAATAAGATAAATTAACAATATCCACATCCATTTTATTTATTTACTCTAAATCTTCAAGTAGTTTAGCACAAGGCCTGACATGACAGTTTTATTTTTTTAATAGAACGAACGGATGAATGGATGAAATAATTTGATCACCGTCATGAGTAAATCAAATTCTTTTTGTTAATGAAATTTACTTGAAGAACAATACACTCTGTAAGATATAAATTTGTAAAGTCCTTCAGGTTAATAGTACTTTTGATGAAATGAAAGAATTAATGGTACATTGTGGGTCACAGAGGAACTTAAAACTAAAATTCAACTTTATGTCTGTCCTGAAGGTCCAAGGATGTGTATGAATTTTTTTTACAAAAAATATTAGTCATCTCAGAAATAAATATTGTGGGAAAGATTTAATTTAATTTAATTTAATTAAACACCTTCAACAATGGGACAAGGGACAGTTCTGACTTATGCTTGGTATCGTGGCTTCTCACTGAGCTTAGCATTTTGCCCAGGATTTCCATTTGTTAACAATGAATATTAATAATTAGCATTAATATTTGTACTTAAACACACCCAGAAGTGTTTGGTTAACTTTCACATTATGTTTCCATCTGTTGCCGTGGTCTCATCTAATAGTGTGAGATCATGTATATTGAACAGTTTCCTTACATGGGTGAAGCTGAAAACTTGATTCTTTTTGCTATAAGATAGTGCTTGCTGATAATACAGATTTGACACAGATCAAGCAGCTAGGACAACACACTCCCTCCCACAGCAATCATGAGTGGTGGCTGGAAAAATACTCTTGGCTGCTGTCCGTGGCAGCCATTTTTTTGAACAGTGTTATGGCCTACAAAAACCCATAACAAAGAAAATACTAAAGAGAGTTCTTTAGATGGTAGAATCTGAGAAAAGTCTTGGAAAACTATGAAATTGAAAAAAAGAAATGAAGAACAAAGAGTAAATATTTGAGTAAATTTAGGTGAATCCCTGACAATATTTTCTTGTAGGAACTACACATATGTGTAGAATTAGAGTTATAGCCCCAAAAGGTAGGAGACAGATGAAAGGAGTTAAAAAGTTCTAAAGTCTGTGCATTTTTTCAAGACATGGCAAAGGTGACAATTTATTATACTCAAATAAGTAGGCTGTATTATGGAAATCACTAAGCAAAAATCAAGTACATAATAGCATTATAAGAAAATAAGAATAACATAAAAACAAAGCAAAACAGCACACTTGATATGTTCTAAAAGGTGAGGGAAATTGAAAACAATTGTAGATTGAAACTCAAATATATCAGTGACTACATTTGATATAAATGCATTAAACACAATTAAAGCACAAAGACTGTCAATGAAAATCTCATTATATTCTCCTTAGATGAACTGTAACATAATAATGCAAAAAGCTCGAAAGTAAAGAGATAGCAAAATGTTATACCATACAAATATTAACAAAAACTTGCCTGGTATGGCTAAACTACTACCATAGTTGACCATAAGTCAATAAATACTGATAGACATAAGGGGGAGTATTTTAATTTTTAAAAGATTAATTGCCCTATGCAGTGTTATGACTGCATACACCTCCAATAATGCAACCTTAAGTTACATAAAGCACATGTATTTCAAAAATGAAATTCACATTTCAAGATTTTCACAGAACTTCCTCATTGTGAATTATGAAGATAAATAACACCAAGTATACAGAAGGTTTAAACAATGTGATTAACAAATGGGCTTGTTGACCTATAAAGAACACCGAACTCAAGATCTTATGCTGGACCATAAATAATTTGCAACAAAAGTGTAAAGATGGGAATCATATTAAGCAACTATGATTCCTGACCATTATAGAACTCAAATTTATGAGTAAAAATAAACCTTAAAAAGAAGGAAGCAAGGAAGGAAAGAAGGAAGGGAGAGAGGAAGGAAGGGAGGGAGGAAGGAAGGGAGGGAGGAAGGGAGGGAGGAAGGAAGGGAGGGAGGAAGGAAGGGAGGGAGGAAGGAAGGGAGGGAGTAAGTGAGGAAGGAAGGAAGATAGAAAGACGGGAAGCCAGGGAAGGAAGAAGCGAGGAAGTGAGGGAAGATTCCCCAAAGTACTAAGTCCTCTATAATTCAAAGAAGAAATATAATACCAATTGGAAAATAATTTCAAATGAATAAAAATGATAATATTGTTAATAATAGCAAACTATCAAAACATGTCAGATATTATTAAAGCTATATTTTGAGGAAAATAAGTAACTTCAGATTTATACTTTAGGAAGAAAATACTGAAAATCAATGATCTGGGACACTGAGTGGCTCAATCAGTTAAGCGTCCAAACTCTCGATTTTGGCGAAGGTCTTGTGGTTCGTGGCTTTGAGCCCTGCATTGAGCTCTGTGCTAACAGCACAGAGGCTGCCTAGGATTCTCTTTCTCCCTCTCTTTCTGCCTGCTCTCTCTCTTTCTCTCTCTTTCCAAAATGAACATTAAAAAGAAAGAAATAAAGAAATCAATGGTCTGATCTATGTATGCCTCTTTGGAATATGGGAAATCAGAGCAAATCAATCCCAATGAAAAGAGGAAGAGGAAATTTTAAACACAGAAGTAGAAGCAGAGATATAAAACAGATGAATAAAAGAGAAAATAAACAGAATTTACTATTGGGAATTTGAAGAAAGTAATAGAATTGATAATACCTTAGACAGAAGTGATCAAAAGAAAGCAGTCATAAACTACCAATTACAAGAATGAAAATTAGACATAACTTCAGATCCTACACACATTAGAAAGATATTTAGAGAAAAGGGGCGCCTGGGTGGCTTAGTCGGTTAAGCGTCCGACTTTCGCTTAGGTCATGATCTCACGGTTCGTGGGTTCGAGCCCCGCGTCGGGCTCTGTGCTGACTGCCAGCTCTGAGCCTGGAGCCTGTTTCAGTCTGTGACTCCCTCTCTCTCTGACCCTCCCCTGCTCACGCTGTCTCTCTCTCTCTCTCTCTCCTAGAAATAAATAAAACATTTAAAAAAAATTTTTTTAAAAAAGGAAAGATATTTAGAGGATATTATGAATAACATTAAACAAAAGAAATAGTTGACAGAAAGAGGAAATACCTAAAAAAAAATTCTAGAACTGACTTTGAGGTGGGGGGATTAAACTAGCTTTTTATCCATTAAAGAGATTAAATTAGGAGGGGCGCCTGGGTGGCTTAGTCGGTTAAGCGTCCCAACTTTCACTTAGGTCATGATCTCGCAGTTCGTGGGTTCGAGCCCCGCGTCGGGCTCTGTGCTGACTGCCAGCTCAGAGCCTGGAGTCTGTTTCAGAGTCTGTGACTCCCTCTCTCGCTGACCCTCCCCTGCTCACGCTGTCTCTCTCTCTCCCTCTCCTAGAAATAAATAAAACATTTAAAAAAAGAGAGATTAAATTAGGAATTAAGAATTTTTAGAGAAAATTTCTGAAACCAGATGGTTTCCCCCAGCCAATTTTATCAAAAATTAAAGAAAGAAATAATACCAATCTTTAAAAAAAAAATTCTTCCAGCGAATAAGAAATATGATAGTTTCTAACTATTTTATATGTGGACAGTATCATTTTTAATGCATCCTATCTAGCAGGGCTAATGGAAAGAAAATTATATGCTGATTTATCTCATAAACATAAATATAGTATTACCATCTGAATCCAGTACTACATAAAAAGGATCATTACATCAAAGCCAAATTGAAGTTACTAGAGGAATAAAAATTTTATTTAAATTTGACACTAAATTTACAGCATTAAAAGTGGGGAAAGGTATTAATCTTCTCAATAGAAATTGAGAAAACAGTTGATAAAAGTCAATTCACATTTATCATTTATAAAAATAATAAATCCTTATCAAGTTATGAACAAAAGAGAATGTCCTTAATCTAATAAAAGGGTATCTGCCAAAAACATACAACAAACTACATACTTAGTGAAATATTGAAAAATTTCTACTGAAATTAGAAATTAAATAAGAATATTCACTATTACCATTTCAAACAACATTCTACTAGATTTATTAACCAGTACAGAAAGGAGAGAAAAAGGAAAGCATAATTACTGGAAATTTTCCTGGTAGATAATTGCTATCATTGTATCATCCCTTGATCAAAACTAGTCTAGAAGTAATACCATTTTAAACATCATTATATATGTCTTTAACTATTATAACACTCGGGTGGGATTTTACCCTTTTATAAAAAATATGAAAAAAATCTGTCGTAAACATTTCCAGCTGGAATCCAGAATGGGATTTGGAATGTGTTCAGATATGGGAAAAGAGGGGAAAAATGGAAATATAGAAATTCTTAGTCATGGGTGCCTGGGTGGCTCAGTTGAGCATTCAACTCTTGGTTTCTGCTAAGGTGATGATCTCATGGTTCATGGGATCGAGCCCTGCATTGGGCTCTGTGCTGACACCACAGAGCCTACTTGGGATTCTCTCTCTTCCTCTCTCTCTCTCTCTGTTTTCTCCCCCCCAATTAACAGATGATTATCTGTTAATCATCATTTGTACTGTTTCCTTTTTTTTTTAAGTTTATTTATTTTGAGAGAGAGAAAAAGGGAGAAATATAAAGAAAGAGCACAGAACCCAATAATGGGGCTCAGTCTCAAGAACCATGAGATTATGACCTGAGCTGAAATCCACTTGGACACAACCAACTGAGCCCCACAGGTGCCCTGTGTATTGTTTCCTTTTAACTAATTCATTTGCCTTATATTATCTTCCTTTGTTTTATTCACTTATTTTTCTTCCTTCACTTTAAATTCTTTTAAATGATCTGGATTTTTAAATTATAAAATTATTTTTTAATTATTTGAATTGTTTCAGGATAAAATATTTAGCAGTGTATTTCTAACCTAGATATATATATATTATAAAATATATATAATACATATATAATTTTTTTCTGCTTTAATTCCTTATTCTGATTCTTTTGTTTGTTTTTTCTCCTAGAGTGGTTTCCTCAAATGATGCATTCAGATATAACACTCAAGTTACATAATTTGAATCTTTCTTATTTTATAATGACTTACTATTGCTGTGTTTTTTTGAATTATGAACACATGATCACTTTTAATCATATCCCCATAGCTTTGCTTTATATTCTTCTCTCATTTGATATTGAAGTCAAAAAGTCCTCCTCTGTCAAATTTGCACCATAATCTTTTCATCACTTCCAAGTTTCTCTTGAAATTTGTTAGATTATCTTTATGGAAATCAGATCACATCAAGATATGTTTGGTATTGGGGCACCTAGGTGGCTCAGTCAGTTAAGCATCCAACTTCAGCCCAGGTCATGATATGGGTTCGAGGCTTACATCGGGATCTGTGCTGACAGCTCAGAGCCTGGAATTTTCTTCAGATTCTGTGTCTCCCTCTCTCTACCCCTTCCCTGGTCACACTCTATCTCTCACTCTTTCAAAAATAAACATTAAAAATTTTTTAAAAAGATATGTTTGATATCAAGGTATGTACCTTCCTTCAATATTAGTACATTTGCCTGGCATCAATTTGATCTTTGAATTTGAAGGATCAACATTTTCTTCCATGCAAAAACCTATTTGTTTTTATTTTCTTTTTTTTAATGTTTTTATTTTCTTATATTTTTATCATAAATTCCATTTTTCTTTGAGTTCCTATTTTATACATAATGTATTTTTTTTAATTTTTTTTAATAGTTTATTTATTTTCGAGACAGAGAGAGACAGAGCATGAGTGGGGGAGGGGCAGAGAGAGAGGAAGACACAGAATCTGAAACAGGCTCCAGGCTCTGAGCTGTCAGCACAGAGCCTGATGTGGGGCTCGAACCCATGAACCATGAGATCTGACCTGAGCTGAAGTCGGACGCTTAACCAACTGAGCCACCCAGGCGCCCCAATACATAATGTATTTTTTATTCGCTGTTATAATTTCAAAATTTTATATTTTTGCTCTGTATTCAAAATAATCATATTAATTTTTAATCAATTAATGTGTTTTTACCAGCGATTTACTTTTATGCAGTACTTCTGCTAAGTTGACTTTTTAAGAGTGTTTTGTACTTATTTTCAACAACTTTTTCTTTTACTCTGCTCACTTTTCCCAGGGGCTTATTTTTATTGTATGCATATAATATCTCACTGAAAGTAGGTGGGCAAAATTATTTTTTTCTCTTTTATTGTATTTCCAGTGATATGACAAAGTTCTTTTGATTTGGTTCTCTTCAGATATCTTCTCTTTATCTCAAATGATCATAACTTCAAATTCAAGCAAAGCAGATTGACTCCTGCGTTGGCAGACAATGGCCTGCATTATATTTCAGTGCATTATCTGTGCCAGTCGCTCCTAGAGAATCTGTGATTGGGATTTTGTTAAAATAGCCAAACTCCTATGACTTACTTACTGATTTGACTTCTGCTTTCACCACTGTTGAATGGAATTTGATGTAGCTGTTAATGGGATTTAGGAAAGGAAATTTTGAGAAGACTGTGTACTAACATTTCACTACTATGAAGAATGACTTGCCTCACACTCTTGGGGCACTCTGCAGTTAGCTGGGGAATGCTACCTTCTCTGTCTGGTCTTCATACCAGTTGGGCAATGACCATGATCTGGAATGCCTGGCTCAGTCGGTTAAGCATCTAACTCCGGCTCAGGTCATGATCTCACAGTTCATGGGTTCCAGCCCTGCATTGGGCTCTGTGCTAACAGCTCAGAGCTTGGAGCCTGCTTTGCATTCTGTGTCTCCTTCTCTCTCTGCCCCATCCCTACTCATGCTTTGTCTCTTTCTGTCTCTCAAATATAAATAAACATTAAAAAGGAAGGAAGGAATGACGGAAAGAAGGAAGGAAGGAAGGAAGGAAGGAAGGAAGGAAGGAAGGAAGGAAGGAAAAGAAAGAGAAAGAAAGAATGAATGGACCATGCACTGATCTCTTGCTTCCTTCATGCACACTTGGAATGAAATGATGTTTATAGACAAAGAAACTTATCTTGTATTTGCTTCAGTCTCTAGTACTCTGACCTGGGGAGGGGACAGGGTCTTGTCCAACCTCATACTCATGTTGTTCTGAGTAAAAGTCTTCAGTTACACCTAGGCAACTTCTTTGCCTTCATGGAATTACCCATTACTCAATCTGTTCAGCCACCACCTCCACCATATATTCCAGAATTTCCTCAAATTTTCTTATAGTTTACTCTTTTGCTATTGGTAAATTTCTAAAATTAATTCCGTTGGTTCAATAGTATTCTATGGTAATTTATTCAGTTAGTTCAATGGTTACCTCAACGGAAGGGATAATGAATAAACTTGTGGCCTCGAAGAGTCATTCTGAAACCAGAAAAATAATTTAAAAATATGGCTAGTGAATTGCTTCACACAGTGTTTGAAAGAGCAGAGCATCTGAGATAACAAAATTATTTTGTCTGACACTGGTAACAATTGTTCATTTATGAACTTGAAGATATATTGCTGCGGCGCCTGGGTGGCTTAGTCGGTTAAGCGTCCGACTTCAGCTCAGGTCATGATCTCACAGTTCTTGAGTTCAGGCCCCAAGTCGGGCTCTGTGCTGACAGCTAGCTCAGAGCCTGGAGTCTACTTCAGATTTTGTATTTCCCCCTCTCTCTCTGACCCTCCCCTTGTCACGCTGTCTCTCTCTCTCTCTCTCAGAAATAAATAAAACATTAAAAAAAGAAGATATATTGAAAACTGTATAAAAAACAAGCTTATTGCACTTTTTTAAAGTGTGTTTTTATGATAAAGTTAAAATTATAATTATTTACAGTAAGTTTAACCATTTTTAAAATAAAATATTTTGTCCTACTAAGAGAACTCAAAATACATTATATCAAAATTAAGTATATCTGAGAAAAAGAAAGGTTTGCAAATACAGTTCATGTTTTGAAGTGAATGAAGGACCAAAGATTTAAAATTTACTGTAACCATTAGCAAGTGAGTCATTACTGTAGTAACTGCGACAAACTGATCCAGATTGAGAGAAAAATATTTGCAGCTGGACCAGTCAAAAAGAATGAGTTTTCTGTGTGGCATTTCCTGCCATCTCCTGTTTGTACTCTAAAAGGAAGGGGGGGGGGGAAAGAAGGACATGTTCTGAGTTTTTGGAAGATGATATTAGTAAAAGGTTTATATGGATATTTTCTATGATTTATGGAAAACTGTTATACATAAAAGTACTAGCTATGATATCATGGGAAACACTTCACAAAAACTTGAAGTTTATAATAAAGTTAAGATAATACCTCCATTGTACACAATGTTATATGCCAATTATGTCTCAGTGAAATACATGGGGGGGGAGGGAATAAAGTGCTTACAGACTTAAAAATAATAGAAACACTTGAAGTCTACACAGGCTGGAAGTTAAAAGTTTTTGAACAAAGGCTCAGGAATAGAAAACTGCTGAGCTGTCCAATTCTTGAGTATCCACATTAACTAAAGTTTCTTTTTTACCAACATTTCTGGAGGCCTCAGGAGATGTGTTTACCTAGATTACTAGTGGAAAAGGACAATGAAGTGAGTTTGTTGACAAAGTTTGATTATTTATGTTACACAAAGCAGTAAAACCTTATTTCTTTATATGCTAGAGAATAGTAATTTCCAGTGTTTGGATATATATGCCATATCAAGTTACTATATGAGGTTTATAAGTCCACCTGTGTACTTACAGTTGTCTTAGAGCAAATCAGTAACATTTTTCACACATACATGACTGAATTTTCAAAGGTATATAGATGTAATTAACATTTTAATGCTAGTAAATTTCAAGTAGTTTTATATGCTTGTATATATCGTATATCAACATATCACACATCGATACTCAAAATACAATAGTATGAATACAAAGGGATGAGTAACTATTAATATATGTATATGTATATATAGATGGATGGATGGATGGCTGGATCGAGAGAGAGAGAGAGAGAGGGAGAGAGATTGATTCTCTTTTAGTTCAGCATGTCCTCATACCCAAAAACTGAGGACCACTGATAGAGAGAATGAGATTATACTGTGACCTCAGATAGCATCCCCTCAGGGTCCTACTGGAAACCATTAATCAGGTGATTTAACTTCAGCTCTGATGCTTACTCACATTTCCATGTAACCACACCATTCAAATCATTGCTTGAAAGAGGGAACACTTTGGGATTTGGTCAAACTTATAAAAAGTATAGAGGATAGAAATTATCTAGTTGTTAAACGAACTTGAGCAACTCTTAATTCAAGCCATTTAGACTCTGTCTCTCAGGAAGTACCCTCCTACCAAATACTGAACAGATATTTCAACTGAGAATTATAAAGTACATCTTTCATGATTTTAGAACCTACTTTTTTTTCTTTAAATTGTATACACACTTTTTTTTTCCTCTTTATTCATTTCCTTGTGTTTGCTTTTCTTTTTCCTATCAGCCATCTTTTCCTCAACTCATCTTCTCACTACTAACCAATGTGTATCTTTTCTAAAAGCTTTAACACAGACTCCAAAGGTGGAAGGGAGACAAGTAAGAATCTTTATTACTATGAAAGCACTTTTTCAGGTATTAAAAATGTATACTGATACTTTCATAAATATGAAAAATATCATTTGAGCAATGATAGTATTTTGCTGAATTGTTATTTATACTTTTGGTTCTGCTTTTACCCTCTTATAATTACCAATGAAAGTTGTCTATGTTTGCCATTTTAGGCAGATGTTTCATGCCTGTTCCAGAATAGGCTTGAATACCATATTTTGTTTGTGGTTCATGCCGTTACAATGACAGTCATTCCCAGGCCATGAGCAATAGTTTTTAAAGGTATGTGGAGCTCAGAGACAAATCTCTTTCCTTGTTTGTTCAGTTATAATGATGAGTAAGACATGCCACTTGTTGTCCAGAATACTTTTATATTGTAACAACAATGAATTTACAAAACTCTTGTATATATTTTACTTTTTCAAAGAATACTGGACAAAGAAGGGAAAATTGCCTCAAATAGGCCATTCTTCAGGGGTAGCACATCTATTGCCATAACTAATACTGTGGTTATAATTAAAATCCCAGTCAGTCACAGCTCTCTTTCCCACTGAGACCATATTCAGCCCAAATCCTTTCCATCAAACCTATATTAACATTCTTGGGTCTAAGTTAATACCTAATACAGGGTCAATAAAAACTCACTTGAATGAGGAAATAAATTAATGAATAAATAAGGGATTAACATACACCATCAAAGACTTAATCTGAACTTCATGTAGTCTGACTCCCTAAACTGAAGGATGGCTTTTGTCAAAGAACTCCTTGACAAGCTGTCTGTTATCATGGTGGTGGTCATCATGGGTTCATGGACTTAAGGACAGAAGATGAGTAAAAGTGAGATCTCAAATTAAATTTTCTAAGGTGACCAATACAACTTTCTGCCCAGCTGAGAGGGATCAGATTTTTACTTCTTAAATAGTATAACAATGTCAGCCTCCTTAATCCCTACCTTTCTAGAATTTGCTCTTCCACTCATCACCTGCTCATAGTATGATATTGATCTTTTATGTTTCTCAAGCTGTGTATTTTATTTGACCATATTTTTTAAACATATATTTTCCTATACTTTATTGAGACTAATTTCTTATAACACTGTACAAGTTTTAGGTGTATATTGTGATCATTTGATATATGCATATATTGCATAATGATTACCACAGTAAGGCCTGTCAACACATACTTCACCTACTTCACCCCACTTTCTTTCCTTTTTTTTTTTTTATGGTGAGAACGTTTAAAATCTACTTGCTTAGCAAGTTTCAAGTATGTAATACAGTATTGTTAATTATTGTCACCATTGCATATATTAGATTCGTATATTTTACCTACCTTATAACTGGAAGTTTGTATCCTTTGACCAACATCTCCCATTTCTCCCATACCAGCCCCTGGCAACCACCAGTGTACTCTCTTTCCACAAGTTCAGCTTTTCTAGATTCCACATATACGTGAGATCATGCAGTATTTATCTTTTTTTTAAACATTTTTATTTATTTCTAGGAGAGAGAGAGAGAGATAGCATAAGCAGGGGAGGGTCAGAGAGAGGGAGATACAGACTCCGAAATAGGCTCCAGGCTCTGAGCTGGCAGTCAGCACAGAGCCCGACGCGGGGCTAGAACCCACAAACCGCGAGATCATGACCTAAGCGAAAGTCGGACGCTTAACCGACTAAGCCACCCAGGCGCCCCATTATTTGTCTTTTCTTGACTCATTTAGCATAGCACCGTCAACTTTCTTCCATGTTGTCACAAGTAGTGGGGTTTCCTTTTTTTATGGGTGAAAATATCCCACTGTATAGTCACATTTTCTTTATCATTCACACCGTCAATATCATTATTTATCATGTTAATAAGCACTTACATAGCTTCCATGCCTTGAGTATTGTGAATAATGCTCCAGTGAACAAAGGGTGCAGATATCTCTTTGAGATGACAGTGATTTCATTTCATTTGGATGTATACCCAGAAGTGAGAATGCTGGATCATATGGTAGTTTCATTTTTAATTCTTTGAAGAACCTCCATAGTGTTTATATGGCTGTGTTAATTTACATTCCCACCAACAGTGTGTAAATGTCCCTTTTATCCACAACTCTGCCAACTCTTGTAATTTCTTGTCTTTTTGATGATAGCCATTCTAACAGGTATGAGATGATTTTATTTTAGTTTTGATTTGCATTTCCATGATGATCAATCCTTTTCATGTACCTGTTGGCCATTTGTATGTCTTCTTTGGAAGATGAAAAGGTTTGCCTATTTAAATAATTGAATTATTATTATTATTTATTATTATTATTACTGAGTTGTATGAGCCCCTTATAATTTTTTGGGTATTTGGATATCAGATAAATTATTTGCAAACGTTTTCTTCCATTTTGTAGGTTGTCTTTTCATTTTATTGATTGTTTCCTTGCTGTGTGGAAGCTTTTTATAAACGTTTAATTTACCATTTAATCTCCACAATCATAGTCATCTTTCAGTAACCATCAAAATTATAGTCTCACACCCCTGACCCTGGAAATATCATTTAGGATTAATTTCCTTCCAAGTTAAAACATTCCTCTGATGAGCTGCCCAGTGGAAAAAAAGTTTTCTTCTCTTATACTCCTTAACCCCACCCAGCTGATCTTTTGTATACAGAAATGTGAATGAGACCTTCCAATACATTACTGAAAGCATCTCTCTGCAGCCTTGCCTATGTCTTCACTTAGCCCATCTCAGTGTTCCCTGCAGCCTCTCTGAGATGAGATTAGTGCTGCTATCATTTTAAGGCAGCACAATATCTTCCAGAAGAGCAACTCTAAACTCCATCCATCCTATTGAAGTCAATTGCCTAGCAAAGGCATGAATACGGAAAACTTAGAGGCAGCTCTGCATGTTTTATCTCTTTTGGACTTCCAAGTGAGAATAATCACCAGAAAGTCTGGAGTTACTACTGATTATAATATACTGATTTTTTTTTCTGTCTCCTATGATTTTTAAACTTCAGTTAGTGTGAACTTTGACTTACATAGCTCTTTACGAATTTTGCAATGTCAACTGTGAAGTTTGAACTGGATTATCTTTCTCCTGAAGGCTTCAGACTTGAGCATGCTTCCAACCCAGAATTTACTTTAACAAGTTTGAATGAACTTTCTGAAGATTCTAGTCAGTTCGAACGTCAACACTCCAGTTCTGTCCCCACTGGTAAGCTAAACTTTAGATTATTATTTTTTAGTATCTTACATTACATCTGTATTTTTTAAATGTCAGATATGTAACAAATAAATCTTGATGTCACCTATTTTGCGGTGGTAAAATTGATGCCAATTTTAGTTTCTTCAGTTGTTTTTTCTCAAAATACATAAATAGTTTTCTACAAAAAGAACAGAGGGTTATCCCACTTGAGGGAAATGTCAGGAAGCAAATTTATTCGGGACACAGAAAAATGTTAATAGTGAAGTAGATTTTGTTTCTGAATGCTCAAGCCTATCAACTCTTAGTTTCGTTTGGGATAATTGATGAAATCAGGGATTTTTATCTGTAAACTGTAGAAAAAAAGTCCTGCCATCTTTCATTCATCTCTTTTATTTCTGTTTCTTTTGATATAATTATATGAAGGATAATATGTGCTCTTTACCTTCTCATGAAGAGTAAGAGAACATTCTTTTTACTTATGTTATTTTATGACCTGATTTTGATTCTATAGGAGCTGACAGTGTTGATAAAATTCAATGTGAAAAATTTATTTTTTGATATCTCTGGGTGGATAACTTATTCAGCATCCAACCGTTGTCATTTTGTTGCACTGCAGTTTTGAGGAAACAGTGCTGTGTACTAATATTCTGCATATCTTAAAAAAATTCTGTGGCTCTGCTTTACAGTGAGCTATGAGATGTCAATAATGAATTAATTGTGCTTTGTAGGAAAAAATCATATAATAAATAAATATTTTAAATGTTGTTCTAAAGGAAAATTCCCTTTTGAGTTAGTTGTTTTATCTCTCCTCATAAAAAAGACAGTATAATGAAAAAAATAAAAGTTAAGCAAAGGCTTCATAGTTCTGGATGTTACAGGACATTAATCTTTGTCTATTGTATAATCAGGAGATATAATAACTTTTAAAATTTTCTTTCATCCATAATATTATTTCTCTTTCTTAACTTGAAAGTCCTACTTGTATTGAATCTGCAACTTCATACATGGAAAAATCAGGTTTTTATACCGATGAACATAGCAATGGACTTGGACAGGAAAAAGAAGTTCATAAGTAAAGTACTTATTTAATCCTGGTTTAAATACCCATGGTCTTTTCACCATGTTTTTTTGCCTTCTAGTCATCTCTGTTCCAGTTGGCACATCTATTCAATAGATTCAACTGTTGTCTTTATGCAGCTGACAAACGCAGCTGTAGCCTAGATATGAACTCTTCCCCCACACCTGGAAGACACTTTCACCTCAGTTTCCTTGGTGGTGCTTCAGATTCAACACAAATAAGCTAAACTGCCTAAAAAATGCCTCATTCTTCTTACATCCTTATTTTTGTCAATATCCCCTAAGTCATCTGAAACATTCCTTACCGTTGCAATATAAAGTCAGTGCTTCTTTGTATGCATATTAGTTTAAAATATGTCTTCTTTACCTCTTGTCTACCACTGTGGCACCTGTACTCAACAGGGAGCTTGGCTTCTCTATATCTTGACTCAGTGATTGCCTGACTGAGGGACTGAAAAATTGGCCCTTTTCATTTCCCTGGTGCATGCACCTTATAGTCTTTTAACTGATCTTGCCTTCAGGTTTTCCAAAACAAGTCTCTTTGCCCATTGACAGCCACACAGTCCTTCCTAAGCACAAATCTGATCTATTCCCACTTGTGTTTGGGATTTCTATAAGTCAGTGTAACCTGTGTTATAGACCTGGTGCTCTAGGACCTAAATCTTTTTTTTTTTCCAACTTGTCAGCTTCATGTAAATACCTACATCCTACAAAAATGATTTATACTTCCACTTACTGTTCATGCTTTTCTTTCAAAATAATTTCCAATAATTATTTCTCCTTCCTCTATTTAATAAGATCTCACTGAGAAAAAAAAAATATTGTTCCCAAATGCTTACGGTTAACTTTTTATATAAAGGTATATTACCTGTCATTAATTTCTACTAAAAGTTTGTTTATATATGAAAATGTTCACATTGTATTTTTGTTGTTGTTGTAAATACATATGTCCATGGCTTTTCTTCTTTTAGATTATGTTTCTTAAAGGTAATTGCCTTTTCACAGTTGTTTGTGCATATGCATAATGCACATGTTACAAATATGATGAACTAAATTACCAAATAGTAAAGTATAGTTTATCTTTTAATGTATTTTCTGTCATAGGAAGCACTTGTTTAAATCAGGTTATACTTTTTTCTTTCCAAAATCCTATGTGGAAATTATCACACAATTTTTTGCTTGATGAAAACATTGCACAGGATAGTATCAATGTGGAGTTTGTCCTTCATTTGAACTGTTTATGGAGCATTGAGTCAAGTTGTATTCATTCATTTAAAATATACTAATTGAATATTTATGACTGAGAGTGCTTGAGGTGTCTACCTGAAAATGAAAATGAGGTAACAGTAGAAGTAGGGAAAGAATTCTGTCCTTTTATCTCAGTGGTCTGACAGTATGTTTTTAACATGCATAAGCACGTATCTCTATCATGGGAAAAAATATACAGGTGAATGTTAATGCATAGAAAGTTGAGCATTTGTGTCTAAAGAAAAATAGATTCTATTGTCAATAAAAACAGTATTTATATCTTTCAATTATATGATACCTTAAAGATAATTAATACATACAAAATAGAGTTCATTTATCTTGAACTTCATTAAATGGGAGAATCCAAAGCTCAGAGAAGTAATGTAAATGGACCTAAGCCATACACATAGTGTGTGTGTGTGTGTGTGTGTGTGTGTGTGTGTGTGTGTGTGTGAATGGGTGATAGCAGAGACAGAGGAAAGTTGAAGAACTCTTAATCTATTTTCTGCTTCTAAGAGTTTAGTGTTCTTCCTTTTTGCTCAACACTTCGTGGAAATTATGATTAAAAACAGTCCCATAAAACAAAAATGCTTCCTTATGTTTTGAAAATGGATTTTATCAGTAATTAGAAATGAGTATATAAACATCATCCCTGGATTGTGGAATGTGCTTTAAATGACTTTTAAGGCTATGAACATTTCATCATCATGATCATCATCGATATATATGTACATATCTATGTATGTATATAAAATGTTACTTTATCATACTGGAAGTTATATGACTACCAATGGGGCATACCTGTTTTAATTCTTTTTATCCTTGTAAAACAAATACGTCCCACTGGTAGTCATATAACTTCCAGTATGATAAAGTAACATTTTAACCAATATGTGATTCTTAGTTCACTTAGCCAATACCATAATCTGTTAAAAATTTCCGGTGGTCAAAAATCTTTTGGCCATAGTGGATATTCTAGAATTTTGTCTATAGCTTCACAACACAGTCTAACATATTTGAGAATGTATGTGATTCAACTTTTAAAAAGTTTGCTGGAGTGCCTGGGGTGACTCAGTCAGTTAGGCATCCAACTTCAGCTCGGGTCATGATCTTGTGGTTTGTTAGTTCAAACCTTGCATTGGACTCTGTGCTGACAGCTCAGAGCCTGGAACCTGCTTCAAATCGTGTCTCTGTCTCTCCTGCCCCTCCGCCACTTGCACACTCCCTCTCTCTCAAATGTAAATAAACATTATAAAAACCATTAAAAAAAATAAAAACATTGCTAATTTGATTTAATCTAGGATTTTGTATGCTTATTAGATTCTAGAACGCTTTACATAGAACATTTCCTAACATCCTGTGAAACTTGCTTTGGTGATTGATTTGGTGTTAAAGAAATGAATTACATAATACTAATGAAGTAATTGGAGAATGCTATAAAATGTCAAGATGAGGTCCCACTTAGTCACAAAAAAAGGAGTGCCACTTTGGGCAAGGTTCTAACATCCCTCCTGGATGATTCTTCTAATCTGAACAATGTCTAGAATAGATCACTTGATTTTAAAGGCCACTGACAACAATAAAAATGGTTAATGAATATAATTAGATTTAAAGCATTCCCAAAGCATGTCATTAAGCTAAAGACAAGAATATGAAGAGAAAAAACAAAGCCTCTGTTTACATATAATTTAAAACATCAATAATGAAAGCAACATATGCAAAGAATTTCTAATTTATGAAGTTATTTTACATTGGATTTTCATAACCATTCTAGAGATCAAATAATTTTATTACTCCCATTTTTATAAATAAAGAAACTGCATATCAATGATATTTTACAGTGAAATTTTAGTAAGTGATAAACCAAGAACTTGGACCCAGACTTTTTCCAATTCCAAATATTATTGCCACTCCACTAGTATAAGTTCAAGTTCCAGTATTACTACTTACCCTGCTACTATGACAATAATGAAGATGACAAAAACAGTATTTACCATTTTATTGACAATACTAAATACTTGAATCCTGATCTCATTTTACTCTTCTATAATATTTTGAAGCATGAAGAAGTCAAATGTTACTATAATTGTTCATCATATTTCAAGTATAGATTTATACATCACTAATTTACACAGTAACTTGCTATTTTCAATTCAAAATGGTTGAACTGAAATCTTTGTAAGAAAAGACATTTCAATAATTTACCAATCCAGGTAAGACTACTTGGTCTATAAAAAAGTAAGTGTTTACATGGAGATTTTAAATAATGATTATATTAATTTTAAATGAGTCCTGTATATTTGTTGAGTCATTTGCAGAATGATTTTGTAGTATTAATCATCTTGTCCTATCTATATTAGAAAAATGTATTGAATTCAAATAGTTCCTAGCAAACTAATCCTAACTTTTGAGCAGTTATCATTAAATACTAGAAATTGACCCATGGTCGCTATATTTAAAAACTGCCTTTAAATCATTTCCATAAAAATTTCCTTCTATATTTTATCTTTAAAAAAAAAAAGAAAATAGAGCCCCAGGGACACCTGAGTGGCTCAGTCAGCTACGCTTCTGACTCTTGATTTCTGTTCAGGTCATGAACTGAGATTTAACCTTTTTCCTGAGATTGAGCCCTGCATCATGGCTCCGCCCTGAGCATGGAGCCTGTGTGAGATTATCTCTCTCCTTTCTCTGCTCCTCCCTCCTCACATGCTTTCTATCTCTCCCTTTTTCTCTCTCAAAATAAATAAATAAACATTTTTTAAAAATTCCAAATCTTAGCAAGGTGCTGGTATATTATAGATTGAAAGCAACATTTTGAGCCAAGTAAGAAACCTATCTGTTGCCCTTTATTTATAGCTGAAGATTAACTTGAAATGATTTACCCAGAGTTACATACTTACTAGTAAAATTTTATTTTATTTTTAAAAAATTTTTAATGTTTTATTTATTTCTAAGAGAGAGAGAGAGAGCGTGAGCAGGGGAGGGTCAGAGAGAGAGGGAGTCACAGACTGAAACAGGCTCCAGGCTCCGAGTTGGCAGTCAGCACAGAGCCCAACGCAGGGCTCGAACCCATGAACCGCGAGATCATGACCTAAGCGAAAGTCGGACGCTTAACCGACTAAGCCACCCAGGCGCCCCATACTAGTAAAATTTTAAAAAGCTGGGTTTCATGATGTTTTGTCCATTATAGCTGATACTAAAATAAATATCTCTGTCAAAGATTTCTTGGTATCATATCTTCCTGATAACAGATGAAAATAAATCTATTCAGCTGAGATTTAACAGTTGTGACAATGAAGTGTTGTCCTTTCCTAAAAATAGCAATTTTGGGGTGCCTGGGTGGCTCAATTGGTTAAGTGTCCAACTTTGGCTCAGGTCATGATCTCATGGTTTGTGGGTTCGATCCCTGCATTGGACTCTTAGAGCTTGGAGCCTGCTTTGGATTCTGTGTCTTCCTCTCTCTCTGCCCCTATTCTTCTCATACTCTGTCTCTCTCTGTCTCTCAGAAATAAATAAATGTTTCTTTTTTTTAAATAGCAATTTTTAAGGTCTCATATGATCTCAAACAAATACCATATTTTCAAAAAAAAAAAAAAATGGTGTTAACACTATTCATAGTAGCCAGAGGAGTAAAGATAAACATTTGTAAACATTACATATCCCCATCAATCTACATGATCACACACACACAGTCAGTCATTGCATTCTTTTAAGAATTTGACTGTATTTATCTTTCAGGATATGTCTTAGAACCTAGAATTGACTAACCACTCTGCTGAAATTCTAGCTGTACTAAAGTTAGCATAAAAAAAAAATCTTCATCATCATGGTGACTTAGGGCTTTATGAGTTAAGCTTTGAGAATGTTATTTCTTTGTCTAGAGAAGAGCATTACCTCTAAGGATATGTAAGACAATCTAAAGAATAGAATCTATTCTATGACCTTGGGACAGAGGATGGGCACCCACCTAATTATAGTCCAGAAGACCATCTCTGACCAAAATATGAAAGACCATTGTGTAAAAGAATTCTTGTTCAGTTAGAAGCAATTAGAGGTTCTAACTTTTTGAGATACTTAGAACTATGACCAGTTGCCACATGACCAATGATAGCTATTATGCTACCATCATCAACTGTTTATATTTATTAGATATCTACTCTGCGCCCAGCTCTCTGCCAGTCTCTGTGAGAAATTTAAAGTATTTGGAAGTTCCATTGCCTGCTCTAAATGCTCTAAGTCTAGTTATGGAAAAAAAAAAAATCCATGTGAGTGAAATAAGTGACCATCGCATCCTGTCTGTTTCATTTAGGACAGGAACACATCAGCTGGAGAATAGTGCTTTAGCAGGGTGGTTCCTGAAGTTCAAGCATAGCTTGTGGATCATTTGCATTAGAATCACCAGGATGCTTGCAACACTTGAAGATTCTAGGGTTCCCTCCCAGACTCTTTATATGTAAACTTTGTGTATGCAATCTAGGAATCTAGATTTTAGAAGTTCTTCATATTATGTATATATACACTGAAGTTTGAAAATCAATGCTTTTGTCAAGGCAAAAGTACATTATGGCACATTTTCCAGATAATTTCTGATCATAGTAATCCACAATCAACTATAGCTTTTTTGTCAAGAGGCTTTTATAGTAAGATTGTTAATCCATTGATATACTCGACAGTGTTTTCCTATTTTTCTTACATTACATATTACCTTCAGATGAATTCATATCAAATTCTTCCAAAGAGCCCTACCCCTCATACCTTATATAAAACATTTATTTTTCCCTGTATTAGGTGCCCTGAACTATCCATTTCTGTGGAATTGATATCAATGTTAAATGCTTATTTTCTGCATTTAATCTTTCATTTATTTTGCTGTTTGATATTGGGTGTAGCTTTAGGCTTTCAGTGCAGTTTTATCAAACAGAGAAAAGACTTCCACAGGATAAAGGATATGTTCTACTTCTCCCCTGTTCCCTAAAGAGAGACCAGCAGAGAGCTCTATGAACAGAGGAGCTGAATTGCTTGTTTCGAATATGACTTTACCAAGATGGACCAATTGATGGAAACCTTCACTTCCTTTGTGGAATTTTTTAATATAACTCTGATCTCTTAATGGCTCTGCCTAGGGGCCTTCAACTCATTCTGTCTTAAGAAGAGCAATCTAGGTTCATATAATATGCATACTTTGGCTGCTGTGGTAAAATGAAAAGTTAATGCTAATGTGATGTTGTAAAATGAAATAACCCCAACAATCATCATTTCGTTAAATGCCTGCTGCAAATATTCTACTAGGAATCCAGTACATCTATTATAATTCAAAATGATAAATTTAAAAGTGGCCTTTCTGATAACATACAAGGTTTGCTAATGGAAGTATTGATAAGTGGCCATTGCATACTGCAAAACCCTTGGTGGAGTTCACTAAACTAGATAGAGTTAGAGATAGATACAAATACATAGATATCTCTCCTCAAAAGTCTCCTGGTATTATGTCTTTCTGAAAGCATATGAAAAAAATATTACTCTTTTTTTTTGGAATAGGCCTCAATACCTTGGTTTATATCACACTTCATACAGGAAATCAAGGATTGTAGTGAAATGTTTACGATGAGATTTGCAGGTTGGCATGGTGAAAGACAGCCAGTCTTTATTCATAAAGTTCTTTCTGGGAAGCAGTTGACAAAGAGTTCTCTATAAAGTAGTGGGTGGCTTCTCATCTTAAAGTATAAAATCAGATATGCTACTGATAATTTATAACCAGTTATAGAAAATGTACTTTACTTAACTTGCAAGTATTATTCTCTTTAAAGTACAGTAGATTCTAGAGTCTAGAAATTATTATATCAGCTTGATAAGGTTTTAGGCCAATTTTTCAGGGAAAAAATCATAGAACAATGTGATTATCAGGCACAAAGAGAGAAATAGCTGCTACTGACTCCAGAGTCACGTTGCTCCTGCTGAGATGATAAAGTTTTCACCTCTGCTCTTACCCCAGAGTACACTGAAAATTACTGAGTAGACAGGAAAGATGCACAGTGATACCCCTCTATCCCACCCCTATGCCCTGATTGGTTGCTTCTTGAGTCACTGCTGAACTTCCTTTCTGGAGTGGGATGAACTTCACAGGAAACACATTGGCCAGAGAATAGTCAATGGGCAGACCCAAAACAAAAACAAAACAAAACAAAAAAAGCCACTCTGGACCTATTTCCTTGTTTGAAAAACAAGGGACTTGGAGAGTACATTCTCTGATTTTTAATTTTTTAAGCATTTGGTTTAAGAAAAAAATAACAAGGTTCTATCAGGAGTGTCCATCTAGTTCTGCAAGTCACTGTAAGTTCTGCTTAATATAAATTTGCACACTGGGGAAACTCATCATTGGCTCTGATCCCCCAGCTTCCTATGGCTATGTGTGGTGACACCCATTACTGTTGGACTTTCTCAAAGCTCATCGTGCTACATGACATGGGGATAATTTCATGTCCTCAAGAATGTTGGAAAAACCATTGCTTGTCCCTTGAGTCAGCTGTGGTGGATCCTATTATTGAAAGTGGTGTTTTGTCTATTTTTAGATGACCAACGAACCACCTACATTTCCCATGTTTGTATCTTACTTTCACATTCTCGAGTTTCAGCTTTCATTTTGCTTGTCCTTTGCTTTTCCCTGGTCTATAATTTGAGTTCTCAAAAGCTAAATATACTTGCTTGTGTTCTCCGAAAATTCTATACAGAGTTCTTGCTCCCATTTGTAAGTAGAAAATATATAGACTACAAATATAATCTTATGTTTAATATTCTCACATTTGACTTGTTATAAGTAAGTCCAAAAGCCTGTGTATTTATTTTCATAATTTTTGAGCTACACATTTTAACTGAACACTGAATGGTATAGAAGGAGTTGTCTACCTAAGAATAGACCCTGTCAAATAATCCAGTATCTTCATGTAAATTAAAATTGTTATTTTACATAAACAACAGTAGAGAGGTAATTGCTTAGACCCTAAGCAAGCTACAGCTCAGATATTGCTCTGATACTTCAGAATTGTATGATTTCTGTTGTCTGATTTTTGTGACTCAGAAAACAGTGAATCTCTTTATGTTTCTATTTCCTTATATATATGAAGTGTATACAACTCTCTACTTCAAAGAATAGTTAAGAATATTAAATTAAATAGCAACAACAGCAAAATATTTAGCCTGTAACTAGTATCTAAGAAGTGCTGTTATTCTAAGTATATTGTGTACAGTAGATTATATATTATAATGGTATTGTAGAATGTGGTGATTGACCACCATATTCTGCGCATTATATAGTCCATCTGAGACAAATTGCAGAATCTATGTAGGGCAAACTGACCTGCTCGAATCCAAGTACAGTTGTCCACAGGAACATATGACTAGACAGAGAATAAATGTTACAAACTTCAGAAGCATTTATTTTATTTGATAAATTATCCCATTAATGTTTAATATTAAAAAAAAGAGGGTTGGGTAGGGAGTAGAATGAATACCTAGATTAATTTATATAATAAAATGCCAGACTACAAAGAAAATTCTTGTTAGCTTAGAGATACCTGTGGCCTTTAACTTTTCTCTAATAGAGAGACATTTCCAGAGGAAAGTTTGTGAAGCACTGGAAAGAAAACAGGTGTTGGTTGCATGATAACCATGGTTTCATTTTGCTCTTGATTAGTGATATCCCATGATGCCACTGGGTACTCATGGAATTTGATGAGGCCAGTAATTTGTCCTAGATCTAGTGGGTTAGTTTTAGTATTGACATCATGAAACAATGTTCTCTTCTCAGAGTGCAGTTGGGAATTTTACTTTACTTCATTGAGATTTGGGAAAGGGAGATTTTTGTGTGTGCTGGAAATTAAACTTCTGTATTTTGTTCCGATTCCAGATAAAAGTAGGCAGAGGAAAGTCTTCCCTGTGTTCATCTTTAAGAGATTATATAGCCTCCTTGAAGGGAGATGCTTTATCTGAATATTGAATAGCACATTAAACAAAGAAGCAGAGATATTAGAGACAACCATGCACTATCAAGTAACTTCACTAAACTTGTAGATGGGAAGAGCTAGATTCACAAGCTTCTCTTATATGAGAATATGAGAGCAAGGCCAAGAAAGCATGATTGGTAGGTTACCTAAGACTACACAAATAATTAGAGATATAGGTCAGTCTGTAATTTTCTCTGTCCTGTATTGTCAAGCCTTCAAGTATCTTCTAACTCCCAGGGTTCATCATGATAAGAGATGGCATGGACTTTGCCATAGGACAGCTCTAGCTATGACTCAAACACATAGATTTTAGAACTTGTGAAAGTTACTTAATATTTCTCTGCCTACTCTTAATGGAATGCCCACTTTACAGAATTGACTATGGGATTGAGAAAATGTATGAAAAAAAAAATGTCTTGTACAGGGACAGGGCTTAAAAAACATATTTAATGGATCTGAGATATTTCCTCATTTCCCATTTTCAGTGTTTTGCCTATCTGTATCACTCCCTTGTGTCTCCTCAACTCAAAACTTCCTGGGCCATTCATATGAGCTGTTGTGAGGACTAGGCATAATGAATCTAAAAAACAAAGTGTTCTAATATATATAGATATAGATATAGATATAGATATAGATATAGATATAGATATCACTGTGAGTTTTCTAATTAATTCTTGCAAACACAGAATTTTTATTTTATTTTATTTTTTTAATGTTGTTATTTATCTTTACGAGAGAGAGCACGAGTAGGGGAAGGGCAGACAGAGAGGGAGCCAGAATCCAAAGCAGGCTCCAGGCTCTGAGGTGTCAGCACAAAGCCCGAAGTGGGGCTAGAACTCACGAACCATGAAATCATGACCTGAGCTGAAGTCAGACGCTTTACCGACTGAGCCACCCAGGCACACAAACACACAATTTTTAGAGCAGACTTCCCTGAGAGTGATTTATGATTGATTTCAAGAAGATAAAGACCTGGGAGTATTGGTCTAAACATTTCTGGTAATATAAGAATCCTAATCTCAGGGCACCTGGGTGGCTCAGTCATTAAGCGTCTGACTTTCAGCTCAGGTCATGATCTCACAGTTCGTGGGTTCGAGCCCCACATTGGACTCTGTGCTTACAGCTAACTCAGAGCCTGGAGCCTGCTTCAGATTCTGTATCTCCCTCTCTCTCTGACCCTCCCCTGCTCATGCTGTCTCTCTTTCAGAAGTAAATAAAACATTAAAAAAAAATCCCTGTAAGAATCCTGATCTCATCAGTTGTTGGTTTATTTTTCTTTATCAATGAAAAAATTATCATTTCCCTTTATCTGTCCTGCTCATGTTTTCTTCAGAGTTCTTATCTGATGCCACAGTAATTAAACACAATCTAGTATTTCATAGTTCCTCTTTTCCACTGAATATTTGGCTCTTTCCAGCCAAATTTCAGAATTTAGGCTCTATTTCCAAGGTAAAAATGGAGAAAAGTCTCAAAGCAAAAGATTTAAAGAAGTGGTCAATTCTATAGCAGAGTCAAGAGCATGGAGTTAGGTAATCACTTGGCTGACATATTAAATGCTACATATTTCATAATTTCTGGTGACCACACAATAACCACAGAGAGCTTGGTCATTTTTTCCATCTCCTTTTGCCTTGGAAGCCAAATGAAATTATTCTCAACAGTTAATCTACTCTCCTTACTATAGCCATCCTTCAAATGTTGAACTGTTATAAAGTTCTTTTAACTCAATAAAATACATATGCAGACACTTTTAAATTTGAATTGAAAGGGGCATTTCATCATGGGCAAATGATGAGGAGAATAAGTGGAAGTAATGGAAGTTCAGTCGTATATATTGTTTATTGCCCATGAGTTAACAATATAATGTAAGACCTACTAAAATGTGAGACATTGTACAAGGTTAGAAATAAATTAAAAGGAGACTAAAAAATATGGTGTCATCTCCTAGTGTTAGAGAAGACATTCACTCCTTACATTAATACTTACTGAGTAACCATATATACAATGTACCATACACACAAATATACAAAATATACATTTGTACCATATATACAAGGTACTTTGATAAACACCCATTAATATATCCATGTGTGCAGGTGTGGCTAGTATCAACCTTATTTTCCCTGACATGCCAGACTCCAGTGGCATCTCTTGCCCCATTCTCGTCCGTAAGTGTCCAGCAGTAGCTAGGGTACTTCTTTCAGTCTTAGACTTGCGTTCTCATCTCACCCTGAATGTGATATTAGAATCTTCAGTGGTAGAAGAAGGAATAGGCAACCATGGACAAAAGGAGAGCCTGCGTGGAGAATATAGTCCCTGTGTACATGTGTCCATGTCCATTTAATTTTAGTCTTTAGTTTCCTGAAAGGTAAGCTAAGGAAGAGTCTTCCCCAGGGCTTATATTCTATGCTTCTATGTCATGATGTTTTTTTGTTAGAGTTCCCCTACTGTTTCTTTCTAATGCACACCCTCATGGGTCCTGACTTGGCTACCATTCTAATACTCATCCACATTAGACTCCTCATCGCCCACAAGTATCACATTATGTTCTGCATTATTCCCCCACCCCACCCCCCCCAGCATCTCATTCAACCCACCTGGTGGAGCATCTGTGCCTTCTGCATGACAACAGCCTTTCTAATGCAGAATACCCTCACCAGAATATGGGAGGCATCACAAATGATTGGGGATGAGCACTCTCTTCCATGTCCCAGGTCCAATGGGCAAGAGGCAGAAGCAATGTTTATTATTTTTTTCTTCTAGTGTAAGTGGCAGGTGTTAGAGAACAATAAGAGATTTAGGATAGTTATGAAAAGTCAAAGTGAAATTTTTAATATCGGTCACATGATGAATTAAATTTTGCTGAGCTATCCTAGAAAATTATCATACTGTATTATTTTAGGGGTTTAGGGTTTTCTGTCTTTCATGCAGTGAACTTTAGAATTTAACTCTCAGAGCACACAGAAGTTGCTCGTAAGTTGGAACTGATCAATCGGGAAAAAATGAGGTAACTCTTCATTATAGTGTGTGCCAAAGGAAAAAATCAATGATAAGGGATATGTTTTTTGAACTTTCAGAAAAATAGATCAATATGGCCCAAAGAGAATAGAAAAGGAAAGAAGTTTAAAAGAATGAAAGAGGACATCCCTAGGAAAGGAAGAGACATAAATTGACCACCGAATATGGTATCATAAATTTTCATTTATGTGTCGATGTATGCATATGTTCATTATTTTATTTTTGGCCAAAGTTGCATACATTCCTCTTTCTTCTAACATAAAGGTTCTGGATTTTTCTTGGAGAATCAACCCCTTTCCTACTCTTTGATGATATCATTTGCACCCATAATTTAATCTGTGTCCAAGGTTAGAATTCCTTCCAATTATTTCAGTTCTTGGGCCAATTTTATGGGATACTGCTCCTTTGATTTGACTCTTTTATCAATTATAGTAGAAAGAGTTCTCAATAGTGATATGTTGATAAATTTCTAGTTTTCGGTAGGAAAGTGACAAGAAAAGGTCTGCTTGGCTATAGTGAAAGATTTGTGATGTAGGATAGTGAAAAGTAAGTTAAGTACGGATAGTATAGTAGGCCTCAAATGCCAAATTAATAGTGTTTACCAGAACATTTGACAGATACCTTACTATTTCTAGGTGACCCATTTTAGCTTTCCCTCACTTTTTAAAGTTAAGGCCTTGGTAATATTAGGCTGGGGCCATAGCCAAACCATCATTCTTAACTCAACGATGTCTCACAAACTGTGGCCTTAACCTCTGTTCTCAAGATTTCTGGCTCTGTACCCTTTTGGAGCTAAAATAGATAAAAACTAAGACTCATATAGAAGTTTAATATGTCCCCAAGGCAACACTGAGATTCTCTTCCTCCCACTAAGAAAAATTTTTATTTAATTTGTAGGGGGAGGAGGAGGAAGTGGCTAATCTTAGGCTGTTTACAGAAACTCCTCCAGGGGTCTCAGATTGGCCTAGCCTGTCTGATTTGTTCTATTTCAGGGTGGAATCCATGTGGGTCCTTCATGTTCCTGTTTTTCATTTCATGCAGGGATGGGACCTAGGCATAAATTTATACTTGTGTAACCACTGAGAGATGTCACATTTAACCATCTGGTTAGAAACTAGGCTAAAAATTCTTCTAATCTCTGAGAAGCTGTGACTACAGAAGTTGTTTTTAGTGATTTCTTGTGTCTCTATATATTCAGGTTACCATAGGGGACCAATGTCAATGGATTTTATCTTCCTTATGTGAATAAACTGATTTTTTTTCAGAGGATGGTTGTAGGACTAAATACATAAGTATTTAGTCTTGGCAGTTGTGGTGTATAGCAATTGCAGCCGTTCACATTTTCCTATCTTTATGGAAAGTGTTAGCCTAGTTTCTTTTAGGAAATCTTCCATTGTCCCATTTAATCATGATACTGATTGATAAAAGCACATTCTCTGAGAGCTCGATTTATGACCATAGTGTATCCTACTTATTTGGAAGGTAGACTAAGCTTGGGGTGCCTGGATGACTCCGTGGGTTAAGCATCTGAATCTAGGTGTCTGTTCCTGTCATGATCTCACAGTTTGTGAGATTGAGCCCCGCATCAGGCTCTGTGATGACAGCACAGAGCCTGATTGGGATTCTCTCTTTCTCTCTCTCTCTCTCTCTCTCTCTGTCTCTTTCTCAATAAAATAAAATAAACATTTTTAAAAAATAAAAGGGAGACTAAGCTTGTCCAATCAGAGTGGACTTTAGGACTTTAGTGAGGAATGCTGAGCTTACCTTCTGAGCCTGGGTGAAGGGTATGAGGCTGTAACTGAAACTTGAATAAAACATGAGCCAAGAGCAGGTGTTGTCAGGGACTATCAGTGGAGATGAATGGTAGAGAAAACCCATAAGAAGCAGAGCCAAGAGATTGGAATTACTACAGTATTTGAGTATTAATCAGGCTCTAAGTGAAGTTAATATGAACCTGGAGCTCAGTCGAAGTAAGTCCATTATGCTTTCCCAAACAAGCTTATATCAAGATTTATGTAGCTATTTATGGGGCACCTGCATGGCTCAGTTGGTTAAGCATCCAACTTTGGTTCAGGTCATAATATCACAGTTGGTAAGTTTGAATTCCGCATGGTGTTCTGTGCTGACAGCTCAGAGCCTGGAGCCTGCTTCAGATTCTGTGTCTCCCTCTCTCTCTGCTCCTACCCTGCTCATGCTCTGTCTCTCTCTATTTCAAAAATAAATGACCACAGAAACAGACACATAGGCCAATGGAATAAAATAGAGAACTCAGAATTGGACCCACAAATGTATGGCCAACTAATCTTTGACAATGTGGGAAAGAGTATCTTTAACAAATGGTGCTGGGAGAACTGGACAGCAGCATGCAAATGAATGATACTAGATCATTTTCTCACACCCTACGCAAAAATAAACTCAAAATGGATAAAGGACCTGAAAGTGAGACAGGAAACTATCAACCCTAGAGGAAAAAGCAGGAAACAACCTCCTTGACCTCAACCGTAGCAATTTCTTACTTGACATATCCCCAAAGGTAAGGGAATCAAGAGCAAAAATGAACTACTGGGACCTCACCAAGGTAAAAAGCTTCTGCACAGCAAAGGAAACAATCAGTAAAACTTATAGGCAACTGATGGTATGGGAAAAGATAGTTGAAAATGACATATCAGATAAAGGGCTAGTATCCAAAATCTATAAGGAACTCACCAAACTCCACACCCGAAAAACAAATAATCCAGTGAAGAAATAGGCAGAAGACATGAACAGACACTTCTCCAAAGAGGACATCCAGATGACCAACAGACACATAAAATGATGCTCAGCATCTCTCATCATCAGGGAAATACAAATCAAAACCACACTGAGATACCACCTCACGCCAGTCAGAGTGCCTAAAATGAACAAATCAGGAGACTCTAGATGCTGGTGAGGATATGGAGAAACGGGCACCCTCCTACGCTGTTGGCAGGAATGAAAACTGGTGCAGCCCCTCTGGAAAACAGTGTGGAGGTTCCTCAGAAATTTAACAACAGAACTCCCCTATGACCCAGCAATGGCACTGCTAGGAATTTACCCAAAGGGATACAGGAATCCTGATGTATAGGGGCACATGTACCCCAAGGTTCATAGCAGCACTCTCAACAATAGCCAAATTATGGAAAGAGCCTAAATGTCCATCAACTGACGAATGGATCAAGAAGATGTGGTTTATCTATATGATGGAATCCTACATGGCAATGAGATAGAATGAAATCTGGCCATGTGTAGCAACGTGGATAGAACTCAGGGGGTGTTATGCTTAGTGATGTAAGTCAGGCAGAGAAAGATACCATGTATTTCCACTTATAAGTGGATCAGGAGAAACTTAACAGAGGACCATGGGGGAGGGGAAGGGAAAAAATACTTGGGGAGAGGGAGGGAGGCAAACCATGAGAGATTCTTGAATACTGAGAACAAACTGAGGGCTGATGGGAGTTAGGGAGAGGGGAAGGGGGGTGATGGGCACGGAGGAGGGCACTTTTTGGGATGAGTACTGGGTGTTATATGAAAACCAACTTGACAATAAACTATGAAAGAAAAAAATTTAAAAAAACAAAAATAAATGAACATTAAAATATCTTTCTTACTTAAAAAAAGATTTATGTAGCTATTTATAGTTTGGCACTATAGGAAATATTTCCTCCCTCTGTCTCTTCTCTTGGAAAGCTCTTTCCTTTTCCTCAAAATTTCTCTCAAGTATTCCTCAAGTATTTCTTCCTCTTTGAAGCTTTTTTTTTAGACACAATGTGGTAGTTTGTTGTTCTGTTATAATCTGCATCATGTAGCACAGTGATATATTTACTTATCTGTATCCCTCATATTGTAAATTACTGTAATTCATTTCATAATACTTATTTAACACCCATTGGTGCTATGTTGTTTTAAGCTTTGGGGATTTGGGGCTGAACAAGATTTGGGGATTTGGGGATTTGAGGCTAAATATGTTTTGTGCTATGTATGAGGGACTTTTGCCTTAATTTATTTCTTAACATTTTGAGAGCTGACTCTTGGCATTCAGAAGCCATATTTCTCAGATCTTCAAAGAGTTCCCAAATCAAAACTACAGAAATATTTACCAAGGCAGATAAAATGTCCTCTCAATCACAATGTCACTAAAAGTTACATTTATAACACCATGTAGATGTAGTGTATGCTTTTCAGAATCTTTTTTTTTAATTTTCACTATCATTTTATCATCTATGTTGTAAAAAAAATTTACAGTGACTAGAGAACTAATTGAAACCATTTAAAAAATACTTTTTCTTCTTTCCATACATACCAGACTACAGATTATGTGTAAGTGATAGATTGAACTGAATTTGACAATTCATGTGTAAGAGTGTCTAAAATTATTATGCCCAGGATAAGAACCAAGGATGTATCATATGTATTGGCTTCATTAGTTTTTTTCTTCTGACTCAGTATCTTTAGTAGGACTTTATCCTGCCTTATGCCAGAGCCTGTTTTTAAAAGAAATGTTTGCGTGTGGCTTTTCAAGAGTTATTTACTTAAATGATGAATGGAGAAAAAATGAGAAGAGAAAAATATCATGAGTTTTTGGTGGCTTTTATCTAAAGCTATATGACTCCTACTATTTAAGTTTGTGAGTTAATAAATCACAAGTTAATTATATTGTGGATTTTCAAAGTGGTCAAGAATATCCAAGAATATCCATCAAAAATAACCATGAATATCAAGTTTATGAGTAACATGATGGTGGAATAGAATATATTTCATTCAATTAAACTCTAAGTTAATTAAAGGGATAATGAGTGGTATATTCAAACTATGTAAATAAAACATTGATTATCTCTGTGTCTGTTTCTCACATATAGAATTGGTATATGATGTTATATTTTTATTAATGCCCCTCAAAGCCTTGCAGATCTCAACATACAGTTTATCAAATAACAGCTTGATCACTAGTTATACTAGTAATTTTAGGCAGAACAATCTCATTTATGCTCATAGTATGTTGCTACCTTTCCATTCATTGATGAAACAGTCATTTAGAATTTGGGATGCAGTGATGTTGGAAAAGAATGAAGTAAACTGATCCCCTGGTGGTTGGTTTCAAAATATTAGCTTCTTTAGTTTTAACCTAACTACTCATATAATTGTTTGGATCTATGGTAAGACAATCAGCAACTAAAACTACTTAGAAGTATCTTATCCAGAATTTCTAACTGAGCTCAGATAGTCTCCAAAGCTATAGGGGCACTTGCGTGGCTCAGTGGGTTGAGTGACCGACTTTGGCTTAGGTCATGATCTAGTGGTTCACGAGTTTGAACCACTGCTGTGCTGCCAGTTCAGAGCCTGGAGCCTGCTTTGGATTCTGTGTCCCCTCTCTGTCTATCCCCTCCTTGTGCTCTGTCTCTGTCTCTCAAAAATAAATAAACATTAAAATAGTCTCCTAAGTTATATTTATTTTCAGTATGCCATTATTTATTTTTTTTATTTTAAAAAAGCACTTTTTAGAATATGTATGGATCTTAATCAGTGCAACATATCTATCACACACTTTTAGTGGGAAGACAACCAGTTAAATCTTCCGTTAAAAGAAGATTAGTGCTACAATAAATTTATGAAAAATGTGTTATATAAACACAGTGATGGGGGTGACAAGTTCTGACAGAGGTAGGAAGAAAGCTACAAAGTAGCTTAATGGAGAAGACATTTGCACAAACTCCTCATGAATAAGATTTTCCCATTGAGTTGAAGAAGAAAAGAAAAGGTAGTCCCAGTAAAGGGAGCATCATGGTCAACTACAGGAAAGCATAAGAAAGCAACTCACAGTTAAGAAATTAAAATCAGTCTTTAAAGCCATACCCAAAACCACTGGAGATATTTAATAATTGCTCTGAATTTATAGAATGTTCTTCGTGTATTTTGTAGAATAGTTTTGTGTGTGTGTTTTTTTTTTTTTTTTTTTTTTTTAATGAGTTTCTTAGGCCAACCCCTTTTATCAAATTCTGTGTTCTTAAATGCAGGGGCCATTTCTAATTTATCTAGCAAAACATACAGCCCTTGGCAGCCATTCAGCATAGTTGTCAATTGAATAGTAATGGAGCTGGACTGTGGGTTTTGTGAGACAGAGATTGGAAGATAAGGAGGTTAAGTTGGGCCAGTTTTCAATGGGATTTGAATGTCAAAACAAGCACTTTAGTCTTTATTCTTTCAGTGAAGACAAGCCACCAAATGTGTTTAAGCAGATTAGTGACATGATCCAAGCTATGCTATTGATAGTTCCAAAAGAAGAGAAGATATTTTTTTTTGGTCTAAGAATGAAAGTTAATTGTTTTAATAAAAATATTTTAGCCAGTTCACACACAACTCTTGGGGTTTTGTTTTGTTTTGTTTTGTTTAATAATTAGGAAGCTCCAGAATAGATACTAATTTGTGACTAAGAAGTCATTATCTGAACAACATACACCAACATACACACCAACAGTTTTGTGTTATGGTTAACTTCAGGTACAGATACTCCCAAGGAACGACTCCTTATTCTAGAAACTTCCTGTGTAAACCTGAAGAGTTTAGTGCCTTGACTACCAACTTGTTTTGAATATGCTAGTCCTTAAGTATAAGAGCCACCCATTTCCATAGGCATTAAACTGTATGCCATTTTTCCAAGTAAAATAGCAATTACATCAAAGTTACCAATCCATGCCCAAGAAACCATTGTCTAAGACCCACACTAAAGCTTAAGATTCCTATTTGTCCTCTGCTAGTAATTTTTACTCCTTTGCATTTTAAAGGGAAATCCAAAGCCATTTAAGAAAAATGGAGTTGTACCCATCTGCACAAAGGGCAAAGAAAGCAAGAAATACTGATAGGTAGTAACAGTATATTGTTGTAGTTTTCAAATTACAATTCAAGTTTTATAGTTTAGTTTTCTATTGAACATATCATAGAAATTTAATCTTAAGCTATTTCTGATGGAGATGAAGAAACTATTAAACACGATTTCATTGTACATTTGGAAATTTGATTTAATTTGTTATTTGCAACTATTCTAATATAGGTTTATATGGCTATAATACTCTTTTAATTTCTAAATTACTAACTTGAGCTTCTAGCTTTTATGACTTGAATCTTCCATAGATATGGATCATACAGCTTACAGACAAATGTCACCTTTTCCTGATTTCTTCACATGATACATGATTCAGTCTATTCCACATGCAAATATTATATTATTAGAAATACTTCATAGTTAGAATTCGTCTTAAAAAGTCAGAAATCTGGTATGTGTTACAAACTTGGCCTGTGTTTATGAGTAAACTCTTATCTTTATTTCCATTATTCCTATTTCTACAAAAATAACAGCGACACGATTTCCTTCCTGGGTAGTATCAGAAAAATTTAGCTTATGTTTTAACATAAACAAACACAACCTCAAGGAAGAGACAAGGTGGTATATAAAGGACATCAACGTAATTATTATTTGACAAATGAAAATGATTTTCTTTTCTTGGTACAAAGCTATTTCATAAACTGAAAACAAATGTGTATGAACAAATTAATCAGAATATTCTCAATCAAGGGGTTCCTGGGTGGTCAGTCGGTTAAGCGTCCAACTTCGGCTCAAGTCATGATCGAACTTTTCATGGGTTCCAGCCCTGCGAAAGTCTCTGTGCTGACAGCTAGCTCAGAGCCTGAGGCTTGTTTCAGATTCTGTGTCTCCCTCTCTCTCTGACCCTCCCCTGCTCACGCTGTCTCTCTCTCTCAGAAATAAATAAAAAACATTAAAAAAATTTTTTTAAAGAATATTCTCAATCAAAATGTTCTAAGCTGAAGGTTAGTAAGTTATTTATTCTCATTTACAGAATAGTTGTACTGAGGTTTTGACATGCTAGAGCATTATGTTTATTGAAACATTAAGTTAGGTATTGAGCATACAAATGAGCATACAGAAAAGGAGCCTTTTAGGATAATGCTGTATTTTGCGTTGGCTAATTTAAAAACTGTTATATCTTGGGGTGCCTGGGTGACTCAGTTGGTTAAGCATTCGACTTCGGCTCAGGTTATGATCTCGCGGTTCGTGAGTTCTAGCCCCACGTCGGGCTCTGTACTGACAGCTCAGAGCCTTGAGCTGCTTCAGATTCTGTGTCTCCCTCTCTCTCTGCTCCTTCCCTGCTTGCTCTCTGTCTCTCTGTCTCTCAAAATAAATAAACATTATTTTTTTAAAAAACTGCTATATCTTGCTTACTTATGTTTGTTTTCTTTTGTATTATGTTTAATTTCTAAAATAAAGTCAACATAATATGACCCAGAGAAACCATTCTTACAAGGATTAAGGGTTTTAAAAAATTAATGCTTATTTTTAAAAATATAAATGGCTTGCAATAAATCAGATTTTTAAATGTCTAGGTAATATTCTAAGGTGTTGAGTTTTTTTTTCCTATAACCTTTAGAAGTTTAAAAGAAAAAGCTCAGCAATACTTCTTTTCTGTGTCTGTAGGCTAGTTACTTCATTAAATGTTAAGATGTGGGTTTAAATCCACATAACGCTTTTTACCAAGCATCTTGCATGAGCCAGTGCCTCCACCTTCTCTGTTCCTCCTGAGTTACTTCATCTAATAATAATAATAACAATAATAATTCATTAAGTCCTTAGTAGCAGGTACTGTTCCACATGTTTTTCTTAATTTAGTTTATTTAATCCTCCTAATGGCTCAGTGAGGAAGCTACTATAATTGCAAAGAAAAAACAACTGAAGCACAGACATGTTAGACAGGCTCTCCCAGATCACATAGTTTGTAAGTGGTGTGGCAGGGAGGGATACAGACACTTAATTTGCTAATAATACCTACACTAGATTACAGCAAAGTCAGTAGAATGTGGAAGTAGTAGGAGTGACTTTAGGACACTATTTTTATTAATATACTCTATAATAGGTCAACATTGATATCTCTATGAGCTAAAGACATCAAAATCTCTTCATATTGTATGTATGATTAAAGACATAAAATACCAAGGCTTTTATACTTCATTTGCTGAACATTGAGAAGAGAAGCTCCCCACGGAGAGCCACAATTCCACAGATCATTTAATTGCAAAGAATTTAGTGATATGTGGAATAATAAAATGTCAAAACTAAAAATATTTCCATATATTATCAAGATGTATTAGCCCTCATTGAAGGAAAAAAATATGGCCTAAGGTATCCAAAGTACCTTTTAAAAGACTCTTTTGGTTACTATTTTAAAGTTTTATGTATTTATTTAGTTTATTTATTTATTTATTGAGTTTTGTACAAATACACACATATAGTATATATATTTACACACACATATAACTATATATATAAATATATATATTTATATAAAATAAAATAAAATAAAAGCAGTTAATATGTTTTTATCTTGGATCTAGATGAGGCAGTAACCTTGGGTAGAGCTATATTGAAACACCATGACCATAACAAGGGCATCAAGGTGGTCTTCTGTCTTATATTTCAGTTTTTTGATTCATTAAATTTGTTTCATTTTATAGTATCTAAAGAATTATGAAAAGGATGCCTGGCTGACTCAGTAAAGCATGCAACTCTTGATCCTGGGATTGTGAGCTTCAGCCTCATTTTGGGTGGAAGTAGAGATTACTTAAAATTAAAATCTTTAAAAAATTAAAGAAACGATATGTGAGATCTTGAAGTATTCTTACCCTTTGCTTCAATATAATGGAAATAACTGATCTCACAAGGGTGATATGATCACTAAGTGAGCTGTTATGAAAATGCTGGGTAAACTATAAAAACAATAAATGCATAATAAATGATAAACTGATGTATTTTAGTAGTAGTAATTATAATAATAGTAAAACTTAATGAGAGCCAATACCAGATGCAAGACTTCTGGTGTTGCTTTGTCACAGCAGGAGAGCAAACTCAACTTTAGTACATCAATGGATTCTGTTCACATTTTATAGAGAAATTATTATGTTCTCTTTTTTGAAGTTTATTCATTTTGAGAGAGAGAGAGAGAAAGAGAGCACACCTGAGCCCACACAGGAGAGAAAATCCCAAGCAGGTTCCACATTCAGATGGGACTTGACATGGGGTGAAGTCATGACCTGAGCCAATAACAAGACCTGGATGCTTAACAAGTAGAGCCACCCAGGTGCCCTGAGAAATTACTCTATTGTTGACAAGGTCATGAGCTGACTTTAAAGGTCAAGTGTGAAATTTACATGATGCAAACAGACAGACAACCCAAGTTTGCAGTAAGCCTTGGGATGAATGAATTGGGCTAAAAATATTCTTTAAAAGTCTAAGGCAAAAAGCTATTATCAACTGACTATCCAGGCACCTAAAATCCAACTACCCTTTCTCATTAGTGGTTTTCAAATGTTTCTGCATTTGTCAAGAAAGATAATCAGTCTTCAGGTATTAAAATGTTCCTTAAATGAATCTGTTTTGTTCACATCTCCCAACTACTGCACTCTCAATGATAGTGACAAATTATTCCAACAGGGTCTTAAATCAGGGGCCACTTTACCATGAAAAGCTTTCTCTATCCGAGCAGGAAAAGCAGAAGTACACTCCTGCTGACCAAATGAATGCACATGCAGTGAGGAATTATCTAGAAATAAACACTAAAAAGAATAGCAGGTATGTCAGAAGAAAATATAAGTCATGTGCACAAAGGTTAAGTACATATGTTTTTCTGTTGAAATTGGGGAAAAAACAATTCTGCATTCCCTGTAGAGATCATTGATTTCTGGAAAGTATTAAACTTTTAGATTCCAATTATACCTTGAGCCCTCTTTTCTAAGGCTTAATGTATGAAGAATTATACAACGTTTATTATACTATAGTCTCTATAAGTTTGTGTATCATAGTTAAAACAGTAACTTTTAGGGGAGGTAGATTGCTTTTCTACTAACTTTCTGTAATTGAGAGTTGAGGACCCTATTTATCAAGCAACTATCCACCTACTTCCAAATTAGTATGGGTTGATCAAGTCCTACAAACATTTTTTGTGAATAACAACTTATCCTGTGTGAATATGATGATAGCTAAAAAAATAAGTTTAATAAATGAATTCATAAATCATTGCCTCAACCAACAAATAATAGCATCCTTCTGACTAGAGGGAATGAATTTATTGATGTTGGTTTTATATATTTCTCATCTCTGTTAAATATAAATCTTCTCCCTGTGGCTAAATATGCTGGTCTGATGCACTTCTAGTCTCCCATCATTCCTCCTTGATAATTTCTCTCTTGAAAAAAAGAATCTCTGCTATATACTGGGTGGTCTGAAAGTTAAGTAAGTCTTGGATCAGGAAGAAAATATACATTTATAAGACTTGTACGTTCCAGGAGTAGCAGCAGCTAAGGACATGAGTATTGTGGTACATTCTTGCTCAGAATTTTTGGTGGGAATTTTAAACAGCAGGTACATGAATATTGCCACTTCACTTTTTTTGTCTTATTAGCATCTTTCATATATGTGTGCTGCCACACACATATACACCTACTCCTGTATTATAATATAAAAAAGAATAAAATTCTTTTTTTTTTAATGTTTTATTTATTTCTAGGAGAGAGAGAGAGAGAGACAGCGTGAGCAGGGCAGGGTCAGAGAGAGAGGGAGTCACAGACTGAAACAGGCTCCAGGCTCTGAGCTGGCAGTCAGAACAGAGCCCGACGCGGGACTCGAACCCACGAACCGCGAGATCATGACCTAAGCGAAAGTCGGATGCTTAACCGACTAAGCCACCCAGGCGCCCCTAAAATAGAATAAAATTCTATCTTAACTCAAATTAAAGCCTTCAAATATATGTAACTACACAAATTTCCTCAAATCAATATTTGGATGTTATTTTTCCTAGATTCACATCTATCTCCATCCAACCATTTTCCAATACTTCTGAGAATATCAGAAATATACAGTAAGCCTTTTTCCATTAATCACTATTAATTGAGTGGTTGTTATATTGAAGTATACAATTCCACCTTCTCTTATGCAACCAAGTTTTTACACTATGATTATTTAACCAAATTTTCCATAGCTGCAATTGGATATTTCTCACGGACACTATTTATACAAATATGGTTATCTGAGTAAATTTTGAACTTTTTTTTTAGTTTATTTATTTATTTTGAGAGAGAGAGAGAGAATAAGTGGGGAAAGAGCAGAGAGAAAGGGAAAGAGAGAATCCCAAGCAGTCTCCCTGCTGTTGGTGCACAAAGCCCAACGCGGGGCTCAGTCTCACGAACCATGAAATAATGACATGTGCCGAAACCAAGAGTTGGAAGCTTAACAGACTGAGCCAACTCCCTGCTCCAAACTTGCACTCTTACTCAGCATGTAATAAAAATAAGTTTCTTACTTCCTCCATAATATGTCCATTTATTCACAATATCTTTTGAGCATCTATCTGTAAAGTACAATGAAAAACACACATTCATAATTCAGAGGAGAAGTTCACCTGTGTTTCTGTGGTTTGAAGAAATATAGGAAGAAAGTGTGAAGAGTTGGATTTTGAAGAAAATTCAAAGTTTATAAAGGTGAGGTGTGCCTGGGTGGCTCAGTTGTTTAAGCATCCGACTTTGGCTCAGGTCATGATCTTGCAGTCCATGAGATAGAGCTCCATGTTGGGTTCTGTGCTGACAGCTAGGAGCCAGGAGCCTGCTTATTAGGATTCTGTTTCTCCCTCTCTCTCTCTCTGCCCCTCCCCCTCTCATGCTCTGTCTCTCTTTCAAAAATAAATTAACATGAAAAAAATTAAAGTTTATAGAAGTGAGAAAAATGGAGGAAGAGCAAAAGAGGCAGTGGGAAAATGTGTCTGCAATTGTCTGTCATATCTAGACCTAATCAAGACTGTCTTCATGTAATAACAAGTTTCCCAACAAAATAGCAAGTGGATCTCTGTAGTAACTCAAATTATAGATTTGCTGATTCTGTCAGTAGGATCACTTTCAAGTATTATCCTGATGGATACCCTTTAAGTCTGTCTAATTTGAAAATGTCATTCTAATATGGTGGTAACTCTCATTTCTTAGATGAGCATGTGACCAATGAGAATCTTGATTAGGATTTTGCAGGAATTATAAGGAAAAAGACTAATTCTGAAATTGTAAGAACTAAGGAAAATATCACCCTGGAAGTAACAGGTGTATAGAAAAAGTCTTAAAAGTACTCTTCCATTACAATAATGAAGCTACTCTCAAGATGAACTTTAAAAAATTTCAAGTTTTCTTCTTTTTTATAAACTAAATGATATAATTTGATTGATGTACAAGTTAATAAAGGTGAGATGAAAATGTTTGTATACCTGAAATGGGAGAAAGGCCTGTTTCAGAGAATCAGTCTTTATTCATTTGAATTTGCATCTATCTCTTTCTTCAAAGTACATTACACTGAAATATTTTGTGATTTGATTTCTATTTGAACTGCAAGTTTAATTAGATTTTTTGAATCCAGATTGTAATTTAGTTTATCCATATATGGCTTTTAAAAGGAAACTAATTTTAGGTATTTGTTCTGAACATTAGTTTTAATTTTCAAAGCTTTTTATAATAAAGGAGTTTTGAAAGAGTAATTTTCATATATATCACATTTCATATTGCACCAGCACACTGACTTCCAAACAAATATTTGTCCCATGAAATAAAAATTTCAATATACTATGCTTCTAATTGGCATATACTTCTAAACTGGCAAAATAAAGCCAAGTTACAAACACCACTTCTGTCTAAACCATATAAATATGCATGTGTATTTATGAATATAAATAACAAAACTTCATTTTTTTTTCTGTTTGCCTTGAGGTTATGGGGTTAAGTGATAGTAGTTATAAGATAGGCTGGCACATTCCAGCTTTAATGAGTTTACAACTGTCACGGTCCATTATCTGCTCCCAATAGAGAACTATTCATTCAAGAGTTAGGCTTGGATTCTGGCAAAAGTATTCTACATTATAACAATTGCTCCATTGTGGATTTCACCACTATTCACTAACAATGTTTAAGCATGCACAACTCAGTCCAGAGCCACAGTCTCAGACATAGGTGGATTCTTCTTTATATTCCATCTTCTACTCAATTTCTTCTTTTCCTTCTGCATCTTAACATAATATTTTAAAATAAGGTTTTCAGAACAGATTTAGTTTAAAAATTCCATGCTCTTGTATTGGAAGAAGAAAAACTGTTAAAATGTCTATACTACCCAAAGGAGTCTACACATTTAATGCAATTCCTATCAAAATCCCACCAGCATTTTTCACAGAACTGGAAGAAGCAGTCCTAAAATTTGTATGGAACCACAAAAGACCCTGAATAGCCGAAGCAATCTTGAAAAAGAAAGCAAAGCTGGAGGCATCACAATTCCAGACTTTAAGTTGTATTACAAAGCTGTAATGATCAATACAGTATGATACTGGCACAAAAACAGACACATAGATCAAATGAACAGAATAGAAAACAAGTATATGCAAATTTATGTGCAAAGCTCTTAATAGAAAAAGGAGTAGAACTCCAGACTACTAAAAATGATAGTTGTTTTTTTTTTTTGTTTTTTTTTTTAAGAAAAAAGTATGTAGGGGCGCCTGTGTGCCTCAGTTGTTTAAGCATCCAACTCTTGATTTTGGCTCAGGTCATGATCTCACAGTTTGAGGGTTCAAGCCTCCCATTGAGCTATGTGCTGACAGTGCGGAGCCTGCTGACAGTGCAGAGCCTGCTTGGAACTCTTTCTCTCCCTGTTTTTGCCCCTCGCCTGTTTATGATGTCACTCTCTCTCTCTCTCAAAATAAATAAATAAACTTAAAAACTTAAAGAAGAAAAAAATAGGAATGTAGACATATAACCTTAGAACATGGCACATACGTATTTTTATATTTGAAAGGAAATGGGAGAGAGATGGTGCCCTGCTAAGTGATGGTTTTAACATGATTTTAACATGATTCCAAGTGGTCACATTAAATTTAAACTCTTGAGGGGCACCTGGGTGGCTCAGTAGGTTGGGCATCCAACTTCGGCTCAGGTCATGATCTCACGGTTTCTGGGTTCAAGCCCCACTTGGGCTCTGTGCTGACAGCTCAGAGACTGGAGCCTGCTCCAGATGCTGTGTCTCCTTCTCTCTCACTGCCCCTCCCCCACTTGTACTTTGTCTCTCTCTGTCTCTCAGAAATAAATAAATATTTTTAAAAATTAAAATAAATAAATAAATTTAAACTTTTATGTGTTTGCTATCTGCTAGATCATAGTTCCTTATGTTTGGGACTCTTGACATTTTGGGCCAGAAAATTATTTGTGTAAGTAGTTGCCCTGATCATTGTCGAATAAGTAATAGCATCTCTGGCCTCGACACCACCAGTTGTGACAGTCAAAAATCTCTAGGCATTGCCAGATATCACATGGGGGCAAAATTGCCCCCAGCTGAGTACTAAAGAAAACATTCAAAACATTCTTTTCCAGAAGATGTTTAAACCCATGGGAAAAAGATATGGTGAGATGGAGAACTTTAAAGTAAATATGAGTTTGAAGTTTGGCCAGAACTTCAAAGAATTACATTAAAGTTTTTGTGTTATCTGAGCCTGCTTAATCATTCCATTTTGTACTTGGTGTTTGTTTTATTTGAGTAGAAATCTTCAGTAAATAGCAGTACAAAAGGGAATCATATCTTGTTTTTATTATTGTAAAATAAATAAAACTCTTTTCCTCAGGGTCTCTTCGTTTTTTTTTTTCCATAAATCCTTTCTTTGAGATATGATATTATGAAATATTTAACCAGAAACACACAAATGATAGCACTTCATTCAAAGCACCTAACCGGATACCCAGAGTCCAAGAGGAAAACTTCAGTGCTAACATCCATGTCTGTTTGCTTGTAACTTAAAGCCACTGCTGTTCTTTTGGGTTGTGTTTTTACTATAAATATAAAAAGTCATAGCCTCTTTGTAGTGAAATTAAAAATACTTGTCTATTAAATGCTCACTGCTAAAATCAGACCAAGCAAAAATTCTTTACTTAGAAAGACGTCCTAACTCTGCATAACATTTTGCATGTTGTAGGCACTGAACTACAATAGAATAATTCAACTTTATTTAAGAATGAGTAAATGGTAAGAAAAAAGTCTCAGAGAAAATTCAAATGAAAATTATTTCTGGCTTGATAGTAACAATTTGTGGAGCCTGAAGCCTATAAAATTAATAAGGCCCCTTTTAAGAAATAACAATACAAATTTATATATAAAATAAAAAGGGAACATTTAGAATGAGAAAAGTAAATTACTACAATTACATTTTCTTTTCAATTTTGACAAATTGTACAAAAGCACAAACTTAGAAAAAATAAATAACATGTTATTTTTATTAATTAACTGCCTGACACCCTCTATCATGTTTTTCCCTATAATTTTTTGCCCTCATGCTTTCTGATAACATCTTCATGTTACATTGATTTTATAGTAACCTTTTCTATAGCAAGAATAAGAATTTGCATATCATTTCCTCCATTGTACTTGGCTGAACTGCCTTATTCTCATGTAAAGGTTATTTTTAGCTACAAAATAATTTTTGGTAATGCCACATAAACATTTACTTTGGTAATGCCATGTAATTCTAAATTTGGAAATATGTCTCTCAATTTTCTTACTTATAATCCACAAGATTTGGAACAATTTCTCAGGCATGTTTCTGGCTTGGTGCATTTCAGTTTGTTTCTTCTTTAAGCTAAAGGTTCTGGAGTGAAGCAACATCCATTTCACAATGACAACCACTTCCTCACACCTTCATGTGATGGTGTTGGGTGCATTCACTCAGCAGATGGTAGGAATATGCCTAGAAGCTATCTTTACTCTGGGACCACCAGCAATAACTTACTTCTGCATACATGTGGCTGATAAATCCATAATTATAGGTGCGTTATTAATTCTACACTAAACCAAAGATAACTGTGTTCCTACTTCAAGTACCCCTATTCAGGCCCCAGGAATATTCATGGTCACTTCAAGGCCCCACTTGATAAAAAGTGAAGTGTGATGCAGAGAACTTAGGGTAGACAGAGACAATAGTTCTCATACTGTTCTCATTATGACTTTTGCAAATTTTACAAAAAATCGATCACAAGAACATATTAAAGGTGAGACACCCTGAAATCTGGATTTCATTAACTTCATTATCTGCTTAGGAGTATCTTCAACAGAAGAGC
This sequence comes from Hyaena hyaena, assembly GCF_003009895.1. Lineage (NCBI taxonomy): Eukaryota > Metazoa > Chordata > Mammalia > Carnivora > Hyaenidae > Hyaena > Hyaena hyaena. The sequence goes on along the minus strand of NW_024081387.1, from coordinate 556,383 downwards.
TACACTATGTTATTTATCATTACACACAAGCCATGTCATTGTTTGGACTACTTCTTTGCATCTTGATATTCCTTGAAATTGTTTATACTGGGTGGCACAGGTATGGACGTATCATGACTGAGTAAGAAATAGGCTGGGCATCGTGTCTGTTCCTGGATTTTTTTTTCCCTATTAAATCAGTAAGTTTGGCAGTCACTGATTTAAATTCCAGGTGTACACTTACTGTGTGACCTTAGCAATGTTACATCACTTCTTTATGCTCTATTCTCTCATCTTCTGTTTAAAGCAGATGATGCCTCCTGACATAATTTCATAAGATACTAGATGTAAAGCACTTAATAGACTACCTCGAACAAAATACTGTTCCATAAACAGAGGGTGGAGAAACTTTATGTTTCAGTGGTGTATTGGTTCTCTGTGACTGCACACATCATATAATCCCAGCCTTAGACACGGGGAAACATTCAGGTATACTTTCCCCCAATGTTAGGAGCCAATATTTAGCTTTCTTCCTAGTTCAGCCTTTGCTTCAGCACTTCCTAGATTTCTCAGTTCTGTGCCTTCATCCAAGTCTTTCACATCAAGGCCTAGTCAAACCTAGTCTTTCACATCATTCTGTAGCCAGTCCCATTTATAAGCATAATCCTGAGCCATCTTCCTGAACCATTCTAAGCTTTTATTCACCACAAGTTTCCAACTGACCATTTGAATTACTGTTTGTATTGTTTACTCCTGGGCATGCATTTACTTTTTAGGCTTGAAAACTGACTTGACTTCACCACTCTGATCTTCAAATTTCTTTCTATATGATTTACCCTTTGCCTCTTTCTTTTTCCCAACCTTAGTCATCTCATTTCATCAGAACCCAACCAATGTGATCATTCTCTCTCTCTCTCTCTCTCTCTCTCTCTCTCTCTCTAAAAAAAAATAGAAAGGGCAAGAAAAGAAATCCCAAGCAGGTTCTACACTGTCAGCATGCAGGGCTCAATCCTACAAACCGTGAGATCATGACCAGAGCCAAAACCAAGAGCCAGGCTCTTAACCGAGTGAGCCACATTCTTGACAGTGTCCTCAAGCCCACTGGATACTGTCACATTGGGTTGATATCTTCAGTGGAAATTTTAAGTGACTTCTAGATCCCCAAACTTTTATCTATACTTTAAGCAGCAACACCACACACTCTCATATTTTGCTACCATTAATTTTAAGCCAGCATCAACCTAACAGGCTGGGCAAAGTCATATGAGATCAGGTTTTGGGAACTATTCATGGTAACATCAACCCAAAGTTCTTTGTTCTTCTGGTAAATAAAATTTCCAAAGTTCAGTAAGCAAATTCTTGGTTGATGTACCCATAAATGCTTCTCAGTCCAGAGATAAGATTTGTTTTCATTCATCATTAATTTATCTATTTATATACTCACTCATAAAATACATTTTTTTAACAATTTTTTAATGTTTATTTATTTTTGAGAGAGAGAGAGATAAAGTGCAAGTTGGGGAGGGGCAGAGAGAAAAAGAAACAGAATCCGAAGCAGGCTCCAGGCTCTGAACTGTCAGCACAGAGCTTGATGCAGGGCTCAAACTCATGAACTGTGAGATCATGACCTGAGCTGAAGTTGGACACTTAACTGACTGAGTCACGTAGGCGCCTCACCCATAAAATACTTTTAAAGGCCTGTTGCGTGTACCAGCCACTGTTGAAAACCTATGGAAATTAAGAGAATAAAGAACCTTCACCAATATTTATGGCCATGGCATGCAATCAAATGTCAAACTCTGTCAATTTACTTTGGAATGATCTTGTATATTGCCCATTTCTTTCTATTGTCATTGAAATCACTATTTTTTAATAGGTCAGAACCATCTAACCCCAGTTCATTTTTAAGCCTTCTAAATTGTCTTTTTGTTTCTATTTGTTTTCTTGTTCAAGTCATTCTACATAGGGAGTCAAATGTTCTTTTTGAAAAACAAACCTGATGATATTCCTCCCTTGCTACATCCCTTTCAAAAATCTCCCATTTTCCTCAGGATGGAAATTAGAATCTTGAATCTTCCTCTTTGCTTCCTTCTCTTGCCTTATTTCTTGCTGTTTTTTTCCCCATTCATATTCTGCACTGTATACCTATACATGTATACTGGCTTATCATTTGGTTTGGTTTTTTGATTGGCATCTGCCCTTTTCCATTCTGTATAGTATTCACGAAGTTTGGGACACTTGTCCCACCTCTTCCATGCCACCATTTTAGTTAGCATATAGCTGTTGCTCCATTTACTTTAGAGTCACTTTCTCAGGACAGCCTCATTAATCAGGTGCCATTCACAAATTGCACTATCACTTCCTGTGCTTCTAATATTGTAGTAAAATTATGTCTGGATTACTTGGTCTTTCCCACCAGCCTCTAAATTTCCTAAGGATACAGTCTGTAGCTTGATCACAAACAGATTCCCAGTACCTCACAGATTGTATGCGGTGCGCACTCTGAAATGCTTTTTGAATGATAATGGCGATTGACTAGCTACTACTCTCTAAGGCCCTTAGTCCAATGAGGTGATCAGAGAAGTAAAACCATCAATGAGAATCAGATGTGATTAAGCACTCAAGAGGGACGTATACAGAACAGCATGGAAACAGCAGAGGAGCAATTGAACCTTCCCCTGGAGAGTTAGGAGAAGGTTTCAAGAAAGGTGATGTCTGAGTGGAGACTCTTGAACAGGAGCAGGGATGAGCTTGCAGGGAAGAGGGCTAGGTATTCCCAATGGAAGGCACAACACAGGATAAATAAGGGAGGAGGCACAGAAGAAAACATTGTATTCAAGGTACAGAAAATAACACTCTCTACTTGGGGCATGGAGTGCACATGAGACAATAGCAGTCAATAAATAGGAGAGGTGGGCAGGAACCAGATCTCCAGGGACCTTGCATTTATAATACTGAGTTAGTTGTAAATTAATAGAAGCCATTGGTTGGTTTTAAGCAGAAGAGTGGCAAATCCGATTTCTTACATGTTGTAACTATTTCTCATTTAATGGGTCAAATGCCCTGAGGAAGAGAAGTTTTTGCTTGGATCATCCTAGTAGGTACAACCCCAACCAGCCTCTTTCAATGTTTTCAATGTTTTAATAAAATGATGCAAAAATGTTACCCTGCTGCACTTTCCTTTTTTTTTTTGATCAAACACTTCTTGACCAGGTGGGCTTTTGTTAAGTGACATCGGCAAAGTTGCCAGATTACATTTCAATAAAAGGCAAGAAAAGTAGCACTTCATTACTTAGTTCAGTGAAAATATATATTTTGCTGAACTTAAATATTGATTTATAAAAATTCACGCTAAATTCTAGAAAAAAATCGTGACAATTTATATTACTGAAAAGTTTTACTATTGCCCCATGCATTGGCTGCATTTCATATTATGGCTCCAATGATTTTCATCAGACACCTGCCTCTATTTAGAAGCATATTCCTTTGAGTAACTGTTTTATAATGTGAAAGTCAAGGCCGGATCATCTATGTACTACTGCCATCTGCTGGTTGTAATTAACACATGTTTATATCTCTTTTGCTCTTCAGGAAATGATTGATAAATGGTGTGAAATTAAATCCTTTTGTAGAAAACAGAGGTGAAGCAATCAGTGATTCATCTTTACAGTCAATATTGAGAAGTTCTTTCTCCTTGTATCTTAAATAAGCTCTCGACATTCATTTATGTATCCTGAGCTATAGAATGAAGAAAGATTCTTTATTTGCCTGATTCTACTTGTTTGCTTCTGGCAAACATCTACCTTCAATCTTGCCACTCTTCTTTATACCGTATACCCCTTCTCAGCAAAGCAGTTTAAACTGCCAGCTCCAGTTGTGTGTGCCAGGGAGTTGACAATGCTTTGCTATCGTTATATACAAAAATGAACACTTTTGACAGAATTTTTATTTCTTTACCTACTGCTTGAAAAATGAAGTCGTGGCCAGCTTTGTTGATTAGTCAGACCTAAGAAATAGGAAAACTGGCCAAGAGTTTAAAATTGTAACCCTGCCTATAAAATGTCATATTTCTGACTTCAACACATGTAAGAGCTTCCATGAGGGACACATGGGTTGTTCCAGTAACACAGATACAGTGTGTCCTCATCTTTTGAGATCCCAGATGTTTAGATCCAAATCTGAGCTTGAGATGTTGTGGTTTGGATCTTGGCTTACCTTATGCTTTGGTACAATTCTAAAGTAACCCAGCTCATTGTAGTGAGAGATGTCAAATCCAATGCTCAGTTTTTGTGGTTTTGTGACCTACATACTTTTCAAACGCTTTATCTGTTCACACTAGCAGTACAGTCCCTTCTATCAGTCTGCATCTCAGTTTTCTCCTTGTGAGCTTTAAAATTGGACTGCTACATGATGCTAGAGTGCTGTCTTTTCTCCTTCTAATACAAGGATAAAGTACTCACTGCTACAGGGTAACAAGTAGTCTAGCTCTAAAGCCCAATATGATTTTCTGCTCTCCCATCCCATTCCTGGAATCGGTTGTCACAAGTTAGGTCCTATGGTGGACAATCCCTGAGACTGAGAGAGGCTTAAAATATTTATTAAGTCTTTATTAAAGAATGCCATAGAAGGGAGGCAGAGGAAATAGGATTGAGCAGAGGGAGAATGGCATGGTCTTTATACCTGTACTTCCTTCAGTCATTGGAGGCAGATCAGCCAAGGAAGGGCATGTGCTTGTGTATAACAGTGGTTCTCTGCAACGAAAAGAATCCTAGAAGGACTAAAAGCTGAAGGGAGATACTGTGGTGAATCTTTTGCCAAAGCAATTTGTATATTTTCAAATAGGTTGAGTCTGTGTGTTCAGAAATTGATAACTTCAAGATTTTGATCAAGAAAAAATAATCAAGAAACAGCATCTTGTGGCAAAAAAAAAATGCCATTTCTAGACCAAAGTCATGGGGGCCCTCAAAATATTTGTATTGTACTACAGCCCACAGCAATATTTTTAGGCTCTTATATTTTAGATAAAGAGGACATTTTTTTTCCCCTGCATAGATACAGGCTCCATCATATTGGCTTCAGGTAAGAATTTCTATAAATTCCTGACCTGTCAATCCAACTGGCATTAACTTTCCTCTATCCAGAATTTTCAGTGTTGGTAAGATTAAAAAATACAGTGCCTTTAAAAGATAATGTACAACACTATTAAACAATATGATTATTACTGTCAGAAGTATATAAAGCTTTGGAGTACCAGAATGGCTCAGTCGGTTAAGTGCCCTTCTCTCAGTTTCAGCTCAGGTCATGATCTCATAGTTTCGTGGGTCCAAGCCCCTCATTGGGCTCTGTGCTGACAGTGCAAAACCTGCTTGAAATTCTCTCTCTCTCTCTCTCTCTCCTTCTCTCTCTGCCTCCTCCCCACTTATGCTGTTTATGTCTCTTTCAAAATAAATAAATAAACTTTTTAAAAAAGTATATAAAGCTTTGAGTCATAAGCATGGTGTAAAGCCTAGATCTGCCAGTTACTTTTTCCATGACCTTGAATAAGCCATTGGACTTCAAACCATTTACTTCATTATATGCCGTTTTGTTAACTCAGTGTATTAATACCTACATCATCCCTTTGTGAATATAAAATAGAAAAATGAATGTAAAGGAATTTTGCCAAAGATAAAGTGTTACATAAGCTCCATGAGTAGCTTCTTAGCTCTGGACAGGTAGCCCCCTCTTGTATCTCGATACATATATCCTAAGTTACTTTTCTTTCCATAAAGTGCACTGTTCTGTATGTGTATATTTTTATTTTATTTTTTTAAATTTTTTTAATGTTTTATTTATTTCTAAGAGAGAGAGAGAGATAGCGTGAGCAGGGAAGGGTCAGAGAGAGAGGGAGTCACAGACTCTGGAACAGGCTCCAGGCTCTGAGCTGGCAGTCAGCACAGAGCCTGACGCGGGGCTCGAACCCACGAACCGCGAGATCATGACCTAAGCGAAAGTCGGACGCTTAACCGACTAAGCCACCCAGGCGCCCCTGTGTATATTTTTAAAATGCTAACCTATCTCTCCTGTTTTTTGTTGTTCTTACTTACCCTATCCTAAAATTTCCTATCACGTACTTCTAAATGATGGCTGGCCCTCATCTCTTTTCCCCCCAAAAATATGTTTTCATTTATTTTTGAGAGCAAGAGAGACAGAGCATGAATAGGGGAGGGGCAGAGAGAGAAGGAGACACAGAATCCGAAACAGGCTCCAGACTCTGAACTGCCAGCACAGAGCCCAATACGAGGTTTGAACTCCCAAACCATGAGATCATGACCTGAGCTGAAGTCAGACGCTTAACCTACTGAGCCACTCAGGCAACCCCATCATCTCTTTTCAGAACTAACACAGAGCCTCTCCTCTTCCCCAATCTATCCTAGGTGCTAATCTGAGAAATGCTGCTTCTTCGTAGCACATTTCCTGGGTCCACAGCATATGGTTTTATTGTTACTTAAGTTTATTGCCCCTCCTACATCTATAAGGAGTTAATTTTAAAAATCATGTGTGTATACAACTGTCAGGTTCTCCAGTTGTTGTGTTGCTAATACATGCATCTGAAATATCAGTATACAAATCAAGCTACAGTTAAGAACATGAGTAAAAGAGGAACAATTATTAGAGATTTCTTATTCGTTTTCACCCTTTTATTTCACTATGGTAGAATCATTGCTACTTTCTGATCCTTTATTCTTAGCCTCATTCTGTTACAGGATCAGAGCTTCCTTGTTTTCTCCTGGGATCCAGGCCATGCAAGGGAAGGCGGGCCACCCTGAGATGAAAATAGACTTAGCCTCCTGAAGATATTACTTTTTAGACACATAAATTTTAAGTGAGGAAAATGATAGAAGTGGATACTTCAACAAAATAGATTCATCTGTTTGTAACCCACTGTCTTTGAGCAGAGAGCAGAGGAGGAAATGGACACACATAGGAATGTTTTAATAGTGAGAAGTGACAGGGATATAAGAAGGGGCAGTATAGAGAATTGGAAGGTAGAGGGTCTTCAATGGGGAAAGCTGTCAATGAGGACAAGTCAGTATTTCTTTTTTTTTTTTTTTTGATGTTTTATTTATTTCTAGGAGAGAGAGAGAGAGACAGCGTGAGCAGGGGAGGGTCAGAGAGAGAGGGAGTCACAGACTGAAACAGGCTCCAGGCTCTGGGCTGGCAGTCAGCACAGAGCCCGACGCGGGGCTCGAACCCACGAACTGCGAGATCATGACCTAAGCGAAAGTCAGATGCTTAACCGACTAAGCCACCCAGGCGCCCCAGGACAAGTCAGTATTTCTACATGAATTACCTTGACCAGAGGAAGGAAAAAATAAAAAGCAAATGGATCTAAAAACAGTTTCTATCCCTCATATAGATTCAATTTTTTTTTATTTCCTACTTTATTGGTAAGTTTACTTTTGAAATAAGATGATTCTATAACATAATTATTTTTAAAGATCTATCTTTTCACAAAAATATTTTTTATTGTTCTCCAGAGTTTTCTTTTTGTATTTCTCAGAGAAGATGACTCTCATGGACAAGATCATCTGGGATTAAATCTAAGGCTTATCCTAAGGAGTTCTGGCCTTTGGATACTCCTTAGTATAAGGGCTTTGGGTTTGGGTCAGGGCCCATTGGAGAATGTGTTCTAATTTGCTAAGACTGTTCAAGCTCTGTGAAAATCATACTTAAATGAAGAAAATTCAAACAATTCAATAATGACCCATCATCACCTTGCATTTGTTCTACATATGTGTCTTGGTGGAAATTCAGAAGAAGAATTCACAGCCTAGGATCTCTGAGGTGACTTGTCCAACTTTGTCTTTGACATAACAACAAGAGTGAACCAATCATCTTTAATTAGTGGCATTAATGTTTAAAAATAGAAAAGTAATAAGCTATGTTTATCAACACAAGGACAAGATAATGTTATAAATCATAATTAAATCCCTGGGGTTTCTTCTCATAACACATATATCTTTTAGGAAGCTACTTAAATTCTCTGTGCCTCAATTTCCTCCTGAACAAAATGAGAATGTAAGCCTTGTCTCATAAACTTATTTTGAACATGGATTGGGGTTATGAATGTAAAACACTTGGCAAAGTTCTTGCAAAATAGTAGTCAATAAATATTGTTATTATTATTATATAATTATAACTTATTTGGAGTCAAACAGTTCTTAAAGTATTATTCTATATCTTCTAACATGCATGAATTCAGACAACCTGTAAGTCTTTGAGTTGATTTTTATTTAAGGCACCTGATGCAGAGACTGGCAAGTGGTAAATCACTTTATACATAATTGTTTCTTTTCATTTGAAGATAGATTTGTCAAGGAAACCTGCTTTGGAAAGGGAATAACTCCCCCTTCCCCACCTTATAATATAATATAGCTTTTCTAATAAATGTGTCCCAGTTTTTCTTCTAAGGAACCATCCCTATTGAAGCTCTATATGGTCTGGTTGGAGATGGTCACATGGCATAAGATTTGTCACCTTGGTGGTCCAGTTATGCAAGAGACCACCTTTCTTCCTTATGCCAGTTTCAAACTGGTTTCTGCCTTTGGAGCTAATAATCCTTAACAATAAGAATTTGTAGAAAGCTTGGTCAGTATTATAGCTGCCTTCAGAAAGAATTACCTATCTCCAATTTCAGGATACATTATGGCTATTATTGCATGTTCTTTTTTTCACATTTCTAAAATATTACAGAGATTAAGTTAGTGCTACATGTGGTACCTATATTGTTTTTTTATTAACTACTTATCTACATCACGTATGCTGCTTTCTATTATTCACTCAATTTGAATATTTGAGCCAAGATTCCCATGTAGAAAATTGCTTTCAGGCAATAGTAGACTCTAAAAACACTATCAAATGTACTATTTTAGACATTTTGGAAAAGATAGATTCAGAAAGCACATTAAATGCTTGATGTACAGAATTTTTAAACCAATTGAAACACACAAGCCAGAAGCATTAAGACTAACATAGTGAGCATGCAGAGGCTCCACCATATTAATGTGTCATAGATGATTTACAGACATTAACTTTACTTAGCATATCCCTCGAGTTTCTCCTATATGTCTTAGAAGGTATTAGGCATGATGCCCCTTTACTTGTATATAAAGGAATGCATGTTTTGTTCTCATGTGTAACCATGCCACGATGATCAAAATCAGTAAATTAATGTAGATATAACTCCATTACTACACTATATCATATGTGTAATTATATCATATATATGTGTGTATATATGTACTTCTTTACATATATATATATATTCCATGTTGTGCATCTCACCACCACTTTTATTGACTCTTTTTACTCATTTCTTTGTTTATAAACGTGAGCCATTACTGTATTGTTGTGTTTGTTTCGTTGTGTTTTTGAGAGAGAGAGAGAGTGCACAAGTTGGGCAGGGGCAGAGGGAAAGAGAGGTAATTTTTTTTTAAGTTTATTTACCTATTTTGAGAGAGACAGCACGAGTAGGGGCGGGGCAGAGAGAGAGAGAGAAAGGGAGATAGAGAATCCCAAGCAGACTCTGCACTGTCAGTGTGTCATACCATGTAGGGCTTGAACCCATGAAACTGTGAGATCATGACCTGAGCCAAAATCAAGGGTCAGATGCTTAACTGACTGAGCCACCCAGGCACCTTGAGAGAGAGAGGGAGAGAGAATCCATTCTTGAAGATGCATCCTAGTGTTTTAAAAATTGTTTTTCTATATATAAGCATTCAGGTGGTTTCCAATATTTTGCATTCATAAAAATGAGTTATTAAACAAACTTGTATATATGTATATTCTTGTTGTTATAGATAAATTCTTAGAGGTGAAATTGCTAGGTCAAAATATAAATACATATGTAGTTTTGTTGATTATTGCTAAATTCCCTTCAAAAAGGGTTGTACCAGTTTGCATTCTCATTAACAAAATATTATACTTCAAGCAATCTCTTAAATTTTTTCTTGTTGTATTGGCTCAAAAGAGCTTGAAATTTTTAAAAGGATAAAACATATTTTAAAAGAAATATGCCTTCCTCATACCTGTGAGATTTGGTCATGTGAAATACTAATTCAAGTGTCTGGAAAATCTTCAAATATCAAATAAGTATCAGATTCATTTACTCTATGGTTCTTATGGAATCAAAAATAGGGACACAAATAGGTCCAAAAATTTTGGGAAAAACATATTTTGGTCAAAATTCAGTTATTCATAAATTTTAAGTATCAAACATTCTTTCTCTTATTCTTGCCCTTTCTCCATCATGATTCCATGTATAGAATGATTAAGATTTTGAAGTCTGACAAAACTGGGTATGAATTCCAGAGTTTTCTTTTATGTCATATTAACAATTTGCTTATCATCTCTAAAATCTGGGTTTTTTCATTGTATGTAATTGGTTCTAATTATATTTCTTACTATGCACATTGTTAGGATTAAATAGAACTACCTATGAAATCTTTACATAGTACATCTGGAATAGGGTAAGCTTCAAGTTATATTCTTCCTTTTCCTAAAATATTTTGGGTAAATGAGGTTTGATTAAATTTTGATTTTTTGCTTGCTTCCTTTTTGTCAATGAGTTATATACTTTAAATTACATTTATATCTTTTGTCAAAATATGTTGTCTATTGCAACACATTTTGTATAATTTTACTTCAAGATTTCACAAATGAAACAAAGCTGACAAAATCATACTACATAAATCTTAAGAAATTACCATTTTTAAAAGATTCTAACATATATCTGAAGATATTTTTCTTTTTCTAAAAAGAGCATGAGTCATAGATGAAAAATAAACACTGTATTTGGCTCTGATATTATAATAAAGGTGAAGAGCTTTATTCTTTATATCTCTCAGTGTAGGTTAAAGGTTCTATACCAGGCATTTATTCTCTTTGTAAACTGAAAATAATTAATGACAGAAAAGCTGCATATGCCCAAATGCATGTATGAGAGTTCAGATGCCAGTTTTTAATTCTAATAAATATTTGCAGTTTATAACTTAGCAAATTGCATGTCGGTGTTTTACCATTACTTCTACATTCTACTATACTTCAATGAAAGTGTTAATGAACATCATAAGTTAGTGTGAAATTCAAGAGCTGCACTGATTCTAAAATAAAAAGTCCTCTTCTGTGAATATGGCAGACAAAAACAGTCTGTTAGATAAACTGTGTAGGAATTTTATAAACCAAGTTTTTGAAGTTTAAACAGTTTAATAAATCTCTTTATGAAAATATAAATCTCCATCCCTACTCCCATCCTGTGTGTGTGTGTGTATGTGTGTGTGTGTGTGTGTGTGTGTGTGTGTGCATTCGCTTGTATATAATACAGAGTTAAACTTACAGGATATATATCATATTAAACTTAATTACATTGGTTTTTCCATTTAGCTTATAGAAATCATAAAAACAAAACTTGCTCATTTATTTCTTTTGTCAGCATAATTTCTATAAGAACAGTTTTTGCAAGGGGCGCCTGGGTGGCTTAGTCGGTTAAGTGTCCGACTTTCGCTTAGGTCATGATATTGCGGTTCGTGGGTTCGAGCCCCGTGTCGGGCTCTGTGCTGACTGCCGGCTCAGAGCCTGGAGACTGTTTCAATCTGTGACTCCCTCTCTCTCTGACCCTCCCCTGCTCATGCTCTCTCTCTCTCTCTCCTAGAAATAAATAAAACATTAAAAAAAAATTAAAAAAAAAAAAGAACAGTTTTTGCAGGACTCTATCTTAAATGTAAGGGTAAAAACTGCCAAATTTGTATTTACTGAGTATGTCATACATTTTTTTCAATATGTTCAAAATTTGTATTGAATTCAGTAGTCTTAATTTAGCATCACAGCTTAAAGCTGAAAAGACATAGGATGTAATTTGGTTTAACATTAATAGTCTCTAAGATGTGCATCCTCAAAATATTTTACTTAACGTTTCAACCATTAAAAACAATTACATATCCATTTATTTACTTATTACTTGTTCATTCAATACTTACTAAGTCCCAGGAAATATTCTAGGCTCCATATAATTGAACAAAACAAGCAATGATTCTGCACTGGTGTTGATTACATTCTAGAATAGAAGAAAATCCATTCATTATATTTATATAGTGAATATGAAAATTGTATAGCATTTTAGAAGGTGATAGGTATTGTGTGTTAAATATAATGTAGAGCAGAGGAAGGAGGTTTGGAGGGGTCTTTATGTTATTACAGATTATTGTGAACATCACTTGTTGCCTAGAAATTCATTATGTTCAGGTGCTATTTAATTCTTATTCTATTTTTAGACCGTTATTTAAAATATTATATAAGATTTGGAAAATCTAAATCCAAAGTTCTACTAACCAGAGATAACTTCTCTTAGCATTTCATGAAATTTTGTCAATTTTTGTCCAGATTTTTTTCAATATTTATATTAATTATAAGTTGAATTAAAAGTAATGTATGGGTTTGTGTTCAGGGTTTTTAATGTGAAAATTTTTTACTTAATAAAAATTATATATTCATAAATGCATCAACATTATTAACCTATTTACATGATAATGCATTGCTACTTTAAGCAGAAAAATAATACCCCAAACACATTTTTATTCGAATAAAGATCCTCCATATTCATGTGGTGACAAGTTGGTGACCTCCCATTTATGCTAATTAGAGCTCTGTTTTATTGCAGCAAGAAGCAAGGCTAATTTGCATCTTCATTTATATTCAACCCCCTGAAAATGAGTCATGATTTGTGACTCAGAGTTTTCTATTGCTTGTTGCAAAAGCGGAGCAGTCACTTCTCAGCTTTCTTCTGGCTGTCCCCTCTGCCTGGAACCCTCTTTCCCTACATTAGTCCCAGTGGCCCTGTCTCACAATCGAGGTCTCAACTTAAATGTCATCACATCAAAGAGACTTTCCTCCATGTTATTAAAGCAACCCTTCCCCTTGGTCACATTCTCTCATATAGTCCATTTCATTTTCCTCAGTAGTAAAGTTGATTTCTTTATTTTGTTTCCTTGTTTATTGTCACCTAGTCCTCCTACCTTAGCTCCCTGAGTGTCCAGCACCTGTCTGACTTGGTCTCCACTATAGCCTTAGTCTCAGCTGAGTCTCTGGCACATACCAAGTAATCAAGAAATGTTTGTTGAGTGAAGAATGAAAAATGATGAGCACCCTAAAGTTTTCACAGTTAAAATATTCCAGGCAATTACTTTTTCTCCTTAATTTAGCAGTTTCAGTGTACTTCTATTCAATGCCAGATTAAGTGGGAAATCAAACTGATACTTCATGAAGAAAAGTGCATTTACAATAGAGTAGTATATCATCATGTAGTATAGTATGGTAAGTTAATATAGTGGTTAAGATCATAGGCTGTGGAGCCAGATCACTAGAGTTGAAATTCTGGCTTAGCTACTTACTGGAGCAAATTACTTCACCACTTTTTCCCTTTTTGTTTGTAAAATCAAGATAATAATAGTGCCTTCCTCATACAGTTTTTGTGAAGACTAAATGAGTTTATTCCCTTGCAATGTTTATAATATTTCATAGTACATAATAAACATTTGACAATCTTGGCCGTCATTACTATTATTATTATGTGACTATACTTCTCATTCTTTTGATGACCCCTGTATAAAATAAAAAAGCACAGGACCTCCTGGTGGCTCCTTTGGTTAAGTGTCCGACTTCAGCTCAGATCATAATTTCACAGTTTGTGAGCTTGAGCCCCACTTCGGACTCTGTGCTGACAGCCCAGAGCCTGGAGCCTGCTTCAGATTCTGTGTCTCCCTCTCTCTCTGGCCTTCCCCTGGTCACACTTTGCCTCTTTCTCAGTCACTCACAAATAAATAAACATTAAAAAAATAGAATTAAATTAAAAAGCACAGGTGTGATCCCCATATATCCAGTAAAATTGTGCAGAAAAATTCAGATTGGAGCACTGTTCACATCTTTAATCATACCAGTGCTTCCCTTGATAGTATAACTGTTTTCAGAGACCCATTTTCTGTGCTATTATAGAAAAATGAAACACTGGGCTATTACAAAGATGCTAAGTATATGAGTGCTGAAAACTACCTGCTGGAAATTATATAAAGCACCAACATAACACCTTGCCCCCATGTTCCTCTGCCTTGTGAGAATCTTTTTTATTGAAATTGGTCCCCAGAAATATGAAATATTGGAATCAAACTTTGCTAAAATGCATTCTTGAGATATACTCTTTTCTTTATTTCCAATGCCTGGGTAAATAGTGTAAGTCACATTTCTTCTGTGCGATGGCAACTTAATAATTCCCTTGACCCATACTTAAGTTATGGCCATACTGTGAAAAGAAACATCTTATTACACTTGAATATCCTGTGTGAGATTCCTCAGGCTTCAAACATGAAGTTATGTCTAAACACAAAGACCAGATTCAACACCATAATGAGAACTGGGAGACCCAGAAAAAATACTGCAAAACATTGGTATGTTCTCTCAGAACTGAGGTAACCTGATACTTCACATGGGCAACAGTGACTTTGGCAATTAACATTTCAATTTGTTTCTATTTTTATTTATTTAATTATTATTTTTTAATCATGTAAGACTTTTTTTCTAAGTTTTTATTTAAGTTCCAGTTATTAACACACAGTGTAATATCAGTTTCAGGTGTAGAATTTAGTGATTCATCACTTACCTAGAAAACTCAGTGCTCATCACAATAAGTGTCTTCCTTAATATCCATCGTCTATCTAGCCCGTCTCCTGACCCACCTCCCTCCGGCATTCCTCAGTTTGCTCCTTATAGTTAGGAGTCAGTTTTATGATTTGCGTCTCTCTCTTTTTTCCCCACTGTGTTCATCTATTTTATTTCTTAAATTCTACATGAGAGTGAAAACATATAATATGTGTCTTTCTGAGTGACTTATTTCACTTAGCATAATACTCTTAGCCCTATCCACATTATTGCAATGTACAGGCAGTAAACTCTTTGGGATTGGCCATAGCAACATTTGATATGTCTTCTGAGGCAAGTGAAAAAAGCAAAAATAAACTATTGGGATTTCATCAAGATAAAAAGCTTCTGCACAGGTAAGGAAACAAACCAAAAAGATAACTGAATAGGAGAAGATGTTTGCAAATTACATATCTAATAAAGGGTTAGTATCCAAAATCTACAAAGAATTTATCCAATTTAACACTCCACAAAAAATAAATCCAGTTAAAAAATGGTTAGAAGACATGAGTAAACATTTTTCCAAGAAGACATCCAAATAGCTAACAGACACATGAATAGATGTTCAACATCACTCATAATTAGATAAATACACATCAAAGATATATGAGATCACTTCACACCTGTCAGAATGGCTAAATCAACAACAAAAGAAACAACAGATGTTAGCGAGGATGCGGAGAAACGGAACCCTCTTACTTTGTTGGTGGGAATCCAAACTGGTATAGCCACTCTGGAAAACGGTAGAGAAGTTCCACAAAAAAATTATTTTTTTTTAAATTTCACACACACACACACACACACACACACACACACACACACACATATCTATATTTCACACACACACATATATATAATTTCTTGTACAAGATAGCTTATCTTTAAGTTATGCTTCATCCTAATAGTGTACATTACTGAAATATAATTGTCGGTAGCTCTGGATTTAGATGGAAAATAAACCCCAGTGCCAAATGTCCTAAAAAAGTCTTCTTGCCTCAAAATATAGCCCCTGATTTAGTCTGAGGTCTTAAGCTTCACCATAGAAGTCTCACTTCCTTACTCTAAAACTCCTAATACACCTACCTGACAAATATATAGCATAATAACTCTGTACACATTAATATTCTGCTCATAATGTTTTCCTCACTTAAGCTCACATATATTCCTGCCTTTAAAGAAATTACTTTTTAGTGAGAAACATGTAGACCAATAATTTTCTTCAAACAATAAATGCCAATATAGTAGCTAGTAATATATGGTATTTGCAAAACATTTACTACATTACTGAGATTAATATAGTACCATATAAACCTTACTTAAGTTAATAATTCCTATAATCATGTCAGGTATTTCTAATAATCTCAATTTTACAGTTAAGGGAATTGAGGCACAAGGGCTTTGAATCGCTTAACTAAGGGTATTCAGAAAGCAAGTGGTGGAGCTGGGATTCTAGCCCAGGTAGGATCTTAACTCCAGGGCCCAAACTTATAATTATTTTGCTAAAATAAAAGTTTGAATATAATCCCACAAGAACAAAGATAAGTAAGATGCAATTAAGCTTTTGGGTGAGATGCAGAATAGAGAGCTTTCAAGGAAAATGAGAGAAGATATGACATTTGAATTGAATTTTGAAGGATGCATAGTTTTCCAAGCAGATGATCAAAGGATGGATATTTCAGGCAAGGAGCAAAAGCAAAGAAAGAGGGATTGATGGTAATTGAAACTGTTGTAAACATTTCTTTGTCTCCTGAATAATGGTCAAGTTAAGTAAACTAGCATAGAAAAGCCAATGTGATCTTCCCTTAACTTAAATGTCTAGTCCTGTTTTTTACCATTGTCTTCTGCTATTTACTTTACATATTGTAATGTGTGTTGTTTCTTCTACCATCTTCATGCTTTCCTACCTCTATTTCTCTATTCATATTATTCCATCCATATGCATCTACTCTGTAGGTCTCCACCTGTTCATCTTTTTTTTTTGTTTGTTTTAATTAATCACCAAGGCCTCATTGAGATATACCTTCTCCTTCATAAAACATTTCCCTCCAAGGCAGAATTTTCCATTTTTCTTCCCATCCTGTTCCATAGCACTTACTCTCTCTATACTTTCCCAAGTTGCCCATCACTTCACCCACACAGTTTGCCTCTTTATGTATTCATGAATTCATTCATCCATTAATAATTAGCTAGCTTGTTAGCTATCATCTGTCTATACCAATAAACTACCAAAAAGTTTTAATGGAAAGTTGCAGAATAGCAGTTAAAATCTTGGGCTTTGTAGTCTAACACAACTGGATGGGATTCCTAATTCTGAGTTTATACACCATCTAGCAAGTTGGTGAAACAATCTGAAGTTACATTTCCTCGTGCTAGAAGTAGACATAGAATATGTCCCTCAGAGCACTGTTGGGAAGATTAAATCTAATGGTAAATATAGAGTGCTTAGCTTAGTATAAGCACTAATGAAATGATAGCTATGACCATTACTATTGTTGAGATCAACAGAATATTTCCAGGAACAGCCGTTTAAAAATCACAGATGAATAATACAGCAGCATTTCTCGATTTTTAGTGTTTATTCTTCTTGTATATAATCATCACCCCATGAGCTTCTCAAAAGATATACTCTATGTGGCTTTTCTCTTGATGCCTTATGTTGTGAGTGGGGGCAAGATTCTCCATTTTTAAGAAGCAGCCTGAGTGACTCTACTACAGATGATCTGGGAACTGTATTTTGAAATTTTTTTTTAATGTTTTATTTATTTCTAGGAGAGAGAGAGAGAGAGACAGCGTGAGCAGGGGAGGGTCAGAGAGAGAGGGAGTCACAGACTCTGAAACAGGCTCCAGGCTCTGAGCTGGCAGTCAGCACAGAGCCCGACGCGGGGCTCGAACCCACGAACCTCGAGATCATGACCCAAGCGAAAGTCGGACGCTTAACTGACCAAGCCACCCAGGCACCCCTGGGAACTGTATTTTGAAGACCTTGAAGAAATGCCAAAGGAGAGACATGCCCAATGAAAACTCTCAGCTAGAAAAACAATATGCTTATTCAGCCAGATGTGCTAGCCTACAAGTAATCAGTCTCTTATCAATCTCCTTACCATTTTCTTCTCATTTTAAAAGGAAAAAAATTTTTTTTCTTGATGCATGATTTTTTCAGATTATGTGTTCTTTGCAGGAATACACGCTTTGATGCTTACATGTTAGTAAGAACTCTCACATATCATGACTTGCAAAGCACAAAGGAAAGCTATAATAAACCTCAAAGATATAAAATAAAATAAAATAAAAGAGGATATTCTTATAATATCAATGATTTGAAGATAAAATCTATTGCTTATATAAAAGATTCATTTTTGTTTGGTTAACTAAGGTTGTCTTTTGTCCCTGAATATGTAATTGAGAGTTTTCCATTTAACTATTCTCAGAAACAGAACACTTTTTAATGAATAGCCACCAGAATATTTTATGGGCGTAGAAGAATACCAATCAGTGAATCTCAAATCAAAATCTCATGGGAAAATGGATTTGTTTTGATTCTGTCTGCTTCTTTGGAGTTTTTGTGATTTGAATATCCAACCTCATTCCAGAGATTCTGACAAAAAAAAAAAAATCTTAAATGAGACCTGTATATATCCACTTTTTAAATAGCCCAGATGATTGTGACCATCTAAGTTTGAGAATCTCTAGTGCCCCAAGTTTGGCTTTTAGCTTCAATTCCACCAGAAGTTCTTTCTATAACATAAATATGATTCCTATCCTGGACCTATTGAAGCAGAAATCTCTGAGAGTGGCTATAGCAATCCAAACTGTAAGCAAAATTTTCTGATGATTTTTTATGTACATTAGACAGTGAGAATCCCCACAAACTAAATTGTCAGGCTGTTGCCTCTAGTGCATAGAAAAGAAAAGGAAACCAGGAGCCCAGGGCCTAAAAGGCCTGAGAATCATTCCAGAAGCTATTTTTCTATTCTTTTCACTTCATTTTGTTTTTTAAAAATGTAGACCTCAAATAATGTTCACTGTGTAGCACAGGGAACACCCCTATACATCACCACGCTGCATTGATAATTAACACTTTGCCAAATTTCCCTTTTATTTATTTTGCTGAAAATTGAAGTGCAAACTTCAGTAATCATATCAATTCTAAATATTTCTGCTTATATTCCTTATAGAAAACATCATTCTTCTATGTAACTTAAATACAATTGTTACAGTCAAGAAATTTAACATATTAATGCTTCACATCCATTTTTCCCAGTTGTTCCAATAATATCTTTCACAGCTCTTTTTTAATCCTCCGCAAAACCAATACGATACATTGCAAATAGTTTTTAGGTTTATTTACAAATCCCAAAGCCGTGCAGAGTAAGGAAAAATAAAATAAAAGATTAAAGAAGAAATAAATGAAAAAGAGAAGATCGATGAAACCAGGGGCTGGTTCTTTGAAAAGAAGCAAACTTGATAAACCTTTAGCCAGACTCATCAAGAAATAAAGACAGAATTCAAATAAATAAAATCAGAAATGAAGGAGGACAAGTAATAAACAACACCATAGAAATTCATAAAGTAATATAATATTGTTTAAAATTATATACCAATAAACTGGACAACCTAGAAGAAATGGATAAAGTACTAGATACATAATCTTCCAAAAACTGAATCAAGAAAGAATAGAATATTTGAACAGACCAATTATAAGTAATGAAATTGGTATCACTAATCAAAGAAACTCTTAACAAATAAAACTTCAGGACCAGATGGGTTCACAGGTGAATTATACCAAATATTTAAAAGAAAAGTTATTACCTATTCTTAAACTATTCCCAACAAATAGAGGAAAGAAAACTACCTAATTCATTCTACAAGTCCAGCATTACCCTGATATCCAAACCAGACAAAGATTACAAAAAAGAAAGAAAGAAAGAAAGAAAGAAAGAAAGAAAGAAAGAAAGAAAGAAAGAAAGAGAGAGAGAAAGAATATACCAATATATCTGATGAATATAGATACAAAAACCCTCAAAAAATGTTTAACAAACTGAATTCAATAATACATTAAAAAATAATCCACCATAATCAGGTAGGATTTATCCAGGCATGCAAAAGTGGTTCAATGTTTGCAAATCAATCAGTATGATATATCACATTACCAAGAGAAAGGATAAGCACCATATAATCATTTCAAAAGATGCAGAAAGAACATTTGACAAAATACAACATCTATTTTTTATGAAAACTCAATAAAGTGGGTTTAGAGAGTATATACATTAACATAACAAAGGCTACATATGACAAGCTTACATCATGCTAATATCATACTCGATGGTGAAAAACTGAGTGTTTCCAATCAGGAATGAGACAAGGATGTCCACTCTTAACAATTTTATTTAACATACTACTGGAAATCCTAACTGCAGCAATCAGGATTTAAAAGACACCCAAGTGAGTAAGGAAGAAGAAAAACTGTCACTACTTTCAGGTGCCATAGTATATATAGAGAACTATAAAGATTCCACCAAAGAAACTATTAAAACTAATAAATGAATTCAGTAAGTCACAGGATGCAAAATCAACACACAGATATATGTTGCATTTCTATTCACTAATAACAAAGTAGCAAAAAGAGAATTTAAGAAAACAATCCCATTGACAATTGCACCAAAATTAATAAAATACCTAGAGATAAACTTAACCAAGGAGGTGAAAGACCTGAACTCTTGTGGTTTTTATTCTTATTATCAATGTCCACTTCTGTGGGTGGTAACATATCAGATTTCTTTTTTTATTTTTTTTTAATGTTTGTTTACTCTTGAGAGAGAAAGAGAGAGAGATTGAAAGAGACAGTGTGAGCAAGGGAGGGTCAGAGAGAGAGGAAGACACTGAATATGAAGCAGGCTTCAAGCTCTGAGCTGTCAGCACAGAGCACAGACCTAATGTGGGGTCAAACTCACCAACCGTGAGATCATGGCTCAAGACAAAGTTGGATGCTTAACCGACTGAGCCCCTCAGGCACCCTAACATGTCATATTTCTATCAGCAGTGTAGACAGAGCCTATTAATCCACAGACTTATACACAGAATGTGTCAACTTTTTTTTTATTTTCACCAATCTGGTAAATGAAAAATGGTATCTGGGTGTAGTTTTAATAAACATTTTTATATTTAATGAATAAAAACTGAATGTTTTGTCCAATAGTAGGGCCAGCTGTATACTCCTGAAAATCTACATGTCTTTTGCCTATTTTTCTCATGACTTTTGGTATTTATTTCCTTGATATTTATTTTTTAATTTTATTTTTTGGAAGTGAATAGTAGAGAAGGGTGGAAGGAGAGAGAGAGAAAGAGGGAGGGAGAGCGAGCGCGGATGCGTGAGAGAATCCCAAGCAGGCTTCTTGCTCAGCATGGAGCCCAACATGGGGCTTGATCCCAAGACCCTGATATCATGACCTGGGACTCTCAACTGAGGGACCCACCCAGGCACTGCTATTTCCTTGATTTTAAGAGTTCTTTACATACTAGAGATACTGTCCATTTTCTGTGATATATATTGAAAATATTTTCTCCAAGATTTTTTACATCCTTTTAATTTTACTTATGCTGTTATTTTCTTCATGTGGCCAAATTTACTAATAGTGTCTTCTAATGTATCAGAATTTTTGACTCAGCTAAAAAAGCCTTTGCTTACACTCAGGTAAAAAGATTAGTGTATTGGGGCGCCTGGGTGGCTCAGTTGGTTAAGCGTCCGACTTTGGCTCAGGTCGTGATCTCACAGCTGGTGGGTTCGAGCCCTGCGTCAGGCTCTGTGCTAACAGCTAGCTCAGAGCTTTGCTCAGAGTCTCGAGGCTGTCTTCGGATTCTGTATCCCTCTCTCTCTGACCCTTCCCTGCTCACGCTGTCTCTCTCTGACTCTCAAAAATAAATTTTAAAAAAATATTTAAAACTTTTTAAAAATTTAAAAAAAAAGATTAGTGTATTTACTTCTAGTATTTTGCTTTGTTTTGTTTTTGTACTTTTAAATACTTTTAAATAGTTGATTTACTTGAAGTTTATTTTGTATGTATAGTGTAGTGCTATCTTCTTTTTCCAGCCAGGAACCAGTTGTCCACATATGTATTTTAATTTCATTTTTCCCCAGTGATTTGAATGCCACTTTTATCAGAGACTAAATTTTATATATGTGCATTGTCTATTTCTAAATTTTCTTTAGCTTTACTGAACTATGTATTCATATACCAGTACCAAAGTGGAATACACTTATCAGTTATTCAGTGCCTGAGAATTGTAAACACTTTTGGTTTCGTTAGTCACTGAAACCAAGAGACAGGCCATGGGGAGTTGAAGAAAACGTCATTTGCAGAAACTGTTTTATCAACTCAATTAATGCTGGATCCTTTTTCAGTCACCGTCTTTGGTGTTCTCTATTTGTTTTGAAGATATGAGTGTATTATTGAAAATCCAGATGTTTTATTTAGTTTAAAACTCCAGTCACAAGATTTATGAGAAAGGATTTAAAATTTACATCTTACAAGCCTTTCTCTTTCAAGTTATTTTTCTTTTTCAAATGAGAAGGTTATTATATATAACACTGATATTGGCTTCAATTTTTGTTTGCTCCAATGACAGAAAAATATAGGAACTGAATGCAAGATATGTAAATGGTATTTATTATAGCAAAAGAGAAAGACTTTCAAGAAGTCTTTTCAATAATCTCTTCTTGAAATCAATTAGAGGAGCTAAACTGGATTATGTATGCCCATATTATTCATTTAGACATTATTATCTATTGAAACGACTTCTTCAAGTTCTGAAGTTTTAATTTCTTTGTGATATTCTTTATTCCACGGAATGCACTGTCCTTTTATATTGCCTTTTGATTTCTCTGCCTCTTCTATATCAGAACTATAGCTTAAGCAAAGATAGACTATTAACCACAAGTTATATTTCCCTAGCTCTTTAGTATAAAAGAGCTAACAGCCCAGCTTTGTCACTGGGGCATATAGATACTGACTGCCATGTTTGAACAGGATTCACTTAATCTACACATTGTCTAATAACACGGTGTACCTGCAGGGTTTTGTTTACTTAGGACTTTGTCAAGACAACAAACGATTACTTAGAAAAAAACTGAATTCATCTTATGGAATGACAATTGAACACATTTCCCTATGTAATTAACATGGGAGATAATATATATAAAACATTGACAAGGATACAATGGTATTCTGATATTAATTCTTAATTGCTATGGAAAGGAAGAGACCAAAGGCCTTACCCAACATAGGCTTAGTGAATGAATTGTGCAATTTTGTGCCTTTTCTGGCGGCTCATGTTGATTGTGCTAAACTGATTCATGCCTTTGTGTTTTAATGTTTATTTATTTTGAGAGAAGAGAACAAGAGAAAGAGAGCAGGGGAGAGGCAGAGAGAGATAGAGAGAAAGCAGGTTCCATGCTGTCAGCACAGAGCCTGATGTGGGGCTTGAATTCACAAACACATGAGATCATGACTTGAGCTTAAATCAATAGTTGGGCTCTTAACTGACTGAGCCACTCATGTGCCCCATGCTTTTTTGTTATTTTTAAAGGACTAATTAGAAAGGAAATTATATATATGTATATAATATATATATTGAGCATTGCTATATCTTTGAGTATATATTTTATATCACATTTAATAAATATACTGAATATAAGCTGTTCCTGTTTATGAATTTGTGCAAACGTATATTAAATAATTTTGTTCACTGGTTCTTATAAAAATAATTTCCATCTAATATAGACTAAATTCTGCTGCAACACAAACCCAAAAATCTTAGTAACTTAACACTGATAATGTGCTCTTGCTTTTCCCCATGCAAAGTATTCTGTACTTTTCTTCCTAGCAATGTTTCAGAGACCCAGATTTCTCTGCATCTGAGGGCTTTGTACTCTCAACATGTGGCCTCCATGCTCACAGCAGGAGAAGGAAGAAAGAACATGGAGAACAAACATCTGCTATTTCCTCTGACTGGAAGTGGTCTATGTCACCCTCACTTGTACTTACAGCCCACTGACCAGAACTGTTCACTTGGCCCCAGCCTAACTACAATTAACTATGAGGAAATGTTGGGAAATGTAGGCTAGCAAGTAGAGTATTTGCAGAGAAATAGTCTCTCTGTCACTTCCTTTTGGAAAACCTTGCTCATGAACTGAGGGAAATCTTCCTTTTCTATTTACCTGTGTTTGAAGTTTTTTTCTCCTTCAATTCTGAGCACTTCATCTTTTCTGCTTCGCTGTGTCTGTGTTCCACCCATTTGTGTTGGTGAATATATAGAAATGTAGAGAAAGAGGGCAATCCATGCTCTGTCTGGAAGACAGTTTGTATTCTGAGCGTCGATCTTGATGCCCTGACACTCTCTGTGTGCCATGTTTAAGCCATCCCTGGGTCAAAACATTTCATGTATTTCTGTTTAATCTTTTCATTTCCAATATACACACTATAATTAAATGGTTAAACTTCTAAGAGATACTATTTCCCAGTTTTTGTACCTCTTCAAGCTTACATGTGCTGTCAGTGAACTGACTTTATGCAAAACTTTCTGTTGGATTTATCGCTGCCATCCTTCATTATTGAAGCAGTTTACCACCTGAACGATAGGGTTGAGGCACAGAATTCATAATAAGGAGAACTAAATTATCTTTTTAGTTCTGTCACTAGCTAGTTGTTTTGTTTTCTGGGCATGTCACTTAACTTCTCCAGGCATTAGTTTCTCAATCTGTTAAATGAAGGTGCCTTTATCTGAATCCCTTTCCAAATTTTAAACACACAACACACGTACATGCATACATGTACACACAGACGCACTCTGTTTTTTTTTTATTTAAATCTGTCCTAGAACACTTATGTATGTATATATATACACACACACAAATTAAAATTCTCTAACTGAAAAGAAGGTATGGGAAGAGAACAGGAGGTCTCCCCTTGTACTCTGGGTCAAAATCTGAGGCACAGCTATCCAATTCTAGATCTTCAATTTAGATTTTCTAGATCCACCCAATTCTGGAACAGATATTTTCAGCAACTTTCTAGCTCCCAGTGTCTATGGGTTTATAACTCAAAAGGAAGAATGAAGTTACTTCTGTTTTTTTCTCATAGATCAGATTTAATAAATCATTGAAAACACTAAACAAATGTATAAATTGAGTTTTCCATCATTGCCCCAGTATTTCCCCACATTTGCCTAACATTTAAAATGAAAGGCAGCAAATATTTTAAATCAGTGACTACTACCATGTATATTCAATGCATAAAATGTTTACAAGTATTACGTGGTTTATGTTTTTTTTTCCCCTGGAGAAAAGGATGTGTCCTAAATTTTTATATCAAAGATTTAAATACACAATTAGAAGTATTCTTTTAAGCAAAAGTACAAGATGTTTTGCTTTTATAAAACTAAATTTAACTTTAGTCTGACTCAAGGAGAAACTCAGAAAATCACATTATTTAATACACATTTTACAAATCTGAGTTATAAAATACACTAAACCATCATTAGAAAAGCTATTCTGGAAATACTGACATTCTAGCAAAGCCTGGATTACTGGAATCCTCATAGGAAATCTCTTTTACTCTAGAAAATGTTTCCCCTGGCTTCTGAACTAAAAGTTCAGAGTCTCTTGTTAACTGAGGCCAATAAGGGACCTATGGACCAACATGGAACTGTCTTTTGTTTTTCTAATATTTAGATTAGTTGAGCAGTTTTCAAACTCTTCCATGGAATACTACTTCCAACACCCTGTTTAGAAAAGTGAGTCAATACAGTGAATGACATGGCCCACTTGGTGTTACTCACACAGACATTTGAATACTTCCCACACATAAACCCCTACATATATGTGTCAGACAGATACACATCTATACATATCCCATGCCTACTTTTCTTTCTTCACTACTCACCCAGTGAACTGCATTTCATTAAAGATAAAATTTCTTTTGATCTTTTCATGCTGTTTCTGAGGTCTGAACAAAATTCACATCTAAGGTAGAATGTGAGGATGCTAGTGCCCTGATAAATGAAAGATTCATGTCATTGATCTTAAAAGAAACACTTGGGTCATATGATAATGAGAGTATCCCTTGTTAAATGTTAGTGAAAATTCCAGATTCCACGTAGGCCAATGAGACTATGGTGGCAGCCATCCTGCTGGGCATGAACATGCAGGAAGTAGAGGGCTTGTTGAACACTTCACATTAATGCAAACCATTTTCCACTGCAGGGTCTTTGGTGGAAGCCAGTGCTGTGGCCCATAGCTCTTCTCTGCACATACGCACAATAGAATAGCCAGACTATTGTACCAATGCTTTATCTTGAGGAAAGATATATGTATTTGGGGGGGAAGGGGTATATTTCTGTCTGTCTGTCTCTACTATATATGTGTGTGTGTGTGTGTGTGTGTGTATGCATATATATAGATATGTATCTTTTGGAGGGTGTGTGTGTATGCATATATATAGATATGTATCTTTTGGAGGGTATACTTTTGTATACACAAACACACATACATACATATATATATATACATATATATATATATATATATAAAGATAAAGGGAAAGAGAAGAAACTTATTAGACACATTTTTGACAATTTGCACTGAGAGAATGCTTTACTTTGAAATAACCTTAAATAATCAATTAGTCAAATTTTTCTTTGCAGGATGAAGAAACTGAAATTAAGAGATAATGATAGTCTTATCCAAGACCCAACATCCAATCAATACTAAAAATGGGATATGAGGCCAGATAATCCAGTTGCTAGTCCACTATAACACCCCACTTTGTGTTTGTCAACTTTGAAGGCAAATCTTGTGGTTAGAGATGCGTCCATGCCACTCCCTGACTTACCTGGGTGTCATGGACAAAGCCTCTGACACAAACCACTCATTTGTTTTCTCTATCTGTTCTACTGGATATTGAGTAGTGCTGGAGACCCTCTCTAGCCAGTTCAGGGGTCCCTGAAGGATGGATGGTGTTGGCGAGAGAGAGTGAGAGAACCCTGAGATTCTTTCTGATCACCAGGCAGGAATCTCTGTCCCCGTCGGTTTTGGTGTCTTTATTTAAAGGTCCAACAACAACATGGCATCAGAAAAAGGAATTTTTACAATGGAAAACTCTTTGTGATAAGATGCTTTGAAAAGTGTACAAAAACAGGTTTTTTGGAAGTATTCTTGCAGAATTACCCCAATCATAGTGAGGTTGAGTAAACCTTACAACTAAGGAAGTAACAGGATGTTCTTAGTGAAAAACAGGATGACATACATATTTGTTCTAAGTTAATAACACTAGGATTAGGACATACGTTAAATTGTATATAGATAGGCTAGGGGTCATTTTGTCTGGCTCACAAGAGGAAGAATGTTTTTGAGCTGGTTAATAAGTTGTTTGTGGAAACTTTTTTGACTTGATGCTTAATGTGTAAACACCATGGAGTCCCTAAATGTGTTTGCCTTTTTTTTTGGTTATGTTTTAGCTACTCTTATCTATCCTCATCCCAGCCACCAGTGTAAGGGAGGGTGTTTGTGAAAAGTAGTCCTTAGGGAAGGGACCGTCATACATCACCAGTTAGAAAAGGTATAAGTATTAACTTGAGTTCTGCCCTTATCTATCCCTTAACTCTAAATTAGCCTCTTTGTCTCAGGGCCAGGCTCAATTGTTAACTCTTGTGTTCTTAACCACCTTTATTATCAAAGTTGGAATCTACAAGGCCCATAGGAAGAGCCTTTTGACAATCATCCACAGTGCTTTCATCTAAAATCTCTTTGAAGAGTTAGGAATATGCTTTTCCTTATGAGGTATCTGTGTGGGGAATATTGGTCTGATTTGGAATATTGTGAGGCCTGGTCAATACCAACAGGCTCATTTCCATCATGAGCCAGTAGTAGCAGAAGGAGATACCAGTTTTCGTTTCTCATGGCAGGAGCTATGCAAACGCTGCCATTTCTTTGCTGTGACTGTCATCCAGCAAGGCCAGTGTGGCTCCCAGCAGAGTAGATCATATAGGGACCAGGATGGTAGTTTGGGAAAAATACCAGAAAGTATGTTCACCTTTAACATACAGTGCTAACCAAGACATACTGTAAATTCATTCTAGAAGGAATTACCAACACCCAGATTGTGCTTTATATTGTGGATTCAGCCATTTGTAAATAAATTTAACATGCTAGACTTTCAACCCTTACAAGGCTGGAGTGTTTTCTTTCAAGTCTGTTAACTCATGAGCCCTTACCTTATCTTGCACTAAAAGTAAAGGTTGTAGCTGTCCAAATTCAGTCTGTTTCTTTGTATCAGAGAGCCTAAATATTTTAAGATCTATTATATTGCTGCACTCCCTGTCTAACTAGAATGACTTTAAATGGAGAAAAGATAAAGGAGCATACAATCAAAACAAGATCAAATCAAGATGGCAAATAAACTATCTGTGTCAGATCACCTATCTTCCAAATAACCTGTTTTTAAATTTATGACAAATGAAATTACAATCTCTAAAGTCTTCAAATTATTACCAATATTACCAGTATTTTAAGAGGTTATTACTTAGCACATGTGGAGAAAATATGTATTTTCTGAACATTCATTTATTTCTGAGGCTTGGAATTAGTTTTATTGGTGGCTGACAAGACTCAAAATTCTGTTTACTATTATGCATTATGTTATGCTATTTTAAATCTCTCTAACCTTTAAATAACAAGTTGAGACTAGATTTTTTTTAAATACTTATTTTGAGAGAAAGTGTGCAAGCACATGTGAGTGGAGGAGGGGCAGGGAACGTGGGAGACAGGATCCAAAGCAGGCTCTATGCTGACAGAGAGCCTAATGGAGGTCTCAAACTCACTAAATAAACTTCGAGATCATGACTTGAACTGAAGTCAGACACTTAGCCAACTGAGTCACCCAGGTGCCCCTGGATTTGTTTTTTGAAAGACTTTTTATAAGGAACACATATCAAGCAAATATTAAGAAGATTTAATAAAAAAAATACCATCCATATAAATAACAAGGGTTCTATATCCAATTGAATACTGTGGGGTTAAAGATTATGTAAAGCTCAGCAAGTTGTTACTAAATATTTTAATGGAAGATGTTAGGTTCTAGGCATTCCTGCCCAGCACTCTCAAAGTGATTGATCTCATTTAGTTTCCAACACAGCCATTTGATATGGGCTTATATATTCCAATTTTATAGATGAAGCAACAAGTTCCTCAATGTTAAAGAAGTTACCCAAATTGAGTGATAGATTCAGAATTCAGATTCAAGCCCACAGGAAAGCCCATGCTGTGTTCAGTCCTTTGAGCTTTTTCTTTGTAATCATGTGTTTAGCCATGTTGATTATTACCTTCCATGAGGAAATGATCTGAGAGCTAGGTTAGTTTTTCATTTCTCCCAAATATCTTAAAGAGATTAATTAAGAAAGTTGCTGAAATGTTTATGGGACAAAAAGGAAGTACTTTTTAATCTTATCCTCAGGTAAGAAAGGCATTTTGTCCTTCTAATTTTATTTTGTATCCCCCTGTCTGACATTTTTATCTGGTTAACACTATTACAGAGACAGTGGGTTTTGTGAAAGATGGGCTATGGGTTTAGATAGACTTAAATTCCCATGACACCATTTTTAGTAGTGGTATTTGATAAGCTACTCCAACTCAGATCTTTTCTTTTTCTTTCTTTTTTTTTTTTGGATCATTGCTAGGATTTTAAATGTGCACCATTTATGGAATTTTGTGGGTATATGTTAATGTGGCCCATTTATTGCTTTAAGTTAGATATCTTAGTTATTTACCTTACTTCAAGTTTTTCATAAATTTTCAGACTATCGTCTTTAGTTTATTGTGATTCTTATTAATAGGAATCAGAATTGGACCACAAAGTTGAGAAGAGGCCTAAGATATAAAAGATAGGAGGATTTTCATGTCTTATATACATCAAACATTAGCAAACTATATGGAAGCTGTAAGAAATGTCTCCTGCAAAAATCAGTGTTCAATCCTGATGTTTAACACTTTTACCCTACCCTTCAATATATAAATCTGCTTATATATCTCTTTGATATTTTTAAAAATTCAGTTGCATTTACAGATGTCATCTGAATGTTATAAATAGGATGATAAATTATGTTATAAATGGTTTGATCTCTCTAATTCCATGGATTATAAACCTATATTTAGCTGATGGAATAACACTTCCCAGTGGTATTACTAGCAGGGTTAGGAAGAGGAGTCTCCTAACTATCACTAACTGAGAAACTTCTCTTTTTTTTTTTTTTTTTTTTTAACTTAGATTTGCCTATTAACCAGAATCCTTAGGAGTCTCAAAGCCAGTTCCATTCATGGTGGTAAATCTTAAAATATCACCAGGGAACCTGTGAATTGAAGTTATGCTAGTAGTGAAGACTACGACGTTGATCAATGGATGAGTCAGTAGTAGGATATTTATGGGGCTTTGAGGTCCAAGCTCAAATGGTTTTAGATTTTTTTTAGAGGGATACAGATTGGGGATGGAAAGACTGATATCAGCTGAGGATTGGAGGACACAGCAAAGCAAGGGCCATGGAGTAAGTTGTGATCAATGAACTGTTGTTGGTAATCAAACTGTTTGCCCAAGTGAGCAGACTGGTGACTCAGATAAATTGTTAAGAAGGAAATCCTTAGAACCAACAGTGAAGTTATTTATTAGTTTGCAGATTTATCTTACCTAGGAACAAACAAATAAGTCATGATGACATAGGTGCTCTACATTTGTTTCCAGGTTAAAACAAAAATGCTCTCAATTCTCAGCAAAGTCCCACCAGGTGCCAGGGGAGAGCCCAGCATTCTCAGCACCTATTCAATACCTCATAGATTTGACTAGAGAAGACCAGTCAGAGATAATAGTAACCTGATACTAGGCTTCTGGAATGATCTTGATGTGACTGGATGACAAATTTTAAGAGAATTAGAAAGGCACCTATGGGGGACTGGGGGGAGGAGGGACAAGTGATTGAGAGGCTGGAGACTATAAGGAAGCAGGGTAAACAGGAAGATTTCATTACACCTAGAGACAAATGAATGGGCACTATTTTCAGCACTCTGCTAATAGGGTAAGAAAAAAAGGCTAACTTCTTTGAATCTGAGTTATTAAATGTTTTTTTTTTTAAACAAATGTGTTTTTTATAATTTTTTTTTCTTACTTATTTCTGAGGGAGAGAGACAGTGTGAACAAGGGAGGGTCAGAGAGAGATGGAGACACAGAATCGGAAGCAGCCTCCAGGCTCTGAGCTAGCTGTCAGCATAGAGCCCGACGCGGGCTGGAAAACCATGAACCGCAAGATCATGACCTGAGCCAAACTTGGTCACTCAACTGACTGAGCCACCCAGGCACCCCAACTAAATGTTTTTTAGAAAATGTTTTATTGCTTCACAATCATACCATATGAAACCATATCATGTATTGAAACTTATTCTCAAAGAGCTCTGAATGGATTTTGGATAAACCTGGAAGTTCCCACTCTTAGTTGTTGAGTGAATCTATAAAACACCAGGATATACAAGAGATCCATCCAAGAGCCTAGTATATTGCCTTTCTTTAGCTTTTAGAATTTTTCTAAAAGTATAAAGATTATAAAGTGTAAAAATTAAATTTATATAAATAGTTATAAAGATTACACCTTTGCTTACCTTTATGATCTTATTTGACTTCCAGACATATCATGGAATGGTAGATAAAAAGTTAAAATTTTTGCTCATTTATTAATGCAGACTTTGATTTCACCACTTACTAAGTGTACAAGTTTCTGATTCTGATTCTGACAACCATTACTTACTTACTGAATAAGCAATATACTTCTTACTTCTGTGAGTCTCTAATTCTATAAAATGAAGATGATAAATGTTGTTGAATGAGTCACAGGAAATAATGTATGTTAAAGCAATGAACAATGCTGTTCCTGTTACAAACTAGGCACTTTAGTTTTTGTTATTTTTTCCTCCTCCCCTTTCTCAGCTACCACAGTTTTGCAGGGTACAGCTAACATAGGTGTGAGTTATCTGTTTTAATCCTATGCTAACTAAATAGTTCATCTGGAGGTATCTAAGTGTCTCAGTTGGTTAAGGATCCAACTCCTGGTTTTGGCTCAGATCATGATCAAGTGGCTCGTGGGCTGACAGTGTCGGGCCTGCTCGTGATTTTGTCTCCCTCTATCTGCCCTTTCCTTGCTCATGCTCTCTCTCTCTCTCTCAATATAAATAAATAAACTTTAAAAAAAAGTGCTCTCAATTGGAAAGAGATTTTTTTTTTTTACCCTTGCAGGGGACATTTGACAATGTCTACAATTATTTTTGATTGTTACAATTGGAGAGGTTGATGCTACTCGTATCTAGTAGGTAGAGGCCAGAGATCCTCCAAAACAACCACTATGCAGAGGACATCTCTCTCCAACAAAGAATTATCCAGCTCAAAATGTCAACAGTACAAATCAAGAACATCTGATTAGATGCATATTTTATTTAAAACAGGTTTGGATTTGAGAGAATCATCAAAATCAAGATCATTAATATCAATAATATTTATTGGCAAATTTATGTATGTATACACATATATACCTACACTGACACACACACACACACACACATTGTTTTTATTGTCCTTATCTCATTTTGGTTCACATCATTCAATGGAGTCAGTTTTTTATGCCCATTTTTATAGGAGACTTGCTGATATACTATAACCTGACCCAAGTACACACAGTAATGGAAGGAGACAGAAATTTAACCCAGGTGTTCTGTCTTCAAAAGCTATCCTTTAAATCACTAAACAATGCTATGCATAGTTAAATTCTGGTGCTGCCTTGTAATAGTTTGAGTCTTTGACTAAGAATGTACTCTTCTTGAGTTACAGTTTTTATTCTGTTTAAAGCAAAACAAAAGAACAATTTTACATTTCAATCCATGGTATGGAATCCATGTGAGCACCAAATTTAGGATGTCAATGAAAGTACTTTAAAATCCCAAAGAACCATAAAATGCAAGCTGCCATGCCTGCTGACTGACAGTATACTTGGGGAATTTCAACTTTATGTTACTGAAACAATATTCTATTAGTAGCTCCTATAGAAAGAGAGAAAAATGAAAATAAAAATCCTTTCCTATTGAAACCTAACTCTGGTTTGGATAAATGACATTTCTGACAAATCTGGTTAAGATTAGAGGGACCAAAAATACCTCTAAAACTCCACTATTTCCTCCAAAGTGAAGCTTTTTATTTTACTGACTTAATCAGGGATGATTGAACTAAAATAGTTAATACTAGAGAAAAAGTTGGAGAGCCTGTTCACATCTTTTTCTTTTCATGCTTTCTGTGAAAAATAAATCCAATAAATATCAACAAATACCAGTCCTAGAAGGACAGAGACAAATGTGATGTGTGTTTTCAATAAAAGAGTACCCATTTCTTTGAAGATTTAAGACTATGTTAACCACAATATATTCAAATAGAAATTCCTTACTAATGTTACATTTTTACAGAGTAAAAATAGATTTATTCTGGTTCTTACAAAAGTATATAATGCATTAACCTTTTATGAGTTTTGTTTTGTTTTGTTTTGTTTTACTTTTTGACTAATGTCTCAATGGTGTAGTCTTTCATTGCCTTGTATGTATCAGGTCAGTTAACTTTCAAAACGATATTTCACTTAACATTCTTGTTGCTGAAAAAATGTAATATAACAGTATTCACTATTCATTTGCTAAACAGTTACATCAGTCAACCATTCAGCACATGTTTGTGAAATATCTACTCTGTGCTGATCACTGTGCCGGTATGTGTAAGGATACTTAGAAATGATAGGGTGCCTGGGTGGCTCAGTCGGTTACGCGTCCGACTTCGGCTCAGGTCATGATCTCACAGTTTGTGGGTTCGAGCCCAGCGTCAGGCTCTGTGCTGACAGCTAGCTCAGAGCCTGGAGCCTGTCTTCGGATTCTGTGTCTCCCTCTCTCTCTGACCCTCCCCTGCTCATGCTGTCTCTATCTCTCTCTCAAAAATAAATAAAACATTAAAATTTAAAAAAAAAAGGATACTTAGAAATGAAAAAAGTTAGCTTTCTGAAAATGAAACTGAAATAACTGATTTAACAATCTTTTAGATTTCTTTCAGGAAACTCAGAGCGAAACTTGAATCTGGCTTGTAGCTACTCTGTAGGTTTTATGGTCCTTATACTTGAGTTGTTTACTTAATCATAACTGCTTCTTTTCTCTAACCCATCTTTTCATACTGTTTATTCTCTGTTGGATTTATGTGTTTTACTCCTATTCCATAATCATATTCATTTCTGATCTCTATTACTGTCAGTTCTGAATCTTAAGAGTAGTATTAAGATGTAAGATTAAACACTGGACTCAAATTAAGCCTATACATCTTAGCCTATAACCAATGTACATTTATAAAATCAGTGCCCAAAGAAAGATCAATAAAAACTTCAAAATTCCCCTTATATGATGGCTCAAATTCTTTGTAGAATGACAAATGGTGTCAGTAAGTTAAATATAAACATATAGAGACATTTTTTTCAGTGAATACCAACTAAGGACATAATAGTTCTCTTGACAGCATCCATCTCTTTGCTCCTCCATAGTGAGACCTAAATGAAGCTTTGGTTGTGCTCACCTTAAAATGAACCTTGATTGAACAAAAATGTCATCTTGAGTTTCTAGCCTTGCCACAAAAAAGGATCCAAGTAACCCATGTCTAAGGTCAATATGTTGTATTCCTCAGGACTTGGCTCTGTGATAATACAATCTCTTCAAAGCTCAAGAATTTTATACGGCCCTTGAGGGATAAACATACTCTCTCCTGCTCTCATTGAAGATAGGGATAGATTTTTAGCTGTGTGTGTTTGTTTCTTTTACATATATGTATTATATCTGTGTATATAAATATACACAGTCAGAAAGGGAGATGAATGGAAAGAGTGATAAATAGAAGTATTCAATAATATTTAGTCATTAATGAAAGAGTACCAGAATGGAAATATTTTGTAGCTTACAAACCACTTTCACGTAAATACTATCTACTCTTCATAGCATACCTATGAGGCATGAATATAATTATTATCCTATTTTACAAATGACAATAGTGAGAACTCAAAAATGTTTTGTGATTTAATCTTATGCCACAAAGAGTAGATCACTTGGAAACTGCCCATCAGAAGGTAATAGATGAGAACAGACAATGAGTGAACAGAAACTCCAGAAGGAGAAACCTAGCATACAACAGTTTTTCAGAGGAGTCTGAGATTATCAGGGAAGTGGAATGACAGATTAGATGGGGAACAACAAGAACAACCAGAAACCAGAGGGAGAGAAGAGAGATCCTGGAGTTGAATCAATTTCTGCCTGATTCCAGAGTTCCTTCCTTTAATGACTCGGGCATCACCTCGGGCAAGCCTAAGATAAATATCCCCAATTCCAAGGAAGTATGTATCAGACACCCCCCAACATTAAATCCGCAGTATCATTATGGGCTGTATTTATTTTGTGGCTTCAGATCACTGCCATGCACATAATGCACATATTTCCATTGGTGATTTTTACTGTTGTTAAGGCTTCAGGTGCTACGTAGAGCTCCCCTATAGTGTGTGGATTTATGATGTTAGGAAGTCTCTTTGAAGTGGCTCAGGAAGAAATTACTAAGGCACAGAAATCCAAGAAGAGAATGTGCCTTTCCTGAAAATTAGCTCTGAATAGAATAATATGTCAACACAACAGCTAATTCTACACATCACATCATTTATCAATACCCCTCTAAGAGCCTCCCTATGCCAAAAGAGAACCTTCCATAGAGAACAAACATGAACAAAATAAAAAAAAATAATTTTGTGGCTATTCTAAGCAGCTTTAAATCCCTCTTAAAGAATACATCAAACTAGAACTGTCAGTTTATTTTTTCAATAGATCACTTTGGAATGACTTTTTAACATTTTTTCTTGCTTTTCCTTGAAAGAAAACATTTTTATGTGGCTTCATTACAGATGCACACATCTAACTGTTGCACAGATTATCTGAAGAACAGCCTTCCTTTTTCTTTCTGTCTTTTCCTCCATCAAAATGTGCCTAGTTTCTGTACCTTACAGTTCTAAAGTCAATCATACCCTGAAAGATTTTCTCATCATGATAAGAACCATATTGGAAGAGACTCCAAGATAATGTGACTCAGGTTCAAAATCACCATTTTACTGCTTTAACCAACATCCCATTTTCCTTGCCTGTCCTTGTTCCTCTGATTTATATAGATGTTCTTCTGATTGTTTATATCTCCCATTTTGCACTATCCACCAGTGGTAGCAGCTTCCTTTGTTTATCGGACTTACTGTTGACCATACTGACCCTAAGCAACTCACTTTATTCCACAACTGATAGCTTCCAGGGTACCATCAAGACAAAATGACCATTTAGAGCACCTGAAGCTTTACTTCAACAGAAACTCAATGGAAACCTTGGTGTGTCGAAAGATGAGTGGATTTATTTCTGGAAAAATTAAGAATAATGCTTTAGCTCCATAAAAGAAGATTTTATCAGATAGATTTTACATCTAGCTGCATTCAGAAATGTTTCAATGAGGACTCAAGCATATTTATAGATTTTGGAATAATGTCTGCATTATGAACTTTGATATGAAGCAGACCATGAGCACAGGCTGTACAGGGATGGTCGCTATGAGATCTTTGAGATTATGTAGTTTTGAATCAAATGTTCAAGTCTAAGGCCCAGCATCATTGCCCATAAAGGCAGGTGCTACAAATCTAGAGTGCTCTAAATAAGGAGGGCAAGGGTTCATGGCTTATGCTTGCCTGAAGCAAAAGCATAGAGGAAATTTAGCCCATAAGAACTTTCATGATATGACCCACACTGATCTTTATAATATCATCCAAAACTACAAGATTGGTTTTCTTTATTAAATCCAAACTTCTTACAGTTGTGTGAAAATACTACATTTTCTCCCACTCCTATTTATTCATGTACCCTTCTGTCTGATTGAAGCACTCCCCCACTCTCTCAACATCCTTCTTCAGCCAGATAAATTTCATTAAGAAAAAAATCAAGTGACACATTTGACTTCTATTCTGTCTAGTATGCCATTCCTCTGAGTACCAATAATCCATGTGCTTATCTTATTCAGCCTATGGGGCTTACAGGGGTTGATGTTTTATTATATTTGCTTTTCTTGAGTGATAGAGTACTTGAAATCTAACAGGCACTCATTGATTGCTTACTGCATAAAAAAGTGATGGAATGAACGAGGTCTGTGAACTGTCTTATTTCATCTGCAATGTGATTTTCTTCCATCTTGTTGCCTATGTCCCTCATTCAACACAAAGCTTTCTCTCAGCCAGTCCTTCCTAACCCCCTGCTCCCTCCATTGTTCCTTCTTTATCTCCAGCCCTCACTTTACTCTCCAATATCCAAAAGGTAAATTTGTAATAAAAATTATTTGAATTTTAACTTTTTAAAATGCTGTTCAAATTTGTAATTGTGTTCAGATCCATCCCTCATTCTGCTCTGAGTTGTATTAAACAATCTTTTGCCCTCAGCTTCTGCAGGCACTGGCTATACACTGGCGAGCAGAAGGGAAGAATCCAGAGAGTGTACCCCATCTTTCTCTACATGGGCTGCATCCTTTCCTCACCTCCAGTCCCTCCTGCCAAGCCTGTCATACCTTCAGGTTCTACCAAGATGCCCCTGCCTTGATTGCCAGGAATGCTGCCTTTTCCTATTTTCACTGCTTTCCCAGAGTTCTAGTTCCTTCCTAACGTTAATCATTTCTGGGTAACTTCACAATCTCTTGTTTAGCTCCTTTGCTTCCCCGCGGTCTGATTATTTAGTTCACGGGCTTAAATTCCTTTGTTGTTATTATTATTTTTTTTAATACTTAGAAGAGTTTTTGTTTTCCTGCTTGGATCTTGACTGATAAATTGGCAGAAATTTTTCTTGGTGTGTGTGTGTGTGTGTGTGTATAATTACAGTGAAAAGTCCATGTTTTCTGAATAATTGTAGGGACTCTGAATAATTAATTCACATCATTGATTTCAGTGATGTGATTTCAGGCCTTTCTACTAGAAGCTCTGTAGAAAACTGAAATAATAGCAAATGCAAATTAATGTAACAAATGGCCCCATGATTACCATTTGATACTTACAGTGGCTAATATTACTTCTTACCTGGTCAAAGCCCTAAATTCAGCCAGGACAAAGTATTACTTCATGATTCTAGAATCTCAGGTTTATTTTGCTAAAAGTAAACCAATCATATTTAGTTCTATATAAAATTAACCACCTTCATCAAAAAAGACTGGAATTAAATATTCTTGGTGCTTTCTGTGAAATATTGGATAATATATATTTTTTTCCAATTACATGGTGGGGGTGGTGATATGGGGTGAAGTAATAAAAATATATTTCCTGGAAGATTCTGCAAGTTACTCAAATAAAAAATATGTAGTCTGGTAGATCTTGTAATATTTCCAAGAAATTCAACTAGAACACAGGAACCCAATTTACTCAGTAATCTTAATTAAATGAATCAAATGACTCTGCAGTTTATTGAATATCCTTGCATGGAAAAAGTAGCAATAATACTTTCAAACCAAGAGCCTAGGTAAAAAATTAGTACCAGAGACGATACCAAAACCCAGAAGAGATTAATTAATTAGACCAGAATTACTCTAATTCTGTTGATATAGTGCAGAATGAAAAGGCCTTTGATTCTTTTTTGTGTGAGAATCCTTAACTTTCCACTAGTACAGGAGGGGCACTTGTACTATTGATCATTGTATCAATATACTAGAGCTACCATAACAAAGCACTACAGACTGGCTGGCTTTAAACAACAGAAATTTATTTTCTTACAATTCTGGAGGCTACGAATCTGAGGTTAATGTGTCAGCAGGGTTGGTTTCTTTTGAGTGTTTCCTTCATTGGGCTGTAGCTGGGCATCTTCACACAGTCCTCGCTCTGTGTCTGTGTCCTAACTTTCTCTCCCCATAAGGACTATAGTCATGTTGGATTATAGCCCACGCTAATTACTTCATTTTAATATAATAACATCTTTAAAGGCCCTTTCTCCATTCTCAAGTACTGGAGGTAAGGACTTCAACATATGAATTTTGGGACACACACATTTCAGCCTATAAAACATATAGTAATTGAATTTCTTTTTTGGAGATAAAATATATATTAGACTTGGTGGTTTTGGTACTAAGGATGAAATAAAGAGAGAAGAAACTAGGAGACAATCTTAAAAAAATGAAAAAAAAAGAACTGTTTCTCAGTATGCCACACTCAAATGTATCAGTGTGAGATTCTTTTCCACATATGTTATACATTTTCTGTATGTAATTCTCCATTTCATACATGGTTATTTCCTAGAAATCCTTCTAGAATTAATGTTAGCACAATTCCCTCTAGGAAATCTTGATCTCTCCCACTTTTATTGATTGAATCCAGTGGTCTTTCTTTGGGCTTCTTTAGCATTTAGCACCCAGATGTTTATCAGCATTGGTAGGGTTATCATCTTGTACAATCTTTGTATGTATACATTGGTTCCTTTCACTAAACTGATGCTGAGGACAAGGACTAGCTATGTCATCTTCATATTCTCAGTGCTTGGCTTGGCACTTAGTACATTCTACATAAACATAATTAGTTGATCCATTAGATGATGTGCAGCATCCTCTCTGTAGCAGACCTAGAGGATGTAATGATAAGAAAAATCAGATGTGGTTCTTGCTCTGTGGAAACAGTTTAATGAAAAAATTTTATAAATAGTGGATACTGTATATACCCCCACCATTAGTATCACCACTGCCCATAATCACAAAAAAAATATCTTTTATACTTTCTCTAATTTTTTTGAGAAACCCTACATTCTCTGGTCAAGGATTGCCTTCCATTTCTGATAATCCTCTCTAGCACAAGTAGCAGTGTCCCAAGACTTGAATTGTGCGGTGAGACAAATACTATGAAATGTAGAGTCATTTCTCAATGAGGAATGCAGGAATTCATATAGAGTAATTTTTTTTCCTTTCAAATAGTTTATTGTCAAGTTGGTTTCCATATAACACCCAGTGCTCATCCCCACAAGTGCCCTCCTCCATGCCCATCTCCCCCCTCCCCTCCCACACCCATCAGTCCTCAGTTTGTTCTCAGCATTCAAGAGTCTCTCATGGTTTGCCTCTCTCCCTCTCCCCCACCATTTCCCCCCTATCTTCTCCCCCATGGTCCTCCATTAAGTTCCTCCTAATCCTCCCATACATGCAAACATATGATATTTGTCCTTCTCTGCCTGACTCATTTCACTCAGCATAACACCCTCAAGGTCTGTCCATGTTGCTACACATGGCCAGATTTCATTCTTTCTCATTGCCATGTAGTATTCCATCGTATAGATAAACCACATCTTCTTGATCCATTCGTCCGTTGATGGACACTTGGGCTCTTTTCATTTTTTGGCTATTGTTGAGAGTGCTGCTATGAACATTGGGGTACATGTGCTCCTATGCATCAGCATTCTATATCCCTTAGGTATATTCCTAGCAGCGCTATTGCTGGGTCATAGGGGAGTTCTATTGTTAATTTCTTGAGGGACCTCCACACTGTTTTCCAGAGGGGCTGCACCAGTTTACATTCCCACCAACAGTGTAGGAAGGTGCCCGTTTCTCCACATCCTCGCCAGCATCTAGAGTCCTCTGATTGCTCATTTTAACCACTCTGACTGGTGTGAGGTGATATTTCATTGTGGTTTTGATTTGTATTTCCCTGATGAGGAGGGATGCTGAGCATCGTTTCATGTGTCTGTTGGCCATCTGGATGTCCTCTTTGGAGAAGTGTCTGTTCAAATCTTCTGCCCATTTCTTCATTGGGTTGTTTGTTTTTCAGGTGTGGAGTTTGGTGAGTTCCTTATAGATTTTGGATATTAACCCGTTATCTGATATGTCATTTGCAACTATCTTTTCCCATTCCATCAGTTGCTTATTAGTTTTATGGATTGTTTCCTTTGCAGTTCAGAAGCTTTTAATCTTGATGAGGTCCCAATAGTTTATTTTTGCTCTTGATTCTTTTGCTTTTGGGGATGTGTCAAGTAAGGAATTGCTGGCGTGGAGGTCAAGGAGGTTGCTTCCTGCTTTCTCCTCTAAGATTTTGATGGTTTCCTGTCTCACGTTCAGGTCCTTTATCCATTTTGAGTTTATTTTTGTGTATGGTGTGAGAAAATGATCTAGTTTCATTCTTCTGCATGTTGCTGTCCAGTTCTCTGAGCACCATCTGTTAAAGAGGCTGTCTTTTTTCCATTGGATACTCTTTCCTGCTTTGTCAAAGATTAGTTGGCTGTGTACTTTTGGGTCCAATTCTGAGTTCTCGATTCTATTCCATTGGTTTATGTGTCTATTTTTGTGCCAATACCATACTGTCTTGATGATGACAGCTTTGTAGTAGAGGCTAAAATCTGGGATGGTGATGCTTCCCTTTTTGGTTTCTTTTTTTATTTTTTTTTTGTTTTTTAGGGTCTTTTGTGGTTCCATACAAATTTTAGGATAGTTTGTTCTAGTTTTGAGAAGTATGCTGGTGCAATTTTGATTGGGATTGCACTGAATGTGTAGAGTGCTTTGGGTAGTAATGACATTTTAACTATATTTATACTTCCTATCCATGAGCATGGAATGTTTTTCCATTTCTTTGTGTCTTCTTCAATTTCCTTAATAAATTTTCTAATGAAGAGTAATTTTTATCTTGAGTGAGATTCATGACAAATTATAAATCCAAAAACTTAGAGGCTGAATTGTGATAATTCAAAGGATGGCAGTGATGAATGGAATAAACGTCAAAGTGATCTTTAATTCCAGCTGAGTAGCCTACTTCGCAAGCTATACAACGTGGTCAGTGTCAGCCCATCTTCACTAAAAGCCTTCTGGGGTAGAAGAAGGGTATTTCAAAGACTTTCTCTGCCTCTCCTCTCTGGATGAATGAAATTTGTGCTTCAATACAATTTTATAACTAGATATTTACAGTGGGATTCATTAAATCCCTCTATGAATTATCTCCGAGGAATTATTTTCGTCTATCTTTACCAAGTTGCTTATCTTTAAAGATGAAGTATTTTCAAACTTACTCATACCCCATACTCAAATAGAAATGTCCCTTGTCTTTTATTTTTCACTTCCTCTTTTCCTATGGTTCATATTTTAAAGTTTTATGAATAAGAATTTATTCACTAACTAATTTTAACACTAATATTGAGTACCTATTATACACCAGATAATGCATTTAACCCTTGCTCTTATGAGGTCTAAATCCAAGCAATTAATAGTTAATTCAAACAACAAATGTAAATATGTCTAAATACAGGGAATTCAGTGGTAATTATTTTTAAAAGAATTTCATGTATGAAGTCTAAGTTTAGCATGGATCAGAACCACCCTCCCATTATATACCAAAATTTCCATGGTTGAAACTAAATTTACCTGTGATTTTCCCAAGACTCTACAAAACCACCAAAAGCTTTTCTTGGAAAGTATGTATGAAGAATAGTTGAGATGACACTCTAGAATCCTAAATTCAGAATGTTACCTAAAATATGCCAGAAATTCATTACTAGTAATTTCTCTTACATAGAAAGTATTTCATTCTATTCAAAATTCATATTCAGAGAT
Source organism: Hyaena hyaena (assembly GCF_003009895.1). Lineage (NCBI taxonomy): Eukaryota > Metazoa > Chordata > Mammalia > Carnivora > Hyaenidae > Hyaena > Hyaena hyaena. The sequence continues at coordinate 513,970 of NW_024081387.1, read as the reverse complement.
AACCTATATTTTATATGAATATTAAGGAAGCAGAACATAAAATATTATTTTTCTACTTTCTCAGTTTCCTTTATTTCATCCTTGGTTCAGCAAGTAAATTTGCAGAAATTTCTTTGCTCATGTTTTTGTAAATGACTTTAAAAACATCCCCATCAGCTAAGAGAGTATAAAACATTTACTGGGTACAATTGAAATCATTTTCATAATGTTTTCCTCTTTCTTTGAAAGTACAGACCAAGAATCTCTTTTCAAATTTAGCAGTAGATAAGTTTGCTGAATTGTGCAGAGAGACATCAGTTAAATTTGCCAAATTTCTTGCTCTTCGTCATGGTCTCCAAAATAATCTCATTGCTCCTCTTCACACACTTTTCCTTCTTCTGGCTCTCCTGGGCAAAAATCCTGAGATAAGAAGCTTCTGCTTACTCTCATGCACTCTACACAATACTGTAACTTCCTTTTGCCTCTTTTTGTTCTTTCTCTTTGTTTTCTTGGCATATAAACCTTGTATAATTTACAAAGATGAAAAATTAGTAAAGAATCTATTTGAAACGCTAAAATAAATAGGTGACTATCTAAGAGCAAAATTAAGCAACACAGTACTAACAGCAAAAGAGGAATCACTGTGGACCAAAGAATAGACCAAATTTTGTGGTATGCTGGTATGCTGGTCTGGAAAAGAATATGAGAAAATCAACATTTGTGGAATATTTACTATGTGCCACATGTTGCTGTAAAAATATAAACAAATAAGGAGTGTATAATTTCATGGATTTGGTTCAAAATCATAGAGCAATGGGAAAACCATAGACCTAAGACTAAAACCAGGTAGATCTGATCCCAAAGAAAACCCAATTTTTTTGTTGGTTTTTTTTTTATTTCTGTTCTACTGGTTTTTATAGTATTAGACTACTCTGGTAGTTTCAAGTCTGCAAAGTGGAGGTGACATTATCTCTCCATGTGATTGTGTTTCAAAACCTGCAAGCATGGTGCCAAGCATATAACCCAAATAATCACTCATGCATTTGTTCCCTCAGAGACCGCTGGCTTAGCAGGTGCTTCTCTGTAGTCCTACTCATCATGGTAGAATGGACCTGGATGGGAGTAAGAATAAGTCACTCTAAGAATGTGATGTGGACACAACTGAAATGATGATGATAGCCTGGTTAAAACATCTCCAAATTACTACACATGTATAAATTTGATATTTTCCACAGAGTCTTGGGAAAGCTTCCTTAATTCACGAACATTCACTAAGTAGTTTGGACACTACTCATAAACCTATGCGTAATCCTTCAGACCCAACCATAGGCAATTTCCAAAGGGAAACTGTCATTTATACACAGGAATTTGGTGCAAGGCCAATGCACTGCACTTATTGAAGAGAGTGTTGGTCAAAGATGTAGCCTTGACTTACCTGTTCCCCCTTGAGGTCCCCATCCCCCGAGGTAGTCATGCTTTTATATGTAATCTACATCCCTAGAACAGGCACTTCCATTGAAGTCCTCTTTATTGGGGACTTTTGGCAGAAATCTTTCTCAGGCACTTCTTCCAAGGCCTTATTATTGGGAAGCTGAGAGGGAGATTTTGGACACTTTTTATCCACCGTGGCTCAGTACTCAGTAGTTGTCTACTCCTCACCCTTTCTCCTTTTCCTTGTCTCTAGAGGCTCTCTCAGCAGCACGAACCCCCACAGCACTATTTCATGGGGAAAAAATGGAACAGTGGGGAGCCAGTTCTTTCTCCAGTTTAGCTTATACTAGTTTTGCTTATACTATAGCAGTAAGTGTTTGAAGGCTTGACTGTTACTTTTGTTTTGGCTTGTTGTCTTAATTGGCTACTTGAAAGCCTGCTAGCCCAGCTCTCTCCAGCTCATCTCTGGCTCCTAACAGTCATTGTTCATTTCTGTAGTTCATGGAAGCATGAGGTGTTGTCCAGAGCAGTAACAGAATCTGAAGTCAGACAACTGGATTCAAATTTATAATCTGCCACTTTTTAGTGTTTGACAGTTGTTATAGGCTGAATTGTGTCCCCACAAATTCATATGTTGAAGTCCTAACCCCTGTTATTTCAGAATGTGACCATATTAGGAGATTAAGTTTTTAAAGAGGTATTTAAGTTAAAATAAGGTCATTAGAGTGGATCCTATTCCAATATGAATATTGTCCTAGTAATAAGAGAAGATTAGGATACACACACACACACACACACACACACACACACACACACAAGGGCATGTGAAAATACAGCGAGAAGGTGGCTACCTACAAGCCAAGGAGTGAAATCCTCAGAAGAAACCAACCCTGTCAACATCTCATCTTGAATTTGTAGCCTCTGGAACTGTGAGAAACTAAATTTCTGTTGTTTAAGCAAAAATTTACTTTGTTATGGCAGCCCCAGAAAATTAATATAGCAGTGATCGTGCTACTTTTCTTGGCCACAGTTTTATCTTATGTAGATTGAGAATAAATTAGTAATTCATTCACCACACCATTAAAAAAATAAGACAATCCAAACAAAGACTATTGTAAATACTCAAGAAATATCAGCTTTTGTTTTCCTTCATTTTTAGCTTTGAAGTATATTACCTTCATTTCTGCCATGATTAGCCTCCCTGTTTTAAGACCTCTCACCTAATGTTCTGCACATACTGGAAGATTAATCTTTGATCAGATCACATACCTATGCCAAATTATTTGAATGTCCATCAGGCATATTTAAACTTATTGATATGCTCTAAAAACAATCTGCTAAAATGGCCCCATTTCATTTTATTTTTCCACATAGATCATCTATTAAGCAGCCTCAATTTTCCATTTCAGTTACAGTGATATACTCTTCTCAGGATCTATGATATTTTAACATTTGTCTTTGCACATACTTTTATTTTATCCTTGAAATATTCACTCTTTTCTTCTATTCTCAAGCCTTCTCATTTTTTAGTGCTTAAGTTAAAGAAGATGTTCTTAGCAGCCTCACCCCTGGCAGTCAAAAAAGCAAGCAAAGAATGGGAGTTAGGAAATGATGTCATTTAGAGACACATCATAAATCCATTCATTCATCAAGCAATTATTGGCATTGCTCTATCTGATAATAATTGCGCTGGATTTGGATATAGGAAATGAGAAAAATATAGACATGTCTGTCCTCCAAGAATTCATAGTCTGGCAGAGGAGACCCATACACTACACACAGCTGAATATCCTATGCTGTATCTGAAAGGATGTTTTGTACAGAGAGAAGGAAATATGCAAATAGAAGGGCAAAGCTGACTTTCAGTAAGAGAGAGCATTTGTGGGCTGAATCATGAAAAATCTAGAAACATAAGCTAGGAGAAGAAAGAGAAAAGATTCTGAAAAAGAGAGACATGTTCAAGGATCTGCTAGCAGTTCAACACAACTGGTGTATGTAGAGAGAGCAATAGGAGACAGGAGGGAGAAAGGGACAAGAGAAAATCTTAGATGTGAGAGACATGTTTGGGTAAGCAGAAGTCACATAAGCCAGCCTGAGGCCAACATGTGGCTCTTTCCCGATCTCCTGTCTGGTCTGAAGCAAAAACATATTATGAGCAGTATATTTGCACCTGCTTGCAAATGGCTGATAGTTACAGGTAGTCTTGATATAGGACGTACTCTTTTTATATCTAAAAATCCTCTACTTGGTGAAAATCACAATCAAACGCATATTCATAAAGAGTTAAGAATTTCAGTTACACAATGTGATTTGATGAGCTTGATCCAGGACAACAAATAACTGCAGTGATTTAGTCTTCTCTCTTTTCCCTCCAAGCTCTTTCTACTGATTCTTTTAAAGTTATTCATTGTTTGTCATCCTTTCTTTGATTTCTTGTATAATCAATAATTCAGAGGCATATCATACCATTTGAAGAAAGAAATTTAGAAGATCTTTATGAATGTTGTAGACTAAAAGATAAGTTTTAAATGCCATTTTGAGGGCCACCTGGGTGGCTCAGGTGGTTAAACATCCAACTTCAACTCCGGTCCTAATCTTGTGGTTCATGAGTTCGAGTGATGTGTGGGGCTCTGTGCTGACAGCTCAGAGCCTGGAGCCTGCTTCAGATTCTTTCTCCCTCTCTCTGCTCCTCCCTGACTTGTTCTCTTTCTCTCTCTGTCTCTTTCTCTCTCTCAAAAATAAGTAAAAACATTAAGAAATTGAAATGCCATTTTGAGATTTTGCTATACAATTTTATGTTGCTCTTTTTCTAAAATATTTTAAGGTAATTATTTTTTCACCAGAAGACAGTGATTTATATATATGACCATTTCTGGATAATACTTAAGTGTGGACATGTATGTTTTCAAAAGTCTGGATTAATAAGAAAGGGCGAATGACAATTTTAATACTAAGCCTATGCTCTGTTCTGAGCATTTTCTCATTTAAACTTATAAAATCCTGAAATGTAGGAATTAACTCCATTTGTATGAATGAAGAAACTAACCATTAGAGATATTAAGTAATTGACCATTGCTTCATTGTTTTATGTTACAGAACTTCAGTGTTGCCTCAGGAATTTCTATTGACAAATTCCATGCTGTTTCCCTTAAACTGAGGCTAATTAAAAAGTGATGGCTGGAGAACCAAGGATGATAAACCTTATAATGGACTAGCTTATACCTGAATTAATCACACTGACAATCATAAAATCCTTTCCAAGTTTTAATTAAGTAGCATTCTTGTGAAACTGGTAGTTTTCATTGCTTGGAATCACTCAGACTCATTTGATTTCATGTTTGTCTTTTTTGTTTTGCCCTTATTTTTGTTTTTGAAATGGCACCAGATTGAATCCAGAATAAAGAACAGTTCAGTAAGGGAAGAAAATCATATTCTTTATAGAACCTACCAATTCATGATGATGAGCTTCATAAATAACCACTGAAAATATTTTCAGATTCACCATGTTACAAATGGCAAAGCAGAAGCATAAAAGGTTAATTAATAAATGTATGTGAATACTGATTACTAAATGTACTGGTGGGTATCAAATCCATTTGATTTAATATCAAACACTCTTGTTTGCCCAAATCACCATGCTTTTACAACCACAATATTATAAAAATAATCTTAAATGATACTAAGAGAAAAGTTGTGACTCATATTCTATTAGAAGCTTTAATGTATTTTTCTGGTTGGGCTATGATTTTGCTAAATAAATTCTAAAAACAGAACCCTCCTCCCCAAAATATATATATGACTTTACAGTGAACCCCACAGACCAGCATAGGAATATAGTGATAAGAATTGCTAAGATCTATTCTGCACAAAGAATTTATATTTGTTAAGAAAATGTTCTGAAAAATGTATCTAAAATGAAACTGATACTGTACAGAGAACCATCATTATCAGGTTCTTCCCACAATATCCTTTAGTAAAATTTAAGTCTTGAGAATATGTGTCTTTTTCTTTCATTCTTTTATTTTTCTTTACAGGCAGTTTTCTTATCTCCTCCCCTCCCCTTCCCTCCCCTCCCCTCCCCTCCCCTCTTCTCTTCTCTTCTCTTCTCTTCTCTTCTCTTCTCTTCTCTTCTCTTCTCTTCTCTTTTAATTCCAATATAGATAGATAACATACAGTGTTTTATTAGTTTCAGGTGTACAATATAGTGATTCAACAATTCTATACATTACTCAGTGCTCACCACAGTAAGTTTACTCTTAACCCCCTTCACCTATTTCCCATCTTCCCACTCACCTCCCCTCTCCTAACTATCTGTTTGTTTTCCACAGTTGAGTGTGGTTTTTTGGTTTGTCTCTCTCTCTTTTTTTATTTGTTCATTTCTTTTGTTTTAAATTTCACATATAAGTGAAATCATATGGTATTTGACTTTCTCTGACTGACTTATTTCACTAGCATTATACTCTCTAGCTCTATCCATGTTGTTGCAAATGGCAAGATTTCATTCTTTTTTTATAGCTAAGTAGTATTCTGCTATATATATGCCAATATACGTAAGTAATATTCCTTTGTATAAATATGCCACATCTTCTTTATCCATTCATCTATCAATGGACACTTCGGTTGCTTCCATAATTTGGCTATTGTAAATAATGCTGGAATAACATAGGGGTGCATATATTTTTTTTTCAGGTTAGTATTTTTGTATTATTTGGGTAAATACCCAGTAGTAGAATTACTGATCTATGGTAATTCTATTTTTACTTTTTTGAGGAACTCCATACTGTTTTCCATAGTGGCTGCACCAGTTTGCATTCCCACAAATTTTGCATGAGGATTCATTTTTCTCCAAATACTCACAACATTTGTTATTTCTTGTGTTTTTGGTTTTAGCCATTTTGACAGGTATGAAGTGATATCACATTGGGCTTTGATTTGCATTTCTCCAACGATTAGTGGTGATGAGCATCTTTTCATGTGTCTGTTTGGCTCTGTATGTCTTTGGAGAAGTGTCTGTTCAGGTCTTCTGCCTATTTTTTTATTGGATTATTGGGGGGGGTGAGTTATATAAGTTCTTCATACATTTTAGATACTAACCCCTTATCAGATACATCATTTGCAAACATCATCTCCCATTTCGTAGATTGCCTTTTAGTTTTGTTGATTGTTTCCTTTGCTGTGCAGAAGCTTTGTATTTTGATGTAGTCTCAATTGTTTATTTTTGCTTTTGTTTACCTTTCCTTGGGAGACATACCTAGAAAAATGTTGCTACAGCCTATGTCAGAGAAATTACTGCCTGTGCTCTCTTCTAGGATTATTATAGTTTCATTTCTCACATTTAAGTCATTAATCCATTTTCAGTTTATTTCTGTGTATGGTATAAGAAAGTGGTCCAATTTCATTTTTGGAGATAGCTGTCCAATTTTCCCAATACCATTTGGTCAAGAGACTGTCTTTTTCCCATTGCATATTCTTGTCTCCTTAATCAAAGATTAATTGACCATATAATTGTGGGTTTATTTCTGAACTCTCTATTCACTTGCATTGATCTATTTGTCTGTTTTCGTGCCAGTATCATTCTGTTTTGATTACTATATCTTTGTAGTATATCTTGAAATCTGAGATTGTGATACCTCCTGCTGGTCTTGCTCTTTCAAGTGGCTTTGACTATTCAAGGTCTTTTGCAGTTCCATACAAATTTTAGGATTACTTGTTCTAGTTCTGTGAAAAAAAATGCTCTTACTATTTTATAGGAATTACATTAAATCTATAGATTGCTTTGGGTAGTATGGACATTTTAACAATATTAGTTCTTCCAATACATTAGCATGGGATGTCTTTCCATTTGTGTTGTCTTCAACTTCTTTTAATCATCGTTTCATAGTTTTTAGAGTTCAAGTCTCATTTTCTCGATTAAATTTATTCCTAGTTATTCTATTGGCTCTATGTAATTTTTTATTTCTTCTTTGATTTCTTGGTTGACAAATTCATTGTTAAGTAGTATGGTATTTAACCTCCATGTATTTGTCTTTTTTCCATATTTTTTTTCTGTTTCATTTCTAGTTTTATACCATTGTAGTTGGAAAAGATGCCTGGTATTTCTTCATTTTTTTAAAATTTGTTGAGATGTGTTTTGTGCCTTAATATGCAAACTCTTCTAGAGAATGTGCCATGCACACTTGAAAAGAATGTATTCTGCTGTTTTAGGATGAAATGTTCTGAATATATCTGTTAACTCAGTCTGACCAAATGTATCATTTAGAAGCAGTGTTTCTTTGTTGATTTTGTTTGAATGATTTATCTTTGATATAATTGGGGGGTTATTAATATTGATTACTTTATGTTTGTTAATAGTTGCTTTTATTTATTTATTTATTTATTTATTTATTTATTTATTTATTTATAAGTAATCTCTACTCCCAATGTAGGGCTCGAACTCACAACCCCAAGATCCAGAGTCACATGCTCTACTGACTGAGCCAAACAGGCATCCCTGCAATTAGCAGCTTTCTATATTTAGATGCCCCCATGTTAGGTGCATACATTATTACTACTACTATACCTTCCTGTTGGACTGTTCCCTTTATGATTATGTCGTGTGTTTCCTTTATGATTATGTGTTCTTATTACACTCTTAATTTTAAAGTCTATTTTGTCCAATGTAAGTATTGCTATGCTGGCTCTCTTTTCATGTCTATTTGCATGATAAATGCTTTTCCATCCCTTCGCCTTCAGTCTGCATTTGTCTTTAGATCTGAAATGGGTGTCTTGTAGATGGCATATAGATGGACCTTGCCTTTTTGTCCATTTTGTCACCTTATGTCTATTTATTGGAGTATTTAGCCTTTTTCCATTCAAAGTAGTGAGTGATAGGTGTGTACATATTACTATTTTTGTTACTTGTTTTATGATTGTTTTTACAGTTCTCTGTTCCTTAGCTTGCTCTATTCTCTCACAAGTTCCTGGCTTTCTTTACTAAGAGACTTGGATTCTTTTCTCTTTATTTTTTGCATATCTATTACTGGTTTTTAATTTGTCATTACTATTAAGTTTGAGTCTGACATCTATTGCATAACACAGTCTATATTAAGTTGATGGTTCCTTAAGTTTGAACCCATCCTTTACTTCTTTCCCCACCACATTTTAGGTATATATTGTCATACTTTACATCATTCTGTTTTGTGATTCCCTTGACTGATTTTTATAGATATACTTAATTTTACTGTTTTTGTGCTTCTTAATTTTCTTACTCCTACTCATGTGGGAGTAGAACTTTCTTTCAACTCAGAGAATCCCCTTTAACACTTCTTGTAAGGCTCGTGTAGTGTGATGAATTCCTTTAATTTAATTCCTTTAATTCCTTTTAATTCCATTAATATTCTGAATGATAGCCTTGCTGGATAAAGTACTCTTGGCTGCATTTTTTTCTCCTTCAGCAATTTGAATATATCATGACATTCCATTCTGGCTTGCAAAATTTCTGCTGAAGAATCAGCTGAAAACTTTATACAAGTTTCTCTTATATGAAACTGTTTCATTTTCTCTTGTTGCTTTTAAAATTCTCTTTTTATCACTACTTTTTTACCATTTTAATCAGTATGCACTTTGGTATGGAACCTCCTTAGGTTGAGCTTATTGGATAATCTCTGTGCCTCCTGAATCTGGATTTCTGTTTCCTGCCCCAGATTCAGGAAGTTTTCAGCCATTATTTCTTCAGATATATATTTTCTTCTAGCCCTTTTATCTCTCTTCTCCTGGGATCCCTCTAATGTGAATATTATTATACTTGATGGTGCCACTGAGTTCCCTAAGTCTCTTTTCATTTTTTATTACATATATTTTTTCTCTCTTCTATTCAGTTTGATTGCATTCCATTACTCTGTCCTCCAGGTTCCTGATCCATTCTTTTGCTTCCTGAAAATTACTATTTTTTCCATCTAACGTATTTTTAATTTCAGTTTTTGAGTTCTTCAACTCTGATTGGTTCTTTTTTATGTTTTCTCTCTCTGTGTTAAAAGTCTCACTGTGGTCCTCCACTTTTTTCTCCAACCCAGTGAGTACCTTTATGACCAGTACTTTAAATTATCTATTAGGCATAGTACTTATCTCCAGTTCATTTAGCTTGTGTGCTATAATTTTGTCCTGTTATTTCATTTGGGACATATTCTTCTGACTCTATATTTCGTCCAAGTTTCTGTCTATTTCTATGTGTTAGAAAATGGCAGCTATGTATCCCGCTCTTGAAAGTATCCTCCTCATAAAGAAGAAGTCCTGTGGTGATCTGTAGTGCAAGGTCCCCTTTTCACCAGAACCTGGTGTTTCTGGGTTGTGTCCTATGCTTGTTGTGTGCGCTCTATTCTTGTGGCTGAGCCACTTTTGCCTTCAGTTCCATCGTTTGTGATGGTTCTCTTTGCCTATTGTCCACAAAGTTTTGTCCCTATGTTATCGGTGCCTAGTCTAGGTCCATCTTGGGCTTGGATTGAGTCACACCAGGCATTTGCTAGAGATGCAGTAGCAGCCACATCCAGGTGCTTTCCCTGTGTTGTCCCTTGAGAAGATTTTGTTGGTGGGCGGGGCCTGCAGTTAGAGCAGATGTCGGCCACCAGCCCACTGGTGGGACCTCCATTAGAATCATTTGTGTGAGTGTCTTCCCTTCTCCCTGGGGCAGGAGTCACTTTGAAGTTGTGCTGGTGCCTGTCAGGGCTGCTTGCACAATGGCATTGCTTTGGGTAGGCTCAGGCCAAGGGAGTAATGGAAGGTGCGAGTTGGCTGGAGAATGCAGGGGCAGGGCACAGGGTGTTAGCGAGGTTTGTGAAGGTCTCCTGTGGGAGGGGACCTAGAGTCACTTTAGACAGTTCCTGCCTCAGGGTTGGGGGGGTCGGTGAGTCCATAAGAGAAAAGCTCTTGGCAAGGCCAGCCTGGTTGGAAGGGCAGGGCGGGATCTGCAGAAGTGCATGTGGGTGGAGCACAGACTGTTAGCAAGTTACCTAGTGGGTATTGGAGCTGTGCTTGTTGCTTCAGATCTCCATGTATCTAGGCCTGGGGGTTGGGAGCAGAGGAAGGGAAATACCACCCCCCAGCTCCTTTGTTTTTGGCGTCCCAATGACTCTGTCCCTCCAGCACACACTGTGAGATTAGTAAACAAACCTCCTTCTGGTATACCTCAGGTTTTTTCAGGCTGCTGCTTCTATGCTGTATCTCAGCAGGACTTTTTGTTGTGCTGTCCCTTTAAGAGTGGTGACTCAGTTTCCTCTCTCTTGATTTTCCAAACTGAGCCTACTGATTTTTAAAGTTCCAGGTGTTAAGGCCTGTTGATTGAAAGAATCATGAAATTATGGCCCTCTGGTTTTCAAAGCCCAATTTTATGAGGATTCATCTTCCTAATGCAGCCCCCCCCGCCCCCCCCCCCCCACACACCCTTACAGATTCCCCATTCCTAGAGTGCCTGGTGTGAAGGTAGTTCTTTCTGCACCTGCAGAGTCCCCTGGACATTTCTGTGTGTCCTTTTAGCTCCTGACACTGTCACCATCCTTTCTACCCTCTTGGATGTGACTCCTCCTCTACATTTAGCTGTGGAAACTGCTCTGTCAGTCTTTGGGTCATTTTCTGGATTATTTATAATGATGGATTATCTAGTTGTATCCATGGGAGGAGGTGAGCTTAGGGTCCTCTTACTTTGCCCTCTTCCCTGGAAGTTCTACTTTTATACTTGATGTATAAAACTGTTAGTGACAAAATTGTTCATACTTGCTTCTTTTGGCATATTTATTGTGTAAAAGCTTACGTCCATTTATTTAAAAGTTTGTAATTATTATCTTTTTTTTTTAATGTTGGCCATTCATAAGAATCTTTATCCTTAAAATGCAGCAATTTAATCTTTATATGTCTCATGGTTGGTCATTTCATGTAAGTTTTCTTGGGACACCATTTCCCTTTGAAACTACATTTTTCAAGGTTTTTCTTCTTCAGTTTCCATCTCCCCCTAAAAAAAAAAAAATTCCTTTCTTACAAATCTTTACATTTCTGTCTATACTTTTTTTTTATAGTTTCTATGAAGAATACCACTATAGGTCATTGGAATGCTTTGTCTTTTAGTTGTATACTTTTCTCATGCTGTAATGCATGGTGGTTAAAATCATAGGCTTTGCTGACCTGGTTTCAGGTCACAGTTCTTCCAGGTAATTACTAGAAATGTAATTGTGTGGTGACAAGACCATGTTGTTTTGTTTCCACAGTAACCCCAACACCTATCATGGGGTATTTCACAAAGTTGGTTCTCAATAAATATTTTCAGACTATCTGATGGATGAATATATTTACAAAATTATGGATACATTTTTTTTCAGTTCTGAGAAACATTAAAATTAACACATTTATGTTTTATAAAATATATAATCTTATCAAAACTACAAACAAGACTATGGGTTTAAATAATATGTTACAACAAATATATCTATCCATTGATTTGAGGGGGAAAAAGTGACTCACTGATTTTGTTTGTTCAGGGACAAAAGAAAAGAATGGTATTATCTCTTTCAAGTGGTTGAATATCAGATGTGTGTTCAGGGTTTCATATGGACATAGAGAAATAGAATATACCCCAGAGTTGACCCAAATTCACCTAATGATATCCACGTAGTCAAAAAAGTCATGAAGAATTAATTTCTTATGAAATATGTCTGTAAGGGGATAGAAAAAAAATGATTAAAATAGTATCAGGACAGCAGACCATCCTTCCCAAACTGCTTTTTCTTTCCTTTTTTTTAAAATAAATGATCAGAAGTAAAAAAGATATCAAATTCTGGCTTGCTAACACAGCAATTGATATTTTAATTTCTACTATTAGTACTTGGTGAAAGGAGTAACTATTTAGCCAAGCAAGAATGACTTGCGTTAATTTGTAAAAGAAAAACCAATGTAAGGAAAATGCAGGCAAACAGAATTCTATGATTTTTATATCCCAATCAATTCTGTATCATTTGTATTTATTAAACCTATTCCAAATGAAATGTGTGCATGAAGATTTATGTCATCTGTCCAGCATTATTTATATTATTGAAAAATTAGACACCACAAATGTCCACAAACAGATTATGATGCATTCATATGATGAATATGAAGGCATTGAAAAGCAAGTTAGATATAGCAGGCAGTGTTACTATTAAAAATGTATATTATAATTTTTATATTGTTGAAAATATTCACTCACCCTCCTTTTACATCTCAGACCCATTGATGCCAAGCTTGACCAAAGACCTTAAGTAGGGCACTGAAATATGAGAAGAGATGCCTCCTTCTTTTGACAAAAGCAACATTCTCTATGTTTTTCTTTTCCTTCTGCCATGATACATGCAGTGTCCCAGGGAGTATCTGTTCCATGAGTCTGTTCTCATAACGGAGGGCCAATGGATTCATGGAACAGAACTGAAGCCCACTCCTATTAGCTGCGTAATGTGCTTTCTTTGTTGCTGGGAGCCACAAGAAAGGAGTTTCAGGGTCATGTTATTACCACAGCATAACTTTGTCAGAGGTGATACTGGGAGAGTAAATCCATTATGAGCATCTCATATTCCCAAACTCTAGCATACAATGAACTGTGAGCCCTGTCTGGGAAGGAGAGACAGTGGGACAGAGGGAGGAGGAAACAATGTTTACTTCATACAAATATGTATTACTTTATTATTTATAGAAACTAGTAGCGTAGATCCTGGTGATGGTTTTGCAAATGTATTCTTATCTTCAAACTCATCAGGTTGTATATACTAATTATGTGTATGTTTTTATGACATAAAAAGAGGAATAAAGGCACATATATACATACATACTTTAAATTTAAAAAAAAAAAAAGGCTAGCTGAACATGCATAATTTATCTTTACCCCAGTAAATATTATCATGGATTTTGGAGGAAGTTGTTGTAAGTCTTCTGATTTTTAAGAGTTAACTTTTTGTGTTTTGTTTATTTACATTTTTGTGGGGCTGATGAATATTATATATTTTTAAAAATAGAAAATCTGGATTTGATCTCTAAGCTGACATATTGAAATGTGTGCTGTTGAAACAAAATACAATTTGCCAAAAATATGTTATCTTTATCTAACAAGAATGGCCAAATCTACTAAAAAGAAGAGAAAATATGCCATATTTCAATTTAATGCTATAGTATTTCTTTACTGTGCTCTGACTAGAGTAAAATATGATTCTTTAGAGATGACTAAAAAAATCTACAATTTTTTTTAGGATTTTTATTCACTTTATTTTTGGTAGAGATGAAATGTCTGACCCTCGTTTGACTTTAAATGCCGAGACCCATAATTTATAAGGTCCTACCAACAAATCTATAAACCATAGAAATCCATTAAAAATACACTTAAAATGGATTTCTTTCAAGGGAAACTCATTAGGAACTCTCCCTTACTTTCTCTCTTGGAACAGGGGCAGGACTTAATGTTTTTTTCTCTAAAGTCATATTGTAGGTCAGAGGTCAGATTTTTCCCTGTATAACTCTGGAGGTCAGGTCTTAGGCTACTAGATGAATGTTCTAGAATGGCAGATTTCAATTTGATATGGGGGAGGGGCTTCCTGACATCTAATCAAATACTTGAGGATTAAGAAATAATGAGGAAGTTGATACATAAAATTATAATAAAACTTTAAACAGTTTCCTCCTCCTCTCCTTCTTAGCTAAATAACTTTAAACTAAATAAATCTTGCTTTTAATTCTGGTTTTGTTGCTCTCTAAATGCATGACCATGGATGAGCAGGATGACCTCTCAGAGGCTGTGTTCTCTGTAATTTGTAAATAAGAGCAACAATATCTTCTTCGGTGGCTTGGGGGAGGGTGAAATTCAATAACCTACGTGCAGTGTTTAGCACTGTTTGTGACCAAATACGGGTGCTCTGCACAAGGGAAATTTTGCCTGCTTTATAAAAATGTCTATTTGTGTGTGAGCGAACAAGTGACCCTCACTTAGCTGCATTTAAGAGCCTGATCCAATAAAAGTGCCTCACACAGATATTATGCATGTATCTCAAATGATGCCACACTTCTTTGTCCTCAATATTGCAAATGAAAAAAACTGTCTAAGGATATTACCAACCCTGTGGACCCCGAGACCTGCCTCAGAAATTTTGATAAGGAAGATCAGGGATGGAACCTAGGAATTTAAATCTTAGCAACTCTCCCTAGGGGAAGCTGAGAAAAGTGGCCTGTCAAGAAACTCTGGCTTCACTTTTACAGGTGAGTTTAATATTTGTAGAACATTGAGCTCTTTCCAAAAATAATCCAAGGTTTTAATCTGAAATGAGGCTGTCTGCTTAAAGACCATTTTAGTGTGGTCTTGCTTATATGCAAAGAAGGATCAGTTTCCCAATTAATCAGATCCCATAAAATGGATATCCTTTCAGGGGTCGTATTTTAGTAATAGACTAGCCATTATTGTCAGTTAGAACAGCACTTTCCATTCTGTTCTATTTGTTAGGGTTACATCTGGTTAAAACACGTTTTCAGTAGCCAATTTAATATGTTTGAAGCATGTCTCACCTCTCTCCTGTAAAGTAAAATTGGTTAACCTGGCTTGCCTCCCCTTTCCTTCTTCTCATTAAAATGACACTCGTCTCCTCTCTGGTTTTCATTATCTTTGGATTTTGATGGGTATAATTGGTCATCGTGGCTTCAAAGTGATTTAACTGATATTTCATATCTGTCACTTGATTGACCTCTCCTTTTACTGCAATGGGCTCTCGCTGACCTCTGCTGAGGTCACTTCTGGTGCTCAATCATTACGTTCTGAATGGAAGCAGCCCGGTGCTAGCTGGTCAAAGCACGAAGTAAGCTTGCCCTCTAGTGGCCACTAATCATATTGCACTGCAGGGGTTTGGTTTCTGCCTTTACTGGACTTGGAATTGGGGAGCCTGGAGGCCAATTTAAGCCAGAAATCAGTTCATCTACACAAAAACCAGATATCTTTCAGTTTCACAAAATAATAATGTTCTTAGTGTGAGAATTCTTTCCATAGTATTATTTTGGATGAGCTGACATGAATAAAAAATAAGCAGTTACTAAGGAACTCCTTAAGAGTATATGTGTTTACCAAAAAGCTATTTTCCATCATATAAATGGAGGAACAACCATCTGATAAGGTGAAGGAATTGCCCGTGATATGTCTAGACTTTCATGTCGTTATTTGTCATAAAATATCTCATTATGGCTGATATTATGTAATACATTTTGACTCCCTAGATGTCTGAATTCTCATCATCTCCCCACTGTTAAAAATCCTCCATTGGATCTTTATTGCCAGTAAGTTAAAATATAAACTTCTTAGAACAACATGAATAAGGCTTTTACAATTTGGACCAAAGCATACTTTTTAATCTTTTGCCACTCCTTCATTTTGGATCCTGAGATTCTAGCCAAATCAAACTACATGTACGTAGACAGATTATATCCATTGATACATCTATCCTTTTTCCCCCTGCTGTTCCTTCTACTTGATATGCCTTTATTCCCTTCTTCCTTCCTTTCCTCCTTCAGAGACTTCTGTAAATCCATACTCTCTTTATCATCTATCTATGTATCTAGGTATCTATGTATCTATGTATCTATCTATCTATCTATCATCTATCATCTATCTATCTAGAGAGGGTGAGCAGGGAAGGTTCAGAGGGAGAGAGAGATAATCCCAAATAGGCCCCATGCTTAGCACAGAGCCTGACATGGGGCTCAATCCCACAATTGTGAGATCATGACCTGAGCTGAAATCAAGAATCAGACACTTAACCCACTGAGCCACCAAGTGTCCCCAGAATCCCTTCTTTTTGATGTAAATATTATCTTTTTTTTTAAAGTGTTTATTTTATTTTTGAGAGAGGGAGAGAAACAGAGCGTGAGTAGGGGAGGGTCAGAGAGGGAGACACAGAATCTGAAGCAGGATCCAGGCTCTGAGCTATCAGCACAGAGCCCAACCCAGGGCTCGAACCCACGAACCATGAGATCATGACCTGAGCCGAAGTCAGAGGCTTAACCGACCTTATGTAAATATTATCTTCCCTGTAAAGGTTTCCTGATTTTTCCTTCTCCCTGATTATATTTTGAACATTCTACTACTTCATCACTGAATGTAGTAGACTGAGATTTTGAGGATTTTAAAACCTGGGAGTGTGCCTGTGATCTAAAATGTACTTAGGGAAAACACTCATGAATAAAACATTGATTTAATGTATAAATAAGCACCACTGTGTGTCCAATTATACACTAGTGGACATACTCGGAACTTAATTTGGCCAATGGCTTTCTTTCTAAGACATTGATTGGGTCTATCATTTTTTCAGCTTGGTGTCCATTCCCTGTCATTTAGTAATGACTCTCAGGTTCCCTCTCTGTGCTTCCATGCACTCCTGTGTGCTTCTTGTGATGTTGACTCCACCCTGTTCTGCTTCCTACATGAGCATATGATTCAGATCTGACTAATGAGAGCAACACATTCTTCTGGCCTTGATGACTGACTCAAAGATGGACAAAACTGGGATCTTTGCTAAATCTCATGGAAAAGAGACTCATACTTTTCTTCTATGAATCTTGAAAATTGTGAGGAGTGGAACTTTTACCACTATCTTTCTACCCCATGAAACCACCATTATGATAATAGAGCACAGAGAAAGAAAACTGGGGTTTCATGATATGGCCAAGAATATAAATTAAGTCATGGCTCAGTAAAGTGTATTTTGGAAAGTGATCCAGTTAAGATTGAGTTTTCTATCTTTATGAAGCCTAAACAGTCATAATTGATCATATATATTTTACTATGTATCCTTACTCAGACCTTTTTATTCTTACTTAACTAGGCTCAAGCAGCAAGAAAGCAAGCATCCATCAATAAATAGTTCCCAATTATTTGGCATAAAAATACAATGGCTGGTTTGGAAACCAGAGGTACGAATTCTTAGATATTGCACTTTGTACCTGTGTCTCAGAGTCCCCAGTGCTTTAAACTCCAGTTACCCAAAGTAGTAATTTTCTGGTTATCATTCTTTTTATTATCTGTCTTCCCTGTATCATTCCCCATTTCTCTGTTAATGTTCTCTGCACCTTCCAAACAACCTACTTGCATTTGACATTTTGTCTCAGTGCTCTTCTGGGTGAAGCCAAACTAAGACTAAGCCTGTGTGTGTGTGTGTGTGTGTGTGTGTGTGTGTGTGCGTGTGCGCGAGAGAGAGACAGAGACAGAGACAAAGGTGTATACTGTATCCTAGGATTTGTATATTAGGACTCTTTTATAACACAAGTTGCTATGTAAACACTTTTACTTTCATACAGGTATAATCTACTTCTTAGAGATCACATGGCCTCCATGGACTAGTTTAGAGAAAGTCCAGTGTTCTGTAAAGAGATAATTTTGTGTGTAGAATGGAGGATGCTGGAAGAAATTGGAGGTAAAAAGGAATGTCTTGTGACCATCATGACAGTCCAGGAGGGAGAAAAGAAATGCTTCATTCATTGAGTCTCTAAGCCTTTCTTCATATGGTCCCTATCTCCGCTAGTTCTCTTCAAGTAATAAAAGATATCATGTCTGGAAGCAAAGAATTAAAAGGTGCTTCATGATTTTGCCTAAGACAAGTATTTATGATTTTTATGATTATTATTTTATAACATTGAAAATAATTTTGTGACACAAACAGTGCATATAAATGGATACCTTACCAAACAGCTGCTGCCTCTGTGAATTATTTTTTGATGGTGGTGTTTTTTGTAGTTTTTTTGTTCTAAGTCTTGGAATGAAAAGGTGTCATATAACATACATAACTGTAAGGAACTTTGCAACTCATATATCTGAAAAGGATTTCACATCTGGAATATAGAAAAAAAACTTTCCTACAATGTGACAACCAAAAGGTAAAAAACCCAATTTTTTAAAACATGGGCAAAGGACTTGAATGAACAGTCTTCAAAAAAGATATACAATGTCCAATAAGCACATAGAAAATACTCATGTCATTTGTCTGTTTCCCCTGTTTGAGCTCTGAGTCATGTCAAGTTGTGGGAGCCTTACAACCGGGTCTTTCTTCCAGAGAGCCACGAAACAGGCCAGATGATGACAACTGTCTGGAAATATGCCTTTTAAAGGGCTCACACCCCATTCTACTTCCGCCAGCGGCTTCCGCGTTGTTCATTGTCACCATAACACTGAACTGTTGTAAGTTTAAGGTTAACATGGAGGTGGAGAATGGGATAATAGAGTAAGTTAAAACATTGCAAAGTTTGCCATTCTTGAGGAGGTTCAGTGATTTTTCTTGAATGAAGTTTCCTTGAATTTCTGTAAATTTTTGGCTTATTTCCAAAGTTCTGCAGAAGTTAATTCTGACAATGTTTTCCAGTTTTCTTATTGCTTTTATGACTGAGGGGTTTTGGGGGGCAGTATCCTTACTCCATCCCCAATTGTTACCTCTTATAGAACTACAATATACTGTCAAAGTCAGGAAACTACCTTGGTACCGTGTGTATGTACAGTTCTAGGTCACGTTGGCATATGTGCGATGTTGTCTAACCACTACTGAAATCAAGATACAGAACGATTATATCATCACCAAGGTTTCTCTTGTGCTACCTCTTTATGGTCACGTTCACCTCAATACCCTATCCTCCACCATTTGTAAGTCCTGTGAACCATTCATCTCTTCTGGAATCAGCATTACCTATCAGAAGAAGAATTCCTGGGCAATGGGGACCTCTTCTGATAGGTAATTATTGACAAGGAGTAGCTGACAGGCCTTTTTACAAACACAGTAATAGATATTAGAGTATAGCAATGGGGCCACCAGTCATTCATGCTCCCTGGAATCAGAATGGCTCATTTTTATGGCTGCCAAAGTCAGTAAGAACATCTGTCATTGTTTTATCCCCGCACTCGGTACATAGTAGTAACAACACTTCACTATGTATCAGATACTGAAATATTCTTCATACAGTGATTCACTTGATTCTCTCTCTCTCTCTCTCTCTTATAATGTGTATTTATTTTGAGAGAGAGTGAAAGAGTACACACGAGCAGGGGTGTGGCAAAGAGACTGATAGAATCCCAAGCTGGATCCGTGCTGTCAGCACAGAGCCCAGTGCGGGGCTCAGTCCCACAAACCATGAGATCATGACCTGAGCCAACTCCAGAGTCAGACGCTCAACTGACTGAGCCACCCATGTACCCCTCATTTAATTCTTACTGTGATCCTATGAAATTATTAAAATTAGCATCTTTATCTCACAGATGAAGAAATAAAGATATAAAAGGCCAAGTAACAGTTATTAGCTAAGACTGTCCAAACTGCACCTCCACTGACTTAAAAGACTTACTCCTCTTCACACTTACTTTCAAAGGATTCTGGAAAACTTTCCTTTCAGAAACTAAAATTTTGCAAAGATATTCCAATCTGGAGGAATTATGTGTAGAAACTTTTTTTTTTAAATTCCACTCAGGGAATTAAGGATCACCAAAAACGTTTACAAGAGATTTCATCAAAATGTGTTGTCACAAGAGCATGAAACATTTTTGTTTATCAAAAGAGTGTGCCAAATTGAAAAGCCCAAGGACTTGATTTTGTGTTGATAGGATCCTGAAAATACTATTTGAAGAGACATAGACCTGCTCCTTGTCCTTTTATGGCCCCTGTTACAACTAGAGTGAGAGAGACTTTATAGTCAGGGCAAAGTCTTCCTTAAGATCCTCATCTCTTTTGGAAGATGTGGGCCCCAGCCTAGTTCACGTGCATCCTAAAACACACAGAGCCCATCAGTGTTAGAACCACCTAGAATAGCCATAATCCATATCCTTCTATGCCAAAGAAAACAAAATACGAAAACCATTTTTCTGCACCTACACAGTGTCTAATCTGTTTAAGAATTCCCATTAGCAGCAGGGAGCTATGAGGCAGGGCTTAGGGTGACATTATTTGGGCTGTCAATGGAACTCTTTTTTTCCCTAATTTGACTTTGCTATGATATGATCAGCCCAAAATGCAGAGTGTTAACACAAAACATTTCTGAAACTCCTTGTTTTCAACTGAAAATATAGTTGAAAAGACTGTTCATGTGATCATGGAGTGAGATCCAGGAATCAGTCTGAACTATGCTTTTCCTCAGCAAACAGGTTCCTGGTTTTTTGCTCTTTTTTCTTTGGTAGATTCTCTGATGTCTGTTTCTGTTTTTATCTCTTTTTTGTTGATTGTTAGGAAATGCAGTGACAAATTTGTTGCTCACTTCTAATGAAATTAGAGGACACTAGGGGTGCCTGGGTGGCTCAGTCGGTTAAACATCCGACTTCAGCTCAGGTCATGATCTCATGGTTGTGAGTTTGAGCCCCATGTCGGGCTCTGTGCTGACAGCTAGCTCAGAGCCTGGATCCTGCTTCAGATTCTGTGTCTCCCTCTCTCTCTGACCCTCACCTACTCACATGGCCTCTCTCTCTCTCAGAAATAAATAAAACATTTTTTAAAAAGTTCCAGGGAAAACAGATTAAGATTTATTAACTTCACTACAAATCCATCCTGTACCTAAGGACAGAAGCACTATAACTTTAGTCAGTTACTTAAAGCATTAAACAACTAGTTCCATTTAAAAAAAAAAAAAAAAAAAAGAAAAAAGAAAAGAAAAGTAATTGCTCTTCAAAATGAGAACTAACAGAGCCAAATGGCTTCTTGGAAAGAGAAAAGAATTGGCATTTAGAGAGGGACTATTTAGTCTGACCAATGCTGAGTAATTTTATAAAAACGAAATCATCTACAAATCTATTCAATAAATACTCAGAAGCACCAATTGCCCAGCATACTAGGAATCTTATTGGCAACAAGGCAGACCTGGTACCTTAAATCCTAATGGGAGAAGACAGATAATGAACAATTAAATAACTATAGATTGTGATGAGTGCTCTTCTGAAGGAAACAAATAAGGTGCTATAAGAAAAAAAAAATGGAGAGATGGGATGCCAGATTTAGATATAGAAAATTTCCACAGTACTATTTAAGCTGAGACCTGGAAGATGAGATGGAACAAGATACAAGAAAAATGAGGAAAATGTGATCAGAGGGTGGTATCAGTTTATGCAAAGACCCTGAGACGGTGACCCATGTGGGACAATGTAGAGAAAAGCTCTGTGCTGAATTGAGGGGATGGATGGATGGTCTCGTGTAATGTGGGTGGCATGGGCCTCAGATCATGCAGTTTTGGAGGCTAAGGCAATGAGGATTTTAAGTGCAGTGCAGTGGTGAGAATTTAAGAGTTGGCTCTCAGGTTGACATGACACACTTTCCGTTCAGTCTCCTGTGTGCAGCATGGAGCATATGAAGACAATAGAGAGAAGTGGGGAAGGAAGTCAGGAGGCTGTTCCAACAGTATGGGTCAGAAGACATGGTGGCTTGCAACAGGTAATAGGTTGCAGATGGAGGGGTGTGACTTAAATGGTAATTGCCTAGGAGTAGAATGAGGCAAAGTACAGGAGACAAGATCCAAATTTGATTCCCTGATGTCACATAGTTTTACTGATGTGGAGAAAGACTGTGGAGAAACAGATTTCATGTAATCGTTAAAGCAACCCTACAAGGTGACTGTTTTCATACTCACTATATGTATACAAAAGTGGATAATGGGAAAGATTTAACTGCCCTCGTATTCTTCGGTTTAGAAATAGAAAAATATAAATCAAAACTTTCCTGGATTTATTGCCCTAATCAATGCCCATTTGGAATACTGGTCTTTCTTCCTCCCACTAAGGTTTTGAATTTGGGGTCTAGTTGGTCTGCAGGTATGGTTAGCATTCAAGAGCCTCTCTCTGTATTCAAGCCTAGGAATTCAAGCTAGTCTGTTAGAATCGCCTTGTCTTCAGAATATCCACTAGGGGGAGCCAGAACAATGTGTTTTGTTTTCATAACTGTGGTAAACTTAGTACCTACTACTAGTCACCCATAGACTTAATCTTAATAAAACTCACTTTGTGATTTTTTTAGAAAACCATCTGCATATATTGCACAAGATACTAGAGTCTTCAAAAGCCTTTTGGAAGGAGAAAATGTAGGAAGTTAAGGAAACATAAGAAATGGAAAAAAAACTTTTTTTAAAGCAACTTTATGTTGTTGTTGTTTAAAGATTTATTTATTTTTGAGAGAGAGCACAATCAGGGGAGAGACAGAGAGAGAAAGAGAGAGAGGAAGACAAAGAATCCAAAACAGGCCTCAGGCTCCACCCTGTCAGCATAGAACTCAATGCAGGGCTAGAGCTCATTAACTGTGATATCATGACCTGAGCCAAAGTCTAACACTTCACTAACTCAGCCATCCAGGTGCCCTAGAAAGAAACTCTTATTTTCATTATTGGCAACAAAACATCTGATTTAAACTGTGGTGAAGGAGAAATCTGACAATATTTTAGTAAATGAGACATATAAGGTTATATAAAATTTAATAGGAACCATTGTTATTACCTTAAGATGTATAAAATTATATTGGTCCTTTCTTATTCACTGTGCCATCTTTATCTTTTATTTTAGGTGAATATATAATAAATACTTATAAACAATTAAAGTTTACTTTTTAGCATGGTCTCCAAATCTGTTTTTCCTGTAATGTCATGCATTACTGAACCTAAAATCTCTGTGCTATAGGGAGTTTTTGGAGCACATGGGTCATAAAGGGTAAATAGTTCCAATTTATAAATAACACAAAATAAGCACAAACATAATAATAATAATGGTAACCATTCAGATGTCAATTGAGCACTTTACTATAGAAACCTATTTAGTCATTTCCATTAGATGTAAACTGTTGCTTTCAGATACAATGCCAGACATGGGAACCTGTCCTTTCCCTTTGTCATGTGCTCAGTTATGAAATGTTGCATGGGGACATCGGTAGCAACATAGCAGCAGTCCATGGAGAGAGATGAGTGATAAAGGCATCATTCAAAGTAGAGTCCCTAATGTGCCAGTAGACAAATGCCCATCCAGTGAAGCATGTGTTTCTAATTTGGGATTGCCTTCCTCTCAGGGATCTGACACATAAGGTGTTTGTGAGTTCTGAAAGGCTTGGATTTCATTTGCTGTCTCCTGATGCCAGATACAGTGGCAGATACCGTGTTATGAATCTATACTGTTCTATCCTAACAGATGGCCATTAGCTCAGCCTGCTGTGGAAACAACCTTTTGTTGTCTATCTGAAAATAAGCAAGTCAGCTCTCTACATCCTGAAATTAAAACGAGAGAAATAGCTCAGGGAGCTCTGAATACAGCATGTGACAATAAAATCTGGGGAAGAAAACTTTCTTAACCACAAAAGATGTGTATTCAATACAGCTTAACATTTTTGTATCCAGAGCTCATGAAAGAAATCATTTTATATTGATACAAAGGCCTGGGACGTCTAAAGATTTAGCTTGCTGGTTCTGAATTCTGGCTACACATTGAAATCATTTGGGGAAATAATTTGTTAATAATCTCCAACACTCAGACCACACTTCATCTCAATTAAATCTGACTGCTAAGATTAAAATCCAGGCAGAAATTATTGTTTTAAAGTTTCCAGGCTTGTGCCATGTACAGCAAACTCTGAAAATCATTGGTGTTTCCCAAACTTTTATGTTATAAGGATTACCTTGGGATTTTGTTAAAATACAGAATGTGATTTAATATCTCTGGAGTAAAGCCTGAAATTCCCAGAACATTGTGATATTGCTGTTAACACACCACTCTGCATAGTAAAGATACCACACAGTGTGGGTGGTCTTTCCTGTCCATGATAAATATAGATGCCAGAACTCTTTCTGCTCATTTGGTGATATTTATTGTTGCTTGATCATGCAGAAGCTCTTGACTGTTGACATAACCTTCAGCTTATCTTCTGAAAGTCTTTAGCTTTCTTCCAGCATCTACTAAGATTTTTTTGCTTTCATTATTTTCCTTTGGGGAAACCTGGACAAACAGACATTTGGATTTTTAGCAGAAAGGAATTCATAAAAAAATGAACTGTACATAAGTGAATGGAAACACAATGTCTTTGCTTTAATATTACCCACCTGATTACTGTGTCATTAGTGTAATAGGTAAAATTGGATCTGGAGATATTTGAGATGCTCACTGATTCAGAAGTAGAGGCACAGTAAAGTTCAACAACTTATCCAAAGTCACAAAGTTAATAATTGGTGAAATCAGAATTTAAACCCAGGCAGTAGGTGTTTCTAAGCTTTTGTTCCTAAGTACTACTTTATACATCTTTGCAATAAGCCTGACAGTTAGGAACCAGTTAATAGATAACCCTTGAAAATGTAAGTGACTGATTCAAATATCAAATAATGATCAATGTCCAGGGATGAGTTGAGACTCATGTACTTTCTTTCAATTATAAAAAAAGAAGTCCAAGTTGTCTACTTGGCTGCTGAATCTGAAGGAGAATTTTGTCATAGAAAATGCTAATTTCTGAAGAGTCCTAAGGACCCTCTGTGGATACAATTTCCCTTCCATTTTCTTCTCCATATATATTTTGATTGTTCATACCACAGAGGATAGACTAATATTGTCATAAAATTAATCAAATAAGATTGTAGAAGGCAGAGAGTAGGCCTCTGTCCTGCTGAAAATATTTACGTCTGGGGCCTGGAGGCTAAAAGCCCAGGAGGGAAGGTGGATAAAGGAAGAGGAGGCTGGAGAGAAGAGGCCTGGCAACACTCTACCTGTCACAGGAGGGGAAAACTGCCTGAGGGGAAACCATCAGCCTGCCTTTTTCCTAATTTGCTTTTAAGATAAAGAAGTGGAAGTTTACTTCACAGCTATTCATTACTGCTGACATTTGAGAGGGTGGTTCTTCAGAAAGGCACAAATGGACTGTATGTCAGCAGCCAGTAAAGTGGGATTTTTTTTTTCACTATTTAAGAAAAAATGTTCTAAGAAAGTGCCTACAGGAGGAAACATAAATTGAGACTCTTAAACTATCATCTTTTCTGGAGGGGGTATGAAAAGGACCCCTAGCTTTATTTATTTATATAGTTAGCTAGCTGTCTAAGAGCTTGTCATTCTAGCCTGGGTAATGAACACAAAATGGGTAGGCTTTCCCTGGCTTTTGTCTTCCTTCCAAATATCAGATCAATTTCATTGGCCACTGTGTGCCTAGAGCAATAAAGAAAATATGTAAAGCAGACCGGTCTTGCCCTCTTTAATCTGTACCATGGCCCAGAAAGCAGAAGATAGGAAGAGATGGGAATATTTCCTTTCCAACTGGATACACTAGATTAGTCAACATGAGTGTTTCTAAACTAAAGAATATTTAATTAAATGGTGCCATGGATCTAAAATGCAATATATATTTGTCTGCAAATAGCCTCCCAGGAAGCTGCAAGTAGGTAGGTTAAGCCCCATATCCAGCCATCAAGTTGATTATAAGTGAACACAATCAGTGTTTTTTTTTTTTCTGATAGATTTCACCCCAGTCAAAGTTTGTATCTAATTCATGTGAAATGTAAAACAGGAAACAGAAAAATCAAATAAACTAATAAAGTCACCATTGTGAGTTCTGTAGGTTAGTCCTGCTCTGAATCCTAGGTGATTTAGAAATGACAGTCCACATGCCTTGCCCATCCCAAGGGCACCTCAAGGGCAAAGGACCTGTACTATTTTATCTACTAAAACTCATTAATCATTTGTTGAGAGATGTTCCCAGGGATACTAATTCCCTAGAACTCCTCGTCTGCCTTTCACAGGAACAGAAGAGGCACAGATGGTGAGAGGAACCCTTCAGGCAGAGACACACAGATTCTGGCAGCAAAATTCAGGAAGACATGTATAAAAATGGCAAAGGCGGGGCGCCTGGGTGGCTTAGTCGGTTAAGCGTCCGACTTTCGCTTAGGTCATGATCTCGCTGTTCGTGGGTTCGAGCCCCGCGTCGGGCTCTGTGCTGACTGCCAGCTCAGAGCCTGGAGCCTGTTTCAGAGTCTGTGACTCCCTCTCTCTCTGACCCTCCCCTGCTCACGCTGTCTCTCTCTCTCTCTCTCCTAGAAATAAATAAAACATTAAAAAAAAAAATGGCAAAGGCAAAGCACTGTTACCGCGGTCTTTAGAGGTTATGTGTTCTAGGAATGCACATTCAACTATTATAACATTATTTGCAAACACATCTAATACTCAAGTGAAATCGTTTGCTTCCAAAATATGATAAAGGTGAATTTTCATGCTAACATATTAATGTTGCCGGCATGCTGGCCTGGTAATAAACCCTGAAAATAGACCAAGGAAAGCAACACACCATGAAGCAGCATAGAATACAGAGGAACAATTAAATACGGTTAGAGAAAAAATGGTTTGGGCTTCCATCATGTACTTTTTACTAGATTTATAACCCTGTGTGTCATTTGCATGTGTTTACATGTGTAAATGATATATATTTATGATGTTGAAGTTACTGCTAAAGTAATTGTACCTGATGGTTTCCATCTATATCAGAAATGTCCTCTCTGTCTTCTTTCTCACGGGTAAGCCCTCCTAAAGATTCGGATTTTTCTCAGACATTCAGCTGGGCTATGTTCTGCTTATTAAAACTTTGTTATGATAATTTTCCATATTCTTATTAAATGACTGTATTTCACCTGTGTCCAAATGTATGCACTGCCTTTGTTACAGATTAACTGCTTTCTTTACTGAAGGTAAAGATTTCTCCCAAAACAAATTTATCATTTACTTTATTTACCTAGGGCTTTTCACTTGTGCTATGAAGCAAAGCATTGAAAGAAATACAAACTGAAAAAAGATAAAAAAGGTTATAGTTGATCTGATGAATAACAAACACTAGTAATAATTCAAACTTTTGAAAAATAGCCTCAGGAATGGAAAATTAGGTAGGATGTTAAGAAAACAAAATAGTGAGATAAAATTTTAGTTGTCAAAGTACTTCTCACAGAAAGATATTCATTTGATGCATTAATATTGGCCAATATATTTGAGTGATAAATTTTTAATATAAAAAACAAAAAATATCTAATTATCTTAAAAATGCATTTTATTTTTATATTAAAGTGATCATTGAATGTATACTTAAATTATAATGTGATCTTCAAAAGATGAAAGTTTTTTTTTTAACATGCACATCTACACAAATTGAAAAATATAGGGGTGCCTGGGTGGCTCAGTCAGTTAAGTGTCCGACTTTAGCTCAGGTCATGATCTCATGGTTCATGGGTTCGAGCCCCGCATCAGGCTCTGTGCTGACAGCTAGCTCAGGGCCTGGAGCCTGCTTCAGTTTCTGTGTCTCCCTCTCTCTCTGACCCTCTCCTGCTCAAGCTGTCTCTCTCTCTTAGAAATAAATAAAACATTTTAAAAAAGAAAGAAAATTATCAGACAACATTTCTGAGTTTAAAGTTTAAGAAATATGGGGCGCCTGGGTGGCTTAGTCGGTTAAGCATCCAACTTTCGCTTAGGTCATGATCTCATGGTTCATGGGTTCGAGCCCCGCTTCGGGCTCTGTGCTGACAGCTAGCTCAGAGCCTGGAGCCTATTTCAGAGTCTGCATCTCCCTCTCTCTCTGACCGTCCCCTGCTCATGCTCTCTCTCTCTCTCTCTCTCCTAGAAATAAATAAAAATATTTAAAAAAAATAAAAATAAAGTTTAAGAAATATGATCATTGATACTGTAAAGATCCAAGGTATTTTACTGAGCTAAAACATGATGCAGAGTCATGGATACTTGATCTCGAGAATAAGAAATGAGCTTTAAAAAATTACCTAACATAGAGTCACATTCTAATCCCCACTTGACAATGCTAATGAATTTTGCCTTTCTCCAGGCAGAAAAAGAATATGTCATACATTAAATTCTGCTAGTTCCAGCTTCAGAATAAACAAATGACTAACTAGGTCATATTGCTTTCCAAATGTCCAAATTAGGTTTAGGTTCTTTGGGGTAACATTTTGCACCAAGAGATTGAGAAGCAACTATGGAATGGATTCCCTGTCTTGATCTACACTCAAGAAGTATCATGCACCAATTTTTATATACAGAGCCGGCCCAAGGTAGAAAGATAGAGTAAGAGAATAAGTGGAAGCCCATCTTCCCTGAACTCTCATTCTGTCTCTCTCTCACTGCCTCCATTTTATTTTTTTTCCCTCAACATAAACATAGTATGTGCTCATTGAACAAAATTTTCTAAATGCAAAAATATTTCATGAAAAAACAACCCAAATTAACCCCCAAATCACCATTAATATTTTAAGGTATATCCTTACATTGCTTTTTTCTGTATAATGTGTGGTTAGAAATATATCTTTGAGCTCCTAACTATTGCTTTTATTGGGTTAATTCCAAAGGATCATTTCTCAGAAAAACAATTGAAAGGGTATAAATAAGGAGGGACATTTTAGCGATAGGTTTTGGCTATTGACAAGGAAGTGGCTGCCTCCTTCACCAAAGCAAAGATCTAGACTTATTTATATAAATAGGACATTAAGGCTTCATTTCATGAACCTATCCTTCTGCCTGTTTTCTGTTACTCTTTTTATGAGTAATGTGATGACAAGTTTTGTTGTTGTTTTTTTTTCCATCATGAATGTGTACCCACTAAAATATTTTGATTTTTTGTAGATGTCTGATTGTTGCTTGGGTGTTATGACTCAGGAGCTAAAAGTATGGCTGAAAGAACAAATTTCAATTATCACAGTTTAGGATTTATTGATCTTGGTTCTTCATGACAGACAAATTTAATCAGTTAATGACTAGCATGCGTTTCTGACATATAGAGAAATCTAAGGTATGGCTGTGAAATGCCAATGATGATTCACGATTATCTTCAAAGCTAACTCCACATTTTTTTTCATCTTGAAATTCAAGGCCCTACCCAATATGGTTCCAATTTTCCATTTTTAAGTTTGTCTTTAAGATTTTTTTTTACAATATAAAATATGGTATTTCTAAAAGAACACAGGGTTTATAATTAGCTCTGATTTCGACTTCTTACCAGAATCTGTTTTCTCTGTCATCTTGTCAGTTATGTATATTTGTTAAAAGTCTAATAACACCTACTTCACTGAGTTCTTGTAAAGATTAAATAAAAGGAGCTACAGGATGTGAAATACACAGCAAGGTGACTAGCATGAAGGAACACACTCAAGAATGTTATTTCCATTCTCTTTCCTTTGATGAGACTTACCCTCCAGGCAAACGAAATTATATGTTGGCTTCCATGCCTTTTTACCCACCTCCCTCCCCAAAGAATTTGCTCATGTATTCTTCTCTACTTACTTTCAGTTGAGACCTTTTATCTTGGAGATATGAATCAAAATATCTTCACAAAGTATTTGTTCAACTTGCCCCACTAAAAATTAATTTCTTTTCTGAAATTGCATCAAAATGCTTTATCCATACTTCTCTTTCAGTCATTATTACTTCTTTCCTTACATTATAATGATGTGTAGACATAGACAAGCCCCAAGTTAGTTAAAAGCATGAATTCTAGAGTATGAGGCATACTTTTATCCCATTCTGTTACTAATCTGTTGTGTTACTGTGAAATATTCAACCTTACTGTACCTCATTACCACTTTTTTTTTTTTTAGATAGTGGTAATTATAGTACCCATTTTCAAGATTGGTGTGAGTACAGTACCAGACACTAAGGATCTAACTAATGATGGTGATGATAATGAGCTTTGTGAGGGCAAGTCCAATTTTATGCAACTAGGGAAACTCCACAGAGGCTGGCACTTAATCAGAGCTAATTAAATGAGGAATAATGTGTGTATTGGGACATAATAATGGGAAACAAGTACCATGATGATGTGTCCTGTTGCCATTGTTCCACTGTGTTCTGATACTTGTAACATCATGGGTTATCCTGTTGTTTATCTCTTAGTATCTTTTACATGTATTCGTTTGCCAAGATGTCAGGAGTTGTTATACATTTCCAGTAGCTGCTTGAAGGAATAATCCACATAGTATCATCATACCATGTATGTATGTTAACTTGAAAACCTAATACCCATTGGGCTAAGATGTTACACACTCTAACACACTCTCAATCACATAAGTAAATGCATCTATTGACATTTTTGTTCTTTATACTCTCTAGTTCTTACCTGCTTCATAACTAGTGCCTAGAAACATATGAGGAGTAAATAGATCTTAAAATACTATATAAGGAAAGTCCCTGGACAAATATTACGAAAAATAGAAAAAGGCACACTTGGCACTATTGTGACATGTGAGAAAGAAATAAGAGGAATGTACAGAACAAGGTGGTACGAAGCCAGGATTCAGACTGTCTTCTTTTCTGGCAGGAACCTAAGTAGGAAAGCATTATAAATATCTATAAAGGTTTGGAGAGTCTGAGAATATTTGTGTGCTATTGGTGGACATATGCAAGCATTGACTGAGGATTCTAGGGACTTATACAAAAATCTATGCTTCAGTGTTGTGCTTACACATACAATGCAAGACTGAAAAGGAGGTAGACATATAAATAGACCTGAGCAAGTTTCCAAGAATCTCATGGTCTGTGAATGGTATGCAGCGGATTTAAAACCTCTGCATGCATTTAGTGAAGTGACATGGAGATTTGGGGAGTTAAGGTAAACTGCAAATGCCTTTAGAAGTCGTATGATGCCTGATTTTAAAACTCAAGAATGTAAATCTGCTCCCTTGTATTCACTAATTGTTAGGGAAATAATACTTATATTATGGGCAAAATGTTTGGAAATCATAATGTCTTTATATATTGTCCTTGCCTTGGTGCTACTCATATTTCTCAAACTTAGTTGTACTTAAGAATTATTTTATAGGTTCATTAAATAAAACTGTGTATAAATACATAGAGGTGTTTTCAAGGTCAGTTTGGTCCAGTAGGATTTGCTTTACATTGGTCAGAGGAAATGTGCCCATCTAGCATTTTGCTGATAAACAATTAAAAGCAGGAACTTGAAATCATTAGGGGTCCCCAACCCTTTTGAAAACTTGATGAAAATTGGGATCAACTCCCCAGAAAAAAATGCATATATACTCAGACACAGAAGTCCTGAATATAATTTAAGAGATTAAGAAAATCCTCAAACCCCAATCATGTACCTTAAATTAAAATAAATCCTACTTAAAAATTTAGTGTGAGGCTTAACATGGTTTACCTTGGAAGTGTGAGTTATTTTATATTCATTAAATTCCATAACGTTTGGCACCAACGTTTGTGAGAAAGAGGAAAAAAATGAATTATTTTAAAAGTAAGAATGAAGTCAATCATCTTTATAGCCCTTATATTATCACACAACACTTCTTTATTCATGTCAATGAACAAACTTATCCCCATTAACCCATATTATGAAATGGCACTGTGGGTTTCAAAAGTGATTTGTTTTTGAATTCTTGCTAGATATTCTGTTCAAAGGTTTTTAAAATGTTACAATGACTATAAATCTAGTAGCATATACCTTCTTTACATAAGGATGACAAATCAGGTGAAACTTTGTTACAACTTTTATCAAAATGGGTCTTCAACAGAGAGGAATTCATTGCTTCAAATGTTCCACAGTAGATTGTATCCCTTATTCTTTTTTGTTTGTTTGTTTGTTTATTTTGTTTATTTTTTAAAATTTATTTCTAGGAGAGAGAGAGAGAGACAGCGTGAGCAGGGGAGGATCAGAGAGCTCTCTCTCAGTCACAGACTGAAACAGGATCCAGGATCTGAGCTGGCTGTCAGCACAGAGCCTGATGCGGGGCTCGAACCCACCAACAGCGAGATCATGACCTAAGCAAAAGTCGGACGCTTAACCGACTAAGCCACCCAGGCACCCCTGCATCCCTTATTCTTAAAAAAAAAAAAAACAAATGCATTTTCATGCAGTTTTTAAATAATGTCTTCTGTGGCTCAAGTTCATTGGTCAGGGCGGAAACTACTAGTAGTTAGGTAGGGTAGAAACCATTAGCTGCCCATTCAAGAGCGTTCTCTCTTTCTTACTTACTCACATTTTTCTTCAGGAATGAGGAGCACAGTTCTCAGGGAAAGTGGGGCTGTCTCCTAGAACCCTGGACGTGAAGCATGGTTGGTTTGCAGCAAGTCATGAGAATACCTAACCTACCTTTCTTTCTTTCTTTCTTTCTTTCTTTCTTTCTTTCTTTCTTTCTTTCTTTCTTTCTTTCTTTCTCTTTCTTTCTTTCTTTCTTTCTTTCTTTCTTTCTTTCTTTCTTTCTTTCTTNATATGTGAGCTTAAACTGTATGGGAACAGGAAGTGGGAAAAATGACAAAAATCTGGGAGAAATAATAAAAAAGAGGTTTTATTAAGGAAGTCTTGATGTATGTTACTCAATATAATTCACCCTATTTTCATCTCCAAAAGATCTTCAGGGGCGCCTGGGTGGCTCAGTCAGTTAAGCATCCGACTTCAGCTCAGGTCATGATCTCGCGGTTTGTGGGTTTGGGCCCTGCGTCAGGCTCTGTGCTGACAGCTCAGAGCCTGGAGCCTGTTTCAGATTCTGTGTCTCCCTCTCTCTCTGACCCTCCCCTGCTCATGCTGTCTCTATCTCTCTCTCAAAAATAAATAAAATATTTAAAAAAAAAAAAGAAAGAAAACAAAAGTGACTGGTGACACTGCTCTGAGATTCTGTGCTGATACTCATCCTATCATTCCAACATTTGAGTGTCCATTTTGTTTGTTTGTTTACCTGAGTGATTTTTTTTCCCACTACGTGGCTCAATTGTTGTTCCCAGTAACTGGATCCAGGTTTTACATTGCTAGGAATCTATGAGATCTATGTCTCTGTTGTTTCTGGATTTTGGGGGGACTGGGGGGGGTTGTTTTTGTTTTCGGTAGAAGCAGCCTCAGTCTAGAGCGATGCCGAGGTTTCCATTTCTTTATATTTGTGTTTGTCTCTGTTCATGTTTTTCACTCTTTTACTTTGTAGTAGAAGAAATCCGGGGTGGGTGGTTAGAGATTGTTTTATGGAAATATATTCAGATAGAATTTAAAGATTATTATGTTGGGATTTAAATATTCTCACTACCTTATTTTGCCAACATTTGTGGTTGCAGTTCAATGTGAGAGTCTCTGTGTGTTTGTTGGAGGAGGCCACAGAAAGATGGCACATTTTGGAGAGTTGGGGTTGGCAAGGGGGTGGGGAGTAGAAATTGAAAAACAGGAGTTGAAAATGAAAGAACATTTTATGTGAAATAAAATGTTATTAAAGGACTGTTGTCCATAGTTTTGGAAATTATCATTTGTAATCTTTTCTTAGGGGTCAGACACTTTATACTTTATATAACATGATCTCACTGAATCCTCAACGAAAGCACTATTTTACAGACACCTGCGTGGCTTATTTGGTTAAGCGGCTGCATCTTGATTTCTGCTCAGGTCATGATCCCAGGGGTTTGGGGTTGAGTCCCTGGTCAGGTCCTGTGCTGAACATGGAGCCTGCTTAAGATTCTCATTCTCTCTCTCTCTCTCTCTCTCTCTCTTTCTTTCTCTGCTTCTGCCACTCCCCAGCTCTCTAGCACTCTCAAAAAAAAAAAAAAAAGCACTCTTCCAATTATTGTTATTGTAATTATCATAACCTCTCTCCAAGTGGTGAAACAGAAGGCTCAGTGGAGTAAGCAGCTTTCCCAGAGTCACATAACAAAACTGAGAACCGAAATTTAGACCTGTTCTCTGATTTCACCACCTACACAGTGCCTTTGCCCCTTCCTGAAAAAGATGACTGTGACTTATGATTTGATCTATAATTCTCTCTGAAACTTTTGAAAACTGAAAAATAACTCATGCTTTTTTTCTTTTTTCTTTTCTTTTCCTTTTTTCTTTTTTTCTCTTTCCTTTTCTTTCTTTTCTTTTCTTTTTTTTTTTTTGCATATCTTTAAGAGACAGAAATATATCTGAGGCAATGGGTGTGGATGTCACCAGTTGACAGCCTGCTACTTCTCTCATTTCTCTAACACATTGTTTTTAAAACCCCTTTGTGATAAAGCCTTTGTTTTTCCCTCAGCAACAATAAAACTCGTTTGAGCCAAGAAATTAATAGAGATATTAAGATTAGTAAAAGGCTTTAAATGCATTTTATCACACTTAAAGGTGTATAGCAAAACATGTTACTTATATTTTTTAAAAGGTCATTTAAAAGATATGTAATTCTATACAAAGTCTAGACGTGAAATAGATCATCCACTCATATTTCTGTCAGGTATTAGATCACACTGAAATTTTTAAAGCCACCTTCAGGATATCTCTGGGTTCTGTTCTTATACGTGTTATTGTTAGGAAATGAGTCTGACAGAAGAGTGCCCAATGGACACTTTGAGCCAAAATTCTCCCTCTTCCTACCTTCGCCTATGCTTCCATTATGCTCGTCCTTGGATTTTTTTCTCCTCCCTCTCAATCTGTAGAACTCTCACACTACAGAGGTGACTCTCTCTGCATCATTCTGCTTTCATTTATTAGGCTGGAAAGTCTCTTGGGATAAGCATACTTCAATGCTAACTGGAAAACGGATGGTGAAAAAATACTTAAATAATGCCACTGATGCTGTTCCTTGCCTATGCATGTGTGTGTGTTTAGTAAAGAAAAGAAAACGAATTGGTTTACTATTCTCTGTAATAAAGTGATAGTGGGAAGCAAGGTTGGGTTTCTGTTGTTTTTCTTATACTGATAACTGTTCTTACCTGCACAGATTTATATGTAAAAATGTTCTTGGTACCTAAGGCAAATAAACTCTCATTGGATGAGTGAGTTTATTAAAACTGCCTTAGGCAAGTATCTTTGAGTCACTGAATGTAAACATCTCTAAAATAAGAAATAAGAAAACATCCACACGCCTTGCCAGGGCTGGTCCTGGCTCTAGATTAATTGAGCCTCGCTTTAATGCTTTGAGGAGTGACGGATATTAAGCAACATATTTAAATCACTGAAATTCAAACATGTTTTTTCTGTGCTGTTTTGTTTTGTTTTTACTAGTCTGAAAAGGAGAGAAAATTTCTGATATACTCTCAGGGTAGAGTCCTGCCAGTTACGTACACAGACCGAATTCCTTCTTAAGCCAGAGATTGCTTTTCCATGAGACCTGAATTGTTTACTGGGGTTAAGGGTTAGGAGAAGAGAAAGGTCAATCATTCTTGCTGTTTTTGTGTTAGGAGACAGAAAAGCATCCCATAAATAAAAACAAAAAACAAAAAAACAAAACAAAACAAAAAACCCCAACTGTAGATGTGGGATACTTGACTGGCTCAGTCAGAAGAGCATGTGACTCTTGATCTCGGGGTCATGAATTTGAGCCCCATATCCACTGTAGAGGTTACTAAAAATAAATAAACAAATAAACTTTTAAAAAGTCATAGATGCATCTATTATATTTCACTGCAGTGAGTAATTACCACTGAAGAATAATAACAACAACACGGATTTGGCAAGCCCTCCAATTCCAAAACCAATAGGGCCTAAATGATTAAAAAAGGTTTGCATAATTTACACATGAGCAATGGAGCCAGATTTTACTATGGAAAATATTATTAGTTTATAAGTCATATAAATGTGGATTTGCACTGATTATCAGGAACTGGAAGCTAAAATTCTTTTAAAGATCACCTAGAATTCCCATTATTTATGAATCCTCTCTAGGGTTACTACCATTAATAACTGTTAAAATATATTTGGGTACCTCTAGAGGCAGGGAACCACAACCAAAGAAGATCATTCCATGTTGGATAACTCTTAAAATGATGTTGGTCCAAATATTTATAAGTTATGCTTTCAGAGTGAATTTATGAATTACTTCCTATAATGTAAAGATAGCAATCATTGGCAGCCTATGTGCTCATATCCCCAGTAGCCTGAACTGTGCCACGTGTATGTGTGTGAAATTCTTTGTACCTCCTAGTATTTCAGTATTCCCTTTTGATGCCTAGAGATACCCTTGGTTATCCCCTTTTTTACCTTGTTGACATCTATGAAGATCATTTTAAATTTTGCTTGATAACGAACAGGTTTTTAGTAGTATTTCTGTCGATATCAGAAATGACCAGTGAGTGTCACTGTTCTAACACAGACAGATATTCATGGGTTTGTTGTCATAAAATGATCAACAACATCTTGCAGAAGCCATAAAAACTTGTAATTATTCAGAACACAGGCAGTGGGCTGGATGAATCAAGGGTCCTCTTATTCCACCCACATCAGCTACTGTAGAAATTTTGGACAGATTTACTGGTGCCTTTTTTTTTCTTCACTAGTCTACTTCAGTTTTGCAAGAAGAGAATTTATTTTGCTTTCCCTTCAAAATAAAAGACTGGCCATTTTTTCCCATAAATTGTTCTTTCTACCACTCAACTGTGTATATTCTGTAAACAACTTTTTTCTGATTTTCTGATAAATATTGTTATTTCTGATTTGATTTCAATTATTTATGCAATTGATTATTGATATACAGGGAAAGGCAGTAATCCTGAGTATCCCTTTGTACTGGGTTTCCTTTTAGGCATTTCATGTATACTATTTCTTTTAACTCCACAACACAATGAAGAAGTCCTTATTCATGCTATTGTATAGATCAGGCAAAAAAGGCTGAGATATGTTAGATAACTTGACCCAGGGTCACATAGTAGTTCATCTGGCATTAGCCAAGATTGTCTGACATCAGAGCCCAGTTCTTTCTACTACACCCTCCTGCCCTCAGACTATACCTACAAAAATGGGATGCTTAGAAACTAGTATCTCAGTTGTTGTGAACATGTTTGGATTTTGATGGGCTCCTTAGATAGCACCTCTATCCCATTGCCTGAATTCTGAACCAGTTGAGAAATAGAGCACTAGAAACTGACAGATGGATATCAAAAGGTCAGCTGTATAATTGATGAAAGCTAGGGCAATGGGACTTTGATGTGTGGCCCAATGAGCTCGCCAAACTTCCTCTCCTTCTGAATCTGAGACATACCCATCAACTAGGTGACCCAGCCAGGAAACCTGAAGCAACCCCCATAGTGTTAGACCTCTTATAATGTGTCAGGAGAAAGGGGAATAGACCAAAATGGAGAAGAAGAAAGTTTTTCCAAACTTGCAAATGACACAACCCCTGATAAACTAGGTTCTTCCCCAAAGAAGAAAGGCTAGGAGTATAATCTACTGAAGTCCCTCCACATGGGATTATTTTTTAATATGCAGTTTTATAATGCAGATTATTAACAAATACAGAGAACAGTGGAAAGAAGTACTCAGCTCCTTCTTGCTCTGAATCCAAGAGCTTTTTTTCTTTAAACAGTTCACATTTATTATTGGTAACAATAAATAGATGTTTTAAAGACTATCAGTAATATGTTACTAACAGAGAGGTAATACATTTACAAAACATTTATAGAATTTTATATGCAGACAATGAACTTAGGAAAGAAAGTATATTAAGACACTACTAATAGAAGGGGAAACCAAAAGAATCATTGGTATTGAAAAAAATGTGAAATAGAGTGCAGGGTACTGAAAGAGAGACATAGCACAAACTCATAATCAAATTCTGTATGCCCTGTAGTTCCCTTACAAGGATAATCAGGTGTTTATCCTATAAGCATTTGTGCAGTACTGAACTCTTGAGTTTTTAAACTCTTAAAGATACATTTAAAGAGGGCTGTGGAAAACCTATTCCCTGAAACAGATGTGTTTTCTATCTTCAATGGCAAGCAAGATTCTTTCAGGCCTTGTAGGGCTGGTTATCACATAATAATTGTAAGGACTTGAATGTTTACTCTTAGTGAAATGGGAGTTCACTGAATGAAGAAGGGTTTCAAGCAAAAGAGTCATATTAGGTGTATTTCATTTTTTATTTATGTGCCTCATGTCTCTTCACTCTCAATTCCAAACCTACTTTCATGATGGGCAGGAAAGACACCACTTAAGAGACTCACAGCAGTAGAGAGGGTGAGAAGATATCGATAGGTTCTGGATATACAGTTACTTTAAAAGTGGATTTGATGGGGGTTATGAAAGAAAAGTATCAAGATTTTAGTCTCCAAGATTTTCCCCATCGATTCAAATGGGGAAACTATGGCTGGGTTGGATCTGGGAGCAAATATCAGAAGGTTCATTTAAGAATGTTGAGTTTGGACACAATTCTTTCAGACCAAGTAGAAATGTAAAGACAGATGTGATATTAATGCCTGGAGTTAGGGAGATATATCTGGATGGGAGATACTCATTTAGGAGGTATGAGTATATAGATAATATTTAAAACCATGAGACAGCTTAGATTACCAAGGGTAAGAAATAGAGATAAAGAAGAGAAGGGTCCAAAGACTGAGTCATTGACCTTTCCAAAGTTGAAAGGTCAAAGGATGAGAGGAACACACAACAGAAACTAAGAAGGAGCATCTATCTAGAGAGGTAGGAGAAGAGCCAAGAAAATATAACACCCTGGAAGCCATGTGAGGATAGTGTATCAAGGAAGGAAGAACAAGCAATTATGTTAAATGACCCTAATGCAGCAAATAGGATGAAGACAAAGAATTGACTGTTGACTTTGGCAGTAAAGGGACCATCAGTGACCTCAGTACAAGACTTAGTGGACATATGGGGCAAAACAAATGAACAAACAAAAAAATCACAAAACCTGTGGAAGATTTAAGAAGATCAATTAATAATGTGACTATTAATTGTACTTCTGTGGAATTTTGGAGCAAAAGGAAACAAACGAATTGAGAAAAAAAGGCATCAGGAGAACTAAAGTCAAAAGAGGTTGCTTGCTTTTTTTTGTTTGTTCATTTGTTTCTTCTTTCCAATTTTTTTAGGGACTAATGTTTTCATGGTGATGGGAGGCTGGCCTTGATTCTGCAAAGAATATTTCTGTTCAAAAGCATGAGGGAATTATTGGGCTGAAGTAGGTATATAAGCAGAGATGGGCTTAGCTGGGAATGCAGTTAGTTTATGTAGAGTATCAGGCAGGAAGTCAGAATATATGGGTACAGATGCCAGTATGTGGGTGGAAGCTGTGGAAGTTTTCTGCAGATTGCTTCAATCTCAGTGAAATAGGAAGCAAAATTATCAGCTGAGAGTGTAGAGTGGGGAGGAAGTGGGTGTTAGAAGATAGAATTTGAAGTAAGGCAATAAAATATGAAATCGTCTTCTAGGTGAGTAGGAAAACAAGATGACCAGGGAAATGTATTGACTGTGGGTCACCATTAAGGACCCACTTAAGGTTATAAATAGGAATTTGAGGGACGTAAGTCTACATGTTGGCACATTTTTCCTTCTAGTTGTGGCTTAACTTCAGGTGTACGTGTGGAATTGGGATGCCTTAGACACACACACACACATCTCATATTTAAAACTAAATTGTTTTGTGTCTTTCCTATTATATTCAAATGCATATGTTTGGCGCACCTGGGTGGCTCAGTCAGTTGAGCATCCAACTTTGGTTCATAATCTCACGGTTCATGGGTTCGAGCCCCACATTGGGCTCTGCGCTGACAGCTCAGACCATAGAGTCTGCTTCTGATTCTGTCACTCTCTCTCTCTGTCTCTCAAAAATAAATAAACATTAAAAAAAAGCTTTAAAAAGCATATTTTTAAATAATATCCATAGCCATGTTACAGCTTGTCTGAGATGGTTATTTTTAAAAATAATGCAAATGCTTGATAATTTGTCTCTAAGACAATTGCTAATGTTTTTCCTCCTTTTGGTTTTTTCCCTCTTGACATTGAATCTGATTTTAAAAACAAAAAGCATAACACCCCAACTAACATAAATATGTAAGCATTGAAAACTATTTTAGAAATCAATCTACTTTCCCTCATTACAGATTAGGAAACAAAAGCCCACGGGAGAGGGAATGGTACACAAGATTCCATATATATAATTTTCCAACCAAACCTCACTTTTTTTTTTAGAGCTATATCACAGATCCAACTCTGCCTTATGTTATGATGTGACCAGGGGGTATTACTTATTCAGATTTTGGCAGTCATATAGGAGCAAGCTGCTGGAGCTTTCATTATGGATATTCTTCTGTAGAACAGGTGTGTAGAAAAAAAGTCTATGCTAATTCCCAGCAGACGCTAAACCTGTCTTGTCCCATATATGCACCAGCTCAGCTGAAACAGAAGTAACCTACCCCTGCATAATATCACTCACATTATTAAGAAAATGGCACTACTGTTGCCTGGTTACCTCTTCATTTTCTTAATTGCCTCTTCATAATGTGAGTTTCATAAACTATAGCAACCCCATGGAAAATTCAGAATTACAGAGAATTACCTCTGTCATCAGCTTTCCGATTTCCATGTGGAATTAAAAATCTAGATACCTTGTCCTATCTTTCCATAGCTTTATAACCTTCATTAAGTAACTGAACTTTCTGGGACACTAGTTTCCTAACCTATTGACTGAGTAAAATGGACTTGGTCAGTGGTTGAAGTACTTTTAAAGTAGCTACACTCAGGTTGTACAGAATATGAAAGTGAAGTAGAGTTTTTATTTAAACCAGAGCTAAAGTAGCTCTATTGTGTATGCTCTGAACACCCTCGCACCTTCCTAGATTTCCTTGAGAAGCTACACAGAACCCAAGTGCTCCAAGGATCCTGGTTTTAAAACTGCTAGATGACAGGATCCGATATCTCTTTTGGCTCTGTCATTCTATAAGCCTATGATGCTATGCCATGTGTGTGTGTGTGTGTGTGTGTGTGTGAGAGAGAGAGAGAGAGAGAGAGAGAGAGAGAGAGATGGATGAATGATTCATACAAAAGATGTGTATGAATCTATTGTTGCACAGAGCCTTAAATACCTTAATACCATAGAGCATAGACTTTTATTTTTCCCCAATGATGTAGTCTCAAAGGAAAAGAAGTAAGCTCAAAGTGAGATCAGTATAGATCTCTGCTTTCTCATCTCATTTTTAAGCCTTATCATATAAACCCACATCTGTTAGGAGAATTTTTATGGTTAAAGGCAGTAGAGAATGATTAATATAAAAAATCTCCAAGTGGGAAGAGATTGGTGATTCAGCCCTGCTAAGCTCCAGGTACTGGGCAGAGGCTGTGAAGGCACCTGCCAAGATCCATCCAAACTGCCAGCCGTCATGCGGTATCTGCCTTACACAATTCCTTACACATGAACTGAATGTGAGTTCAATTTTTGGAGAAGTGGAGAAAAAGGCACCTTCATACAGAAGAGGCTAATGTAGAAGAGTTCACTAAAAAATGACAAAGTCAGAATACTTTTGGTTATTCTAATGAAGAAGCTAAGATCTTTAAAATAGCTCCGTCGGTTAAGCATTGGACTTCGGCTCAAGTCATGATCTTGTGGTTCGTGAGTTCAAGCCCCGCATCACAATCTGCGTTGAAGCCTGTTTTGGATTCTGTGTCTCCCTCTTTCTCTGCCCCTCCCACGCTCATGCTGTGTCTCTCTTAAAAATAAACATGGGACGCCTGGGTGCCTCAGTCGGTTGAGCGTTCGACTTCGGCTCAGGTCATGATCATACAGTTTCTGGGTTCGAGCCCTGTGTCGGGCTCTGTGCTGACAGCCAGCTCAGAGCCTGGAGCCTACTTCGGATTCCGTGTCTCCCTCTCTCTCTGACCTTCCCCTGCTCATGCTGCCTCTCTCTCTCTCAGAAATAAATAAAAACATTAAAAATTTAAAAAATAAAATAAAATAAACATTAAAAAAACTTAGAATAGTAA
Organism: Hyaena hyaena; assembly: GCF_003009895.1. Taxonomy (NCBI): domain Eukaryota; kingdom Metazoa; phylum Chordata; class Mammalia; order Carnivora; family Hyaenidae; genus Hyaena; species Hyaena hyaena. Next base: position 471,929 of record NW_024081387.1, on the reverse strand, counting down.
ATACTACTTTCAAAATTGTTTTATATTTATCTCACTACAGAAGTAAAATAAATAAATACAAAGCTGGAATGTATTTAAAGTTCAGAGAAGAAAATAATATTAATATTTTGATATTAGCATTTTTAATATTCTAAAATATTTACTTTCAGCTTTTATATAGCAATATATAAGTAATAAAGAGATAATAACACCATGAGAAAAATTGTTACCAGACATATAAAAGTGGCTTCTGATCAAACCCTAGCAAATCTTAACTATTACCCATTTTTATCTCCGATGATATGATGTCATATTTTTGTTTTCATATCTTTGATTATTAGTGAGGATAACTATTCTTTAGTATTTACATAATTTTTAATTTTTATATTTAAGTTAGCTTGTAGAATAGAGCAAAATTTCCATTTTGTTTTTTTTTAAGTGACTTAAAGGTATCACTTGCAGCAATAGCCAATGTAGATTAACATTTATGTAACATTTTGTGTTAAGGATTCATATGTAATATAAAAGTCACCAAAAGACAAACAAAAATAGAGCATTACCTTCTTGCTCATTATATTCATATTAAACTATTCTAATATTTGAAATTAATTTTCTCAAATTGCAACCTGTTCTTATAAAATTTTATAACAACGAAATATAAATTCTCCCATGTGCTCTCCAAGCCACTCACCACAGGTAATTACTATTATAGTTTAATGTATACATTACTCTATGGTCTTGCTAATTTATATAGTACAAGTAAATACATATTATAGGGTGGGTTGCAACCAGGGAGGTCATATTATAATAGTTTTTGAAACTTAATTTTCCACTTAAGAATATAGAATAATATATTTTTATATCAGTACATGTAAATCCACCTCATTTGTTTTCTTTAAGATTTTATTTTTAAGTAATCTCTACACCCAACATGGGACTTGAACTCACAACCTGAGATCAAGAGTCGCATACTCTACTGACTGAGCCAGGCTGGCACCCCTACCTCGTTCATTTGAATGGCTTCTTCTCAGGATTGTAACATTTAGACATACAAATGTGTTTTATGATTTGTTTTCCCACTTTATACATAGTAAAGTAATAAACATCATTGCACATCTATATTTGGGCTCTATGTGTGTTTCAGGAACAGAGACTCTCAGAAATAGAATTGCTCCATTAACGTGTATGTATGGGGGCGCCTGGCTGGTTCAGTCAGTTAAGCGTCTGACTTCATCAGGTCATGATCTCCTGGTTCACAAGTTTGAGCCCCATGACGGGCTCTGTGCTGACAGTTCAGAGCCTGGAGCGTCCTTCGGATTGTGTGTCACCCTCTCTCTCTGCGCCTCCTCTGCTTGTGCTCTGTCTCTCTCTCTCTCTCAAAAATAAAAACATTAAAAAATAAAAATTAAAAACATAAAAAATAATAAAGTGTATGTGTGTCTTCAGTTTTTAAGTCACTGCCCCTCATGAGTAGGACTTGCCAGTTTAAAGTTCTAGCAAGAGTATATGGCAGCATCCACTTCTCTACACGTTGCCAACACTGGCTATTATCAATGTTTTTAGAAACGTTGGCAATCTAATAGCATTTTGTCTTAATTCTTACTCTTTAGTTGTTCCTAAGTTTTCATGCACTTTTTCAAGAACCATCCCCATGTACATGTTAAGGAATGACTGTAGTTTAAAGTGTGTCTTGATTTCCTCTTCCATTCACTTTTTAATATTGGATCTCTAAAAACATTTATAATTAATGTCTAATTTTATTGGATGGTCGTCAGAGAATGTGCTCGGAAATAACTTATTTGGCCTCATAAGAGAGAAATCCTATGGCTGTCCCTTTCTAGCAGCCTGGTGATATTCTTTGTGCTGTGTGGCCATTTGGGTAACTGCTGAGACGTAGAGTTGCTATACCATTCCCACTAACCGAACATGAACAGAAAACCTACTTTGAGTAATTATTTCATGTTTGCTTTAAAAACCTTTATTGTCCATACGTGGTGTTCATATTTCTATATAATAATTGCATACACACTACGGTCTTTGAGCTCAACAATCAGCTAGTCCTTCTCCCTGCCTCCTAAAGCTTTCCTGTCTTAGAAGCAGAACTTGTGCCTTCCTATGTTTCATAAAGTTTTGTATTTATTTTCCACATGACACATATCTATATTTGTCTTAAGGCCTTCCACAAATTTATTCTCGAAATCTATTTCATTTCTATCTGATGTTTAAATTCAGTGTTTTCCTTAGATCATATTATATATCCCATACTTATATCCATGTCTATATTATAACTATTTGAAAAGTCAGCTTGCAGAGGGTTCAATAAGAAACATATTATCACCCTAGTTACATAATCTAGAAGCTACTTTTTAGTAACAGACTAAGGACTCTAGATCACCCAGTTCCATCCTCTCATTTTACAAAGACATGAATTAAGGAAAAGTGAACTTCCCAAGGTTATCCACTTAGTTGGTCATGACTCACTTTCCTTCTGAACTAATGATCTAATGGGTATTATTTCTTTGAAAATTAAAAAAAAAAAATTCACACAAACACCTTTGATCTGAATCAAGAAAAACAATTGTAGGTTAACTTGCTTCAGCATGTATAGTGTGTAATTCATTCTGGTTTAGAGATCATTATTCACATTCAATCAGTGAATGTTCACAAACAACATTGATGAGTCTCAGCTTTTTGCATTTGGACGACTTCTCACATTGGCTGCCCTTCCTTTCCAGATTGTATGCAGCTCCAATGATGATATTGGTGTCTAGATTTGTCAGTTTATTTAAGCTATTTAACCAGATTAGTGTAGGCTTTTCCTCTGAATCAACTACAGACCTAATTTTTGCCTTAGTCCTAAATCGTCTTAACAGAGGGGTTTCACAGCAATAGCAAGTTTGATTTCTAATATTTAACAAGTAGTCTGAACTTACTTCAAAACCAAAATTTGAATGAAATATTTTACCTCACTGTTGTGTTTCTGAAGGTGAATTAGCCTAATGTGCTTTTCTTCTTTCAACATTCTTTACTGAGCTTTCTCTAATTTTTTATACAAGATCTGAAATATTTGGCCAGATACACATACTGACATAGAAACTAGTATTTTGAACTTGATAAACATAGATATAGAGGACAACCTTTCCAACTACATTTAGGATATAGAGTTGTCTGGGGTGCCTGGGTGACTCAGACAGTTGAGCATCTGACTTCAGCTCAGGTCATGATCTCGCAGTTGATGGCTTTGAGCCTCACATCGGGCTCTGTGCTGACAGCTCAGAGCCTGGAGCCTGCTTCAGATTCTGTGTGTGTGTCTCTCTCTGCCCCTCCCCTGCTTGTGCTCTGTCTCTCAAAAATAAACAAATGTTAAAACAAGATTTTAAAAGGACATCAAGTTCTCCCAAGACAAACACTATAGTATTTTCAGCTCGTTGTTTTGTTTTATTTCTAAATATTCCACTTCTTGCTCTTCACTTCTTCTTTGGTTTCCTTTCTTTCTTCTGCAACCAGATCTTGTCATTGGCCAGGAATCTGTTTTGGTCCCCTGTACTTTTTTTCTTCCCATTTTTTTCTTTTCCAAAGGTTTACTCCTTATATAGATTCAGCCCTCATCTTTATGTGCATAGCATCTTAGTCTACGTCTCCTTCTCCTATTTCCCCCTCAGGCTCATAGCCCATTTCCTGAATTATCCCAAATTCAACCCAAAGTAAGTATGTCTGAAACTGAGCCTGTCATACCTCATACCTACTTGACCCTCCTCCCCGTTTAGTTGGTGGAAAACATGTGTCAGGTCTCTGGAACTTGAAATATTAACATGAACTATCATTTTATTTCTGTCTCTCCTCTTTATCCAATTCACCAGTCAACTGTGGTTTTCTGATGTTTATTTTGTAATGTTACTCATATATTTGAGTTTCAATCTACCTTTAAGAATTGCCAGGTGATCTTTGAGACTTTTTCCTAATCTTCTACCCACAAATGCCACATTACTCTTCCTAAAACTTGCTTTCAAAATTAGGACCTCTCTTCAGTATCCTTCAGATACAGTTAACGATCTAGTGAAAAGGACGAGATATTTCAGTTTTGGTGACTATTGCATGATTGATTTGGACTACTGTTTCTCAGCTTCCTCATGTCATTCTCTGTATTTGTTGGTTTGAGTTCCACAAACAGGCCTCTCACAAAGCCTTGGCTATTTTACTTCCACACTGCCCCTCCTTATTTCTCATACTTGAGTTAACCTTGTGATCTTCTTGATCTACCCAAATTCTTTATACTCTTCAAATTCAGCTTAAATCCCATCATTACCTGAAAATACTGCTTAAAATTATTATGGCAATTCTGAAAAAAACATCTGGTTTTTGCCTCCCCAAACCTTTTCATCTGTTTTGTCATATTAATAGCACATTTGTCATATTAATATCACACATGTAAAATCTAAATAGCCTTCTATATAAGTGTTAGGTAAGACATCTGAGCTTAAGTTTAAGCTCTGTGACTTCCAAGTTGCATGATTCCTAAAAAGTGCATAATACAATACACACTGAGTCTCAGTTTGCTCGTCTGTGAAATAAGTTGGGCTAGATTAAATAGTCCTCAAGTCTCTTTCAGCTTATGATCCATAAACTGATATTTAAGGACATTTTGTGCGATATAGTATAAAATATACTCTACTTTTAGAAAATAAACTCTATTATAAAATAAACTCTAATACATATTCATTTGGTGATCATTAAATTTCTCAAGCCCATGCCCTTATAAGAATATTTGAACTTTAGAATCAAAATAATAGACAAACTATAGAATTGTTTTATTTCTGTTATTGTATGAAACCAATTTTAATGTTTTTTTGTATAGTTTTATTGTATAATTTTATTCTGAGGCTTAGAAACATTTCTAGAGGAAGCCTTATTTAAAAGGAATGATTATTTCTAAATGGAGGTATCACTTAGAAAAGTGCCTGTCAAGGTAGCCTTAGAGCTGAGTCTTTTTTTAAAAGAAGAGTAGACTTTCCATTGGTCTCATGCATAGAGAAGGCATTTTAGGCACAGAGAAAAGATTGACCAAAATTCCAGAGTCAAAGAAGTAGAGGTCATGTTCAGGGAATTCTGGTGATTTAGCGTCACCAGAATCGTTTTCTGCACAGAAGAGCAGAGAGTGAACAAAGAGAAAGATACAGCCTTTGAGTCTGGGTGGGCAGAATATTAGAAGAGTGTATTACTCACCCAGGGAAAAAGTAATTGGAAGGTCCAGCCATTCTAAGCTTTTTCAAAGTTGACAGCTAAATCAGTTTGCATAACTGTACATAGACCTACCCACCTGCTTAGTTTCTAATGCAATTTACTGAAAAGTTGTGTCTTCCTACACACTTCTTTATAACTAATGTGACCTATTCCAGATAGCAGTTTTACAGCAGCAGTAGTCAATATGAAAAGCTCTTTTTTTCATGATAATTTTCTATTATCTTTCTGGTCTACTGAGTTTCTAAGCAAAGTTCTTCTTGTTCTTTTGTTCCCTCTCACAGGCTTGCGAAAGTTGTGCTCATCTCATTGTGAGCTTGAGAAGAGTGTGTGGGCTGCCAAAGGCAAACACAGTGAAGGTGAGTTGTGAGGGTGCAGTTTCAGGTGCTCGCACCAACTTTGCTTTTCAGTACAATGGAGTAGCAACTGCAGAGTCTTTGTGCAGAGTGAAAATTTAGCACTAAAGTGAGGATCACATTCATGTGATTAATTATCAATGTGACACTTTAGCTTATCATGCAGTTTGCAAAGCACATTCACAACTGTAATTTTATTTAGCTTTATCCAGGCTTCTAGAGAAACTGCATTTATTTATAAATGTCTTATGCAAAATCTTACATATAAAAACCTTTGTACCACTTGTTTTGAAGAAATGTATTCCCATTTTAAAGTAGTATCTTGGTAATCTTAGTAAGTATTAATAAGTTAATCAACTAAAGGCCACTGCACAAACCAGTTATATATATACATATATATATATTTACTTATAACTTTTTTTAAGCTATTTTCTTTTAAGTTTATTTAATTTGAGAGAGAGAGAGAAAGAAAGAGTGAATCCCAAGAAGGCTCCACACTGTCAGTGCAGAACCCAGTGTGGGGCTCTAACTCACAAACCATGAGATCATGACCTGAGCCAAAATCAAGAGTTGGACACTTAACCAACTGAGCCACCCAGTTGCTCCAACACTTACTTACTTATAATTTTAATGTAAGATATTTAATGTAGATTTTATATGGTTAATTTTTATATATAGGCAGTCCTTAAATTATGGTGGTTTAACTTACAATTTTCCATTTCACGATTGTGCAAAAGTGATAAGCATTTAGGAGAAACTGTACTTTGAATTTTGATCTGTTCCAGGCCAGTGATATGCTTAGAAAATGCCCTCATGATGCTGGCCAGTGGAAGCCACAGCTCCCAGCCACCAACCACACAATCACAAGGGCAAAGAACCGATGTACTTAGAATCATCCTGTTCCCATACAATATTTCTGTTTTTCACTTTTGGGAGAGTATTCAGTAAATTACATGAGATCATCAAATCTTTATTATAAAATAGGCTTTGTGTTAGATGACTTCGCCCAACTCAAAGTGTTCTGAGAACACTTAAGATAGGGTAAGCTAAACTATGATGTTCAGTGGGTTAGGTGTATTACATGCATTTTTGACTAATGATATTTTCAACATATGGTGGGTTTATTGGAACATAAACCAATGAACATATCTACATAAAACAGCAAACTGCTCTAAAAACCTTAAAAGTTAAACGTTAACAATAAACGTTTATTGTTAATAATAGGTAAAATAATAATAGGTAAAAGCAGGTAAATGCAAACTATACTTAGCAATCAACTTTTTTCCTGGGATCCAGTTGAGAAAGAACAAGGCTGTTAGTTAACCAACTGATTGGTTACTGAATAATAAAGTTAATTAAATTGTCATGGTTAGAGAATAGATCACCCAAAAGGCAGATAATTCAAACAAGAAAACATGAAAACAGAGAGGCAAACATTGAAAATACTTGTTAGACAGCCTTTTAAAAATTTATTGTTTTATTAAAATATTTTTAAATGTTTATTTAGTTTTGAGAGACAGAGAGACAGAGTATGAACAGGGGGCAGGGAGCAGAGAGAGAGAGACACATAATCTGAACCAGGCTCCAGGCTCTGGGCTGTCAGCACAGAGCCCGAAGTGAGGCTCAAACTCATGAACCATGACATCATGACCTGAGCCAAAGTCAGACACTTAACTGACTGAACCACCCAGGTGCCTCTAGAGAACCCTTAATGGGAGAATTTACTCTAGCCCAAGATATCCCCCTGCCTGCACACCATATGGAGATGAGTACATTGAGCTACCATAACCTAGAGCTATTAACATTTCACATTGTATCACTCACTTTCCTTGCCTTGATTCTAGGCTTGACATAAATCTTTGCATTAGAATCCATTTTCCAGTGTGTGTATTTTGGGTAATGTATATCCTGAATATATGCCATTACTTCCAGTACCCAAGGCAATATTGTTTTCCATGACATAAGAATAATTTTATTAGTATTGTATTGGTATCATTTTATTCCAGGCTTATTGAGATATTGACATATAACTTATGTAGGTTTCAAGTATACAAAATGATGATTTAATACATGTGTAGATTGTGAAATAATTACCACAATCAGGTTAGTTAACAGCCCTTCACATAATTACTTTGTGTGTGTGTGTGTGTGTGTGTGTGTGTGTGTGGTAATGATTTTTAAGATCTATTCTCTTAACTTTCAAGTATATAATACAGTATTATTAATGATTGTCACCATGCTGTACATCAGGTCCCCAGAATGTATTCATCTTATTGTTGAAAGTTTGTACCCTTTGACCAACATCTCCCTATTCCTCTACCTCTGTGCCCTGGTAGCCAACATTCTACTTGGTTTGTAAGAGTTCAACTTTTTCAGATTCCACATGTAAGTGAGAACATACAATAATAGTCTTCCTCTGACTCATTTTACTTAGCAATGTGACACACTTCATATTGTCACAAGGTTTTTTGTTTTTGTTTTTTTTTTCAGTTGAATAATTTCCACTGTGTGTGTGTGTATGTGTGTGTGTGTGTGTGTTTATCCATTGACAGACAACTATCGTTGTTTCCATGTCTTGCCTATCGTGAATACTGTTTCAATGAACATGTGGGGTACAGATATCTCTTTGATGTACTGTTTTCATTTCCTTTAGATCTATATCCAGAAGTAGAATTGCTAGGTCATGTGGTAGCCTGCTTTTTATTTTTCTGAGGAAGCTCCAGGACTCCCTTTCATCTGCATCCTTCCCAACATTTATTATTTCTTGTCTTTTTGAAAATAGCCATTCTAACAGGTATGAGGTGATATCTCATTGTGATTTCAATTTGCATTTCCTTAATGATTAGTGATGATGAGCATCTTTTCATGTACTCAGCTATTTGTATATCCTCTTTAGAAAATGTCTATCTAAATTCTTTATCCAGTTTTAAATCAAATCTTTTTTTTTTTTTGCTTTTGAGTTGCAGGAATTTCTTTTACATATGGAATATTGCAATCTCTTTATAAGTGGTTTGAAAATATTCCCCTCACTCCCATTGGTTTCCTTTTGTTGCTGATTGTTTCTTTGCTATGTACAAGCAAGTTTTGTCACATTTAGCTTGCTTTGTTTCAAACCACTTTATTTAGGTATGCTTGACATACAAAAGCTGCATTTAATTAATGTACACAACTTGATGAATCTGGAGATAAGTATACACCTGTGAAATCATCACCACCATCAATGCCATGAAGATATCCACCACTCCCAAAACTATCCTTCTGTCTCTCCCTTTTATTTCCCCCAGAAAGGAGATTAGTGGTTACTAGGGGCTGGAGGGAGGGGAAAACAAAAAGTGTTGGTCAAAAATGTACAAAACTTCAGTTATGCAAGTTGATTAGATTTTGAAGATACAGTTATGGTATAGTTAATAATCCTGTATTATACACTTAACATTTTGCTAACAAGGTAGATTTTATGTTGCCTGCATTTGTTTGCATCAACAGACTTTGTTACAATTCTATTGTTACAGTTAGTCTATCCAAGCTCCTTATAGCCTCCTTGATAGTTCTCTTACTCTCCACATAGGGTTTGTTAACTCATCCTGTGACTCTATCTTCAAAATATATGCATATCTCAACTACTTATTGCCTTCACTGGAACCACTCTGGTCTAAAATCTCATTACCGCCTCCACTGGAAAATTGAAATACCTTCTAACCAGTGTCCACTCTACTACCTCCTCCTGCCCCTCACAATTCTCTTCTTGACAGAGCAGCAACAACAATTACTTTAAAACCTAAATCAGTTAATACCACTCTTGTGTTCAAAAACCTCCAAAGGCTTTTATCTCATCCAGACTTTACTTAAAATGAGCTGCCACACCCAGTTCCCACCCCTTATTTCAGTTTCTTACTGGTGATCTCATAGAGCACAGGGCCTCCTTGTGCTTCCTCTCACCTCTGGGCTGTTGCATTGTTGTGACTTCTGTCTGGAACCTTATTGCTCCAGATGTGTGCATGGCTTATTGCTGCTTCACCTCTTTCAGGACTTTGCTCAAATGTCATTTCCTCAGAAAGATGATAAGTGGCCCTTCCCTAGCCATCATACTTAAAATTGCATTCCTTTCTCCCATTCCAAAGCACTTATTTTTCTTCACAGGACTTATCTGATATACTATCTTCTGTCATTTTCATAATATCTTTTCTTCCATCAGATTGTACACTACATGGGAGAAGAAATCTTGCTTTCTTTTTCTGTTTTGATCACTATCGTCAGTGCCTAGAACAGTGACTGATTAAATGGTACGTTCTCAAAAACAGTGCTGATGAACTACACAGTAATCTATCTTTATTGTTGAAAGTCCATTTAGTACTATACTAATTTCTCTGGGGTGAATTTTAACATTAATTGAGATCCTTGGAGAGCAGTCTCTGCTTTTCATTATATGTGTCATCAATATAATCATTAGCCAAACCAATGACATGTGTGTGTGTATGTGTGTGTGTGTGTGTAATATCCCTAGTGTAAAGCAGAGCACTGCCTCTCACACTAAAGACTGATAGCCTTCCTGTCTTAAAGCCAGATTCGTTACTGTAGGGAGATTCACATTATTCTTCTGGCATTAAGGTCCAGATGTTCCTCTTAATTTATTAAAAGCTTCCCTCTTAAGAGGCTCTTATTCCTCTGGACATGGTAGATGATTAAATATCATAGGAATATAATCATTTTCCATTTTCTTAGGAAATCCTGTTTTCCATTAATTCAAAGTTACTGATGGTGGATATAATTTAATCTCCAGGTACAAACCATAGATTGTTGCTCCTGTTTGCCATTTTATTCCTATATAACATTCTAGAAAATCCCCATCTTAGCACCTACCCATTCTATTCTGCGAAGAAAAAGAAAAAAAATAAAAAACCCCAGCAGATCTGTAAAAAAGAATATGTGCGGTCGAGTGATCTTCCTTTATTAGGACATGTGCTCATTCATTCATTCATCACAGCATTAGAGTAGATTTCCTTTGCAAAAGACACTGAGCTAGGTGAGAAACTACATGAAGAAAACTGAAAAGAACATAAGATTCAGAATTAGGAGAACCAAGTCAGACTGGAGCGTATAATAACAGTGTGACCTGGGCTTATAATCATATTTTAATGATGAAAATGAAGTTGATAATACACATTTCACAAGGTTAGATTTTGTATGAGTACTGAAAGAATTACTGAGTTGAAAACCAATTTATAACATGCTATATGAATAGAAGCCTTTTCATTATCATGTTATAACAAAAACTGTATTTTTATATAAAATTAAATATAAATTAGTTCATAATATAATAAAAAAGGAAGTATATAAGAAAAGAAGAGATTGAGGATCCGGGGCAAGATGGCAGAGAGGTAGGGAGCTCCATACATTTTTCCTGAACCCATTTCTCAAACAGAGAAGGCATGAAGTCATAGGACCCTGAGCCACAGAAGTTTGGGAAGAGAAAGAGACAGAATATACTGGGAAGGAAACCTCATAAGGCTGCCTCAAGAAACAAGCCAAACTACACATGGTGGAGAGTCCCAAATACACTACCAGTAGGGAAACAAAATAACCAAATGCTCAACAAGAGAAACCAAGAGACGCCATCCAAAGAACACTTCCTGAACAGACAGGCCCTGAATAGTCAAAGAGCCCTCTCTAATACAGCAGAACTTGAAGGGGCAAAGTGTACAACAAGCTTTTAAAATTAACAAGAGATAGAAAGCTAATCAAAATGATGAAACGGAAGAACTCTCCTCCAAAGAAGAGATTGAGAGAAAGAGAACACAAATGCAAAAAATGTCTTCTCAACTTATTTCAAGAGGAAAGGAGTATATAAATGTTAATAATCAAAAGCAACATCTGCCTGTCCATAAAGAGATAGAAATGCAATTTGCGTGTCCACAGTCAAAAGTTTAATTTCATTGTGGCAAATTCCATAAGGCATTATCAACAGAATAGCAGTTCAGCTGTCTTGAAATGGAAGTAGCTCACTAGAAGGTCATTTGTCCCCTATTATAAGATGGCTTAGGAGATGATTATTGCACTAATATAGCATAGCAGTCAACTATATGAGCTTCAGAGTCATATTTAATTTTTTCCAAATCTTGGTTATGCATTTCCTTAACTAGCTGCAAGATTCTGAATATATTACTTAATCCCCCTGTTCCTCAATATCCTCATTTATAAATTTGAAATAATAGTACTGACCTCATAAGGCTAGTACAAGGATTAAGATAAGTGGTTTGCATACTAAGCTCACATTAAATGTTAATAGTACTGACCTCATAAGGCTAGTACAAGGATTAAGATAAGTGGTTTGCATACTAAGCTCACATTAAATGTTAATTGCTGCTATTCTACTTGTTAATGGTATTATTATTGGAAGTGAAGCAGCATACAAAATTCCTGTTGCCAAAAATGGATTTTCAGGAAAGAATGCAAAGAAATGAGTTGACCCCTTGGTTTAAGTGAAAGTGGCAAGTTGGCCCCCTCTTTTTTTTTAGTTATTTATTTATTTTTGAAAGAGAGAGAAAAAGAGAGAGCAAGTGGGAGAGCATCAGAGAGTGAGAGAGAGAAAGAGAATCCCAAGCACAGTCCACACTGTCACACAGAGCTCAGTGTGAGGCTCAAACTCCTGAACCATGAGAACATGACCTGAGCCAAAATCATGAGGTGGAGCTTAACCAAATGAGCCACCCAGGTGTGCCTTCCCATCTTTGTTTTCATTTTTGTCTGTCTACTTACGTATATTAGTGTGTCTACTTTCCAAAGCTCATGTTGTCCATGGTCCCTCCCTGCAATCCCATCTGGTACTCAAAGATTTTGGCTCTTCCTCTCTTTAGAACTTCAGGATTCACAAATCAGGGAACACAAGAAATAAGTAAGTGATAAACTGATTCAAGTCATATTAGTAATGACTTAATGGGGTTTTTTCTCCATTTTTAACAAGAGGTGTTCAATGACTATATTAAGAAGCAAAAAATAAACACTTTATCTGGGTATCGTAATCACCTCCTGAACCAAAAATCATACCTTGTAAATACAGACTCATTATCATCATCATCAATCCATTTAACACTCCTCCGCACAATGAGGGACCTATGGTTCAAATATTTATTCTAGGATGGGCTCACCATAGTTTCTGGTTTGTCAGAGCCAGTCCTTATTTGTAGCTGTTGTCCCGTTCAATGTAATCATTAAGAGTGACCCCTTTCATACTCAAAAGTATGCCAGTCAGGGAAATAATTTTCTGATGACGTTAGTACTGGTTAACACAAATGTCATAGCTATTGACAGACCAAAATCACATGGATGCAGAAAGACAAGTAAATAATTGCTATATGAGATAAAACTGTTAGAGTGTCCAGACTCGAAGCCAGATTGGCTGACTCTAAAGTCAGAACTCTTTCCACAATGTAAGCTATTTTAAAGTTTTACATTAAACGTAAGAGACCTGTCTTACAGAGATCGGAACTAAATCTAAGAGAAACAAAATATACTCAGGCACATCCCTTAGGACATAACAGAGCATACATTTTAACTGGTATCTTCTGAGGTCAAGGCTGCATACTTTCCTAACTGTCTCCCTGTTTGGAAACCAAATACTAAGAGTGACACTAAACATAACAGTCATTGCACTGAAGGTACAATTTGGTGACACATCTGTTAAGAGAAATAGAAACTGAGAATAGGACTAATCGTTAGGGACGTGACTAACTGGCGCGAAAGAATCAGAACAATTCATGATTCTATATAATTAAGTTTTCAATTATTTAGTAAGGATGAAAAAATTCAGAAGAGACTTCATGTGGGCTGATCTATTCAGGGAAGAGGTGCCACTGGGCCTGGGAGAACTTGGATGATGAACAGCAAGAAGAGAACATTCCCTAAAGAGGAAACAGAGGGCTGTTTTTGTGAAGCAGTTCAAGGACTACATTCTGACCCAAACAGAGTTTGTGCTGGGAAATCCAGAGAAATCAGGAGGATAAAATAGGTTGGGCCAGATGATGAGAATGTCTTTAGTGTTTAATTTTGTTTTCCCCATACGTATACATAACTTTACATAAATGCATACCTGTGGTTATTCACACGCTTTTGGATATATAGTTGTTTCCTTTTTCTCTCTTTTGACTTCCATCTCAGCCTGTCTCCTTCCATCCAGATGTATTCACCTACATACCCATATTAACCGCCCAGCATGAAACTTTCTAAATATTTTCTCCCTGTCCAGCTAACCAGATAGATGCCCTGCTAGGATAAATCATAATTTGCCATATCGCTCGGTGAGTTTTATTTCCAGAGTTTTGTTACCAAGACCAGTGGTACAATAAACAAACTTGACTTATGGGTCATTATTTGTGGCTGCTTTATTTGAATGGGATAGACTTCTAAGAGATGGGTTATTGGTTAAAATAGGCTCTAATGCTTCATAATTCCATAGCAATGTATGAAAAAATGCTTTTCCCAACATCCTCTATAAAAATAGATATCATGGCTCCTTTCCATTTTTGCTAATGTGAGGAGCTTAAAAATATACCTCACTATTTTAACTTCTATTTCCGTGACTACCAGAGAATTTTTTTGTTTTAAATTATGATTTTTTTTTAGATTAGAATCTTACAATGTGGTCTGTAAATACTCTGCATTTTTAAAATTTTTTTTAATGTTTGTTTATTTTTGGGAGAGAGAGAGAAAGCACAACCGGGGGACGGGCAGAAAGAGAAGGAGACACAGAATCAAGAGCAGGCTCTAGGCTCTGGGCTGACAGCACAGAGCCCACATGGGGCTCAAACTCATGAACATGAGATCACCTCCTGGGCCGAAGTTTGACACTTAACCAAATGAGCCACTCAGCTGTTCCAATACACTGCATTATTTTTTTTCTGTCTTGCTTTGTTTTTCCTTCATTTTTTTTTCTTTTTATCAACCAGGGTTCCATCAGCAAAGCAGAATGAGAAATATTTTAAGCAATATGGAATCAGGATTTATTATAGGATTGAGAACTTACCCAATTGTAGGAGTTTTGTGGAGAATAGTCCATAAAGGGATGTTGGAGAATCAGAGAACAGCAACTAGCCAGTTCTCCTGAACACGTGGTGTGGCAGACAAACCAGAGTTTGTCAGGGAATCTGGAGTGGGACTATGATGGAGCATTGGTGGGGAAGCCTATGGAAAGACTATCACCTCTGCACCTGCTATTGCCATGGCATTTCCATAGAGCAAGAAAGAGCTGGACATGGTAATGGGAGAAACAAAGGCTAGCTACAATCCGTCTGCACCTGTGTCATTCTCTCATTGCTTGTAAGCACAGTGACCTTCAGAGTAAGTGGCTGCTGCTTTCCTTCATATTTACTAGACTTGCACAAATTCCTTTTTGATCAGCATTAGCCCAAAACCACATTGGGAAGGCAATTCTGGAGAACATGGTTGTAGTTTAGTGAAGCTGACACAAAAGGAACATAACAAAGCACATGATTAGTTTTTGTGAACGTCTTCCAAATACAAAGGTAATGTGTGATCTTACAAACTTCTGTTAAATGCTCATTGATTATAGTAGGTCAATCTAGATCTTTATTTGTTTACTTTGGTCTATTATATTGTTTAAATTTGGGGGGAAGTATATATTGACTTCCATTACAATCGCAATTTTATTGATTTAATCACCCAGTTGTTTTGCTTTTATATTAAAATTTGTTTGGCGCATAAATATAGGACTTATATCTTATTTATAAATTATACCTTTATCTTTATGTAGTGCCTCTTTAACATTTTATTCCTTATAATGTGAAATTCCATCTGGACTGATAAAATTGCTGGACTTGCTTACTTTTTTATTTGCATACCTGAAATCATTTTGACCACCATGTTATTAGTTTGCATAAAATATATATATTTTTTATTTTTCACAGAGTACTTATTGATTTTAATCCAATTTAAGTCACTGTCTTTTAGTTAGGAATAAAGAGTGCTTATATTTGGAATATTGGCCAACATGTTTGACTTTATTCATTCCATTTTATTTTAAATGTAAAATTTATGTTCTCTGTTGAGCACACACTTTCTTTTTCCTTGTTTTTCCTGGTTTGATCAAGGTGCAATATACTTCATTTTTTTTCTCCTTGGACAATTTATTGTTCTTTCTCCATTCATTGTATATTGTTTTTTATTTTCCTTGTTCTCATAATCAAATGAGTTAAACAAAATATTCATATTTAGTATTTATGTTTTAATATTAAATTTAATATTCATGTTTTCATTTGCCTCTTGTTTAAGCCCCTCCTCAATAAAAGAAGGTGTTAAAACTATATTCACTTTCTATTTTTCCTCTCTAACTCTCCTTTCTTCAGACTTCTGTAACATTCTTATTTAGCCCACTCCCAGCTACCTGAATTTGTTGAAATTAATAATCAGAATTTATTCTATAGTGTTTTCTTTTCACTAGCTTTTGATAGTTCTTATGTTAAGTTTCCCTGGAGTGTGTATTATTATCCATTTGAATTTAATTAGGTAAATAAAGATTTGATGCTATTATAATTTTACTCTTTTATCTTGAGATCCCTTTTATAATTCATTTTTAAGTAAAATCCTTAAGGTTTTTTTCAAACATACTACATAAGTTATACATTCCTCAAATTATTGCAAATTTTCGAGTGTCTTTTTGTACTTGAGAATAATTATATCTTGAGTAGGTATGTGATTTTGAGAGGAAGTCATTTATATCATCAACCTGAAGAAACTGTTCTAACTTTCAGCATTGCAGATGGAAAAAGTATCATGGCAGTCTCTTTTCTGTTTTCTGTAGTCAATATTTTACTGATTCCTAGGTGACAAACCTTATTTGAAGATTGGAAAATATAGTTATGAGAGTTCAAAGGTAAACTTTATTGAAGGGGACTGGGGACAAATTCTTGTTTTTATTGTGCAAAATGTGATGCTGTAGTGGCTTTTGTTTGTTTGTTTTGTTGTTGTTGTTTCTGAAGGGTTCAACCACTGTTTTATAATAAAACACTACAACCATGGAAGACTTGGAACTTAAAATGTTTAGGGCTTATATAACCATTTACTATCTATTCTTAAAGAAATTACAAAGATGTACTTTTTTCTGGTATAAAGCTTGCAAAGACTAAATATATATATATTATATTTTATATTATATTATATTATATTATATTATATTATATTATATTATATTATATTATATTATATATAAATATATCCTGGCTGAATTTGGCACATACATTCCACTGTATATTTGTTTCTTTTTTTTTTAATGTTTTATTTATTTCTGTGAAAGAGAGACAGCATGAGCAGGGGAGAATCAGAGAGAGAGGGAGACACAGAACCCAAAACAGGCTCCAGGCTCTGCGCTGGCTGTCAGCACAGAGCCAGGCACGGGGCTCGAACCCATGAACCGTGAGATCATGACCTGAGCCAAAGTCGGACGCTTAACCGACTGAGCCACCCAGATTCCCTAATATTTGTTAAATGTATTAAAAGAAAATATGTAGTTTCCTTCTATTATTTGTAGAAATTATAGGAAGGGAAGAAGAAGAACTTTATTTGATATAAAGTATGATTTACTGAGTATTTTTCAAGATAACATTATGTGATCATCTACTCGGTGATGCTAACATAAATTGTTTAGATTAATGAATATCAGGGGCTATAACTGATATACTGATTATTGATGCATAAATGTTTTCAAGTTGCCAATATTTATTTTTATGTAAATTCAATGGTGTCACATAAATAATTAATTCAGTAACCTTTTCATCCTATAACTTTTATTTTTAACAAATTGTCTCTTCATCATAGCATGTTTAATTTCAGACCCTACTCGAGTTCATATTGCCACAAAGTCTCTGTAGATTTGAATCAGTGAAGATTTTCTGTACTATTTCTACTATTTTCCTTTGGAGAGGAAAGAGGCATAATCCTAGTCAAACCAGCCACAAGAATTATTATTTCTGAAGTCAGAGCACATGAAATTGTCTTCTAACTGAACAGAATCCTAGAATATAAGGGGCAGAACAGACCTACGGGAACATTGAATCCAACAACTTGAACCAAGAAGGCAAAGTGATTTGCACACTGTTAGAAGCCGTGCCAGTTCATACATCAGAACAAGACTCCAAAAGCAATGCCATCCCTCCCACATTTCTCTGATAGGCTAGAAAGGGCCCTTCCAGGCCAAGTGCTGATTTGCTTTTTTCAATTTTAAATCTGTACTACTATTGGATTAAAATGGCATAACAACATTTTCTACCCAGACTATTTTTAAATACTGTTGTCATTTTCTATTTTTTACACTTATTTTTCTAACATACGTCACATTCATTTGGTGGTTAAGGTGGCTGCTTAACTTACTATCTAAAACAGGACACTTTAAAGTTTGAAGCCATTGATAATTACACTGTGACAAAAAGGAACCCAGAACATAATGTCACTCTAGGAATAAATAGAGAATACAGTTAAAATATCAGTAAGCAAAATTAAAAGAAATAATTACTTCACCCTGTATCTTCTTTATGTAGACTTTGCTTTGTTTTGAGCTTTTTTAAAATCATAGATCTATGCATATAATTTTTTGCAAAAATTGACCTCACATTGCAATATTCTTTTGCAGTTTGTTACTAATAAACAACATAGTGGAGTGGCTTAGTTCATTGAGCTTCCACTTCTTGACTTTAGCTCAGGTCATATTCCCAGTGTCATGGCATAGAGTCCCACATTGAGCTCTGGGCTAGAAGTGCTTAAGATTTTCTCTCTGCCCCTCCCTCAGTACAAAAGAAAAAAAAAAAATCAGGAACCTTTTTCCAGTAAATAAATATTCATGCACACTATCTCTTTAAAGGATTTCTTAATATTGCATTGTTAATATCTTTGGGAAAATGCCAAGCCAGCAGACACATTCTTTGCTACTGCTGGACTGCTTATGTTCAAATACAGACCACAGTGTATTCACAACCAGTCACTCCAGCCTCCCAGGGCCACACATATATTTTCTCCGAAAGAAAATAGGTAACTACAGAAGCTGTCTTCATTTCCACCTCCTACTGGCAAACACCCCAACAACCAATATAGCACAGGCGTAAGTCGGCAGAAGCATCAAGCTATCAGAATAGACACTAGCCATAGAAAACTAGTACTTCTACATCCAGAACTCCAGCTAAGTTTCCATGGAAAACTTGCCTTTTTAAAAGCATGGAAATTCACCAAAATGAGGTAAAGTGGTCAAGATGACCAGAGTATCAGTTTAAGAATTTATGAAGATGAACAGATATAGAAAATAAATCAATAATTATTACAATCATAGATTTTCTAAGCAAAGCAAAACCAGTCTTTGTGAAATTATCTTCCAGGAGTAAATAAAATCACAGAGCATTATAAAGCCACAGTCTTGCATGCTCATTTTGAAAGACAATTAATACACTGGACTTCTATTTAAATGTCTCCTTCTTAGACTCTTAGCAAACAAGAGAAAAGTTTGTGCCTGCTTTCAAAACTATGCATATATAATACATAATACAAACAAACATGGTAAAATGCCATGATGTTAGTCATATTCTATAGGAATTATAGGAGATTAAGTTCACATCTAACAGGCTTTATAGTGCGTGGATGTGGAAATAAAGGAAGGTTTCATCTTGGAAATGGCATTTCTCTGGGGCCTTAAAGGAGAGTATGGGTTGAGAAAACTTGAATAGGATAGGAGTTTTAGGATGAGCATTCCAAATGCAGAAAACAGTAGCAGCAAAAGCAGAGAGGTCTATGAGGAAGGAAACCATTGTAGGACCAAACAGAGTGTAAAAGAGCCTTAGAAACAAGATTAGAGAGTGCTGAGAGTAGATCATATGGTAGAACAATCAACACGGACTCCCTTCTATAGGTAACTTGAAGTAATGACAAGTTTTTCCTTAGAGCCGTAAGATTATATAAAATGTTTATTCCACCATCACCTACTTTGTTCCACACATCTTAATGCTCTCTTCTTAAGCAAACCATTTTGTGTCCCTGTCTTTTCAAAATACTACATGATAATGAGGTGCCTGGGTGGGCTCAGTCAGTTAACCTTCCTCTTGATTTCAGTTCCGATCATAATCTTGTAGTCCGTGGGATTGAGTGCCATGTAGGGCTCTGTGCAGACAGCATAGAGCCTGCTTGGAATTCTCTATCTCAGCCTCTCTCTCTGACCCTTCCCTAGTTGTGCTCACCCTCTCTCAAAAAATAAACATTAAAAAAATAAAAACAACAATAAACAAAAGTCCATTATCAGGACAAAACAATGGAATGTACAAAACTCCATTGGGACTGTCCCTCCTGAATGCTTCTCTGAGCACCTAGCATGGCTGTCAGCATGACTCAACTGTTCTTATACTGTCACATGCGGTCAGCAACCCTAGGCTTCTAGGGAAGCAACTGTTAAATTCTACTCCACCCCTTCCATGTATCACAGCATTGTATTTTCTGAAGGGCCTGTTTCTGCTTCTAATAAAGTAGGGATAGCAACTCCCACCAAGAAAGTAGTTCATATATTAAATATAAATATATATAAACATAAAATATATAAATGACTTGAATAGAATTCCCTTTGGTTTTGCATAAGGAAGAAGACAGCTACTTAGGCCACTAAAGCAGCATTTTTCTTGAAGTCATTTTAAAATTTTAAATTAATTGCTTTCTTTACTTATTCATTAGTGAGCATTTAGCTTGTGTGAAAGGAACTATACTGGTCTCTGAAGAAACAGATACTCAACATTCAATCCGCTCTCAAGGAGATGAGAGTCTCTCTATAACAATGTCTCTGTGGAGCTAGCTCTCCCCGTCTTCCTTACTCTTCTCAAATAAACCCACTACCAATGTGACTTGGTTATTTCACTTGGCCTCTTATTTTATTTTGTTTGTATGCTTACTTTTTTTTTTGAGAGAGAGAGAGAGAGAGAGAGAGAGCATGAGCATGTGGGGGAGGGGCAGACAGCGAGGGGGAGAGAGAATCCCAAGCAGGCTCTGCACTGTCAGCACAAAGTCAGATGTGGGGGTTCCATCTCATGAATCATGAGATCATGACCTGAGCTGAAATCAAGAGTTGGACGCTTAACCAACCGAGCCACCCAGTCACCCCTCATTTTGCCTTTTAATACCTTAAATAATTGGATTTTCTAAAGGGAATGACTGAAAAGAGAACTGCTTTATTTCAGGTACCATTTAGGCAATGAGAGCAGAATTGGCAACCCAATTTCAATTAAGTCATTTACTCAAGACCCAAAGAGGTAACGGCAGAACTCTCACACACAGTTCGTTTGATAGAGCACAAAACAGGGCAACTCACAATTGGCTGAGCTGAGTATTCATACTTTGGAGTTCAAAGGAATAAAAAACCTCCTGTGTTGTAAAAACAGTTTCTTACCTTTCTGGGAGGCAAAAGTTAGTATGGGGCCTGATAAATTAATCACCTAAGGAGGATGGGAGACAGGTGGTGAGCTCTGGGAGGGTGAATGCATTGGGACCTGAGCAAGAAAACAAAGCTAAGTCCAAGACTGAAAAAGAAAAATTAGAGTCGTAGCATGATAGATAAGGAGACCTTTAAAAATATATGTATAAAACTGGTATCAAATCAATATATATCATTTGATGAAAGTAGAACATGAAAAAAAAATGGAGGTATAAAAAAAATCAGCCTTAATCCCTACTTGCAAAATTAGTTATTTTATAGACATTTCAGGATGCTTCTTTCCAGTCTTCTTTTTCTTATTTTGCAAAGCATAGTCAAGATCATATAACGTAATTGTGTTCCCTCACTGAACATTATATAAAATATTTTCTCATCTTTAAAATTTGAAGAAAGAAATTTAAAACCAAAAATAGTAAAAAAAAAAAATTTAAAAATCAGTTTAGCCATCCTTGATGAAGCTTTTATATATTCATTCCTAAACTTTCTACAATGGAAATGTCAGATTCAAAAATTTCCTCTTCTCATTTAATAGGAAGATTTATTTTTTTAGGAAGGTCTTTGTTCAACCCCACCCTCCGGCCCTTGCCGCTTTCAAAGCACACACACATACACGTACAGCTTTTCCTTCTCTTTGCATTCCCTTTCCTGTAAAGCAGATGGTGCTTGAAATTTTCTAGGGTCCTTACGAAAGCTGTTCCTCTAGCAACCTTCCTTAAAAGACTGATTTTAAAACAAGCAAAGATGTTCTTTGAATTCCCTGCTAGCCAATCTGTCAGTCCAGCCTAAAATATGTCTAATTAAAAGTAATCAATTTTATGAGAAGATAATTTAATCATAGTTGCACTGCCGAGGTGAGGGTGCAATGGTGTTAGAATTACCAAATCACCTTTTTTTTTCAAATAGTTTATTGTCAAATTAGTTTCCACATAACACTCAGTGCTCATCCCCACAAGTGCCCTCCTCCATGCCCATCCCTCTTCCCCCCCCACATCCCCAAATCACCTTTTTTTATAATTGATTTTTAATGATGTTCTACTTCTTAGCTCACTCTTAGCTCCAGTGCACACAACCTTGCCTACAGCTGAGTTGTGGTTGGAGAAAATCAGACATCAGCAAAAGAAGAGATTCAGGAAATTGAAGATGTGCTTCTGCCTGGAAGTGGAGAGTAGAACCATAGGTTTTTAATTCTTTCAACTGTTCTCCTGATCATGAATTGAATTAATGCTCATATTTCAATGTTTCTGATTCTAAACCTAGTGATTTAAAAAGGGTTTTTTAAAGAAGATCAGGAGGCACCTGGGTGGCCCAGTCAATTAAGCATCCAGCTCTTGATTTGGGCTCAGATCATGATCTGGCGGGTTCATGGGTTCGGGCCCCACCCAGGACTCTGTGCTGCCAGCGGAGTTGCTTGGGATGCTCTGTCTCCCTGTCTCTCTGTCTCTACCTCACTTGTGCCATCCCTGTCTCTCTCAAAATAAGTGAATAAACTTACAAAAAATAAAACAAAAAGAAGATCAGATCCTCATAGGTCATAATTATATACTTTTTTAAAAAAATCTTTATTTCTTTCTGAGATAAAGAGATACAGTGTGAGCAGGGGAGGGTCAGAGATGGAGGGAGACACAGAATCCAAAGCAGGCTCCAGGCTCTGAGCTAGCTGTCAGCACAGAGCCCGACATGGGGCTTGAACCCACGAACCGTGAGATCATGACCTGAGCCAAAGTTGGTTGCTCAACCGACTGAGCCACCCAGGCGCCCCTCAATGGGTTATAATTATAGCAGTATCTGGTATTTGTTGAGCTTTACCTTCCTGCCAAGAACTAGTCTTTAAATATATTATTCAATTTAATCCTCACCCAAGAAATTGGGTGGTATTAGAATCCAATGTAATTGGAATGACCTGTGAGTTGAGCTACATTAGAATTTTAAGTGCAGATGAACAATATATAATAAAAGCACCCTCAGGAATTTATTTATTGTGTTGGGTGTCAGTGCCCGTTTCTGTAAAATGAGGTTTTCTGGAGACAGTCTCTGAGGTTTGTTCTAGATCTTCCGTTGGAGATAAACTCACACTGAGTTAATTCTTTATAACCAAGTATTTCTTCAATGCCTGCATACTGAGCTTTTACTGAATGTTCAACATCTTCCTTCTGGAAAATCTGTTATCCTTCATTAAAGACAGCTGCACATTCTTTGCTATTCCTTTCACTGAGCGTGGACGCCAATTTCTCTCTTCTCCAGGACTAGCCTTTGAAAACTCAAGAGGAATCTAATCAGAACCACCAGGCTGAGCCTAGCCAACCTATGAAATATCATGAGAGATAATAGTTTCAGAGTGGCTGGCATCCAGTCATATGTAACTGGAACATCTGCTTGTTCAAAGCTGTATTCCCTTTTCTGCCCTTACATTATGCACTACAGGTGAAATCAAAAAGCATATGATAGTAGCTCAACCTGTGTGAGGTTTCGAAAATCTTGAAACCACCTTGTTTTTCTCTTTTTCATCTGCTTTTACTTGTATTCTTCAACTGGTTGATTTGGTCTCACAAACCTTCAAAATTCAGGAAAGCATAGACTCTTTTGCTCTTGTTCAGTAAGGTTACATCTTCCACAAGGAACTAAAAGGTGTGAATCAGGCAGCAGGACGAGGAAGGTAAGAGGAAGAGAGACTGAAGAATGTGTTGAACTAGCTTCTGATTCTCTTTTGGCCAAGGTGGTTTGGCCCTCCCAAAGTTACCTCACCTGTTTGGTACCAGGTGTCTTTCTCTCAACAAAAGTTTCTTTTTTTTTTTTTTTTTACCATTTTAAGAATTGTTTGTTGTTCTGGGCCTCAGTTTCTTTTACAATATTAAAATAATGTTCTATCTGCCTTATAGGGCTTTTGCTAGGTTTATGTTAAGTATCATGGAGAGTGTTTTTACAGCACCTGTTACTGATGTCCTGTACCATCATCATAGGATTCAAAGCCGCAAAAGCTGAAATACAAGAGGGTAACTCACATGCAGTGCTGAACTACACATTTAATATAGCTTATCTAATAAAACCACTCTACTGGCTACGTGGAAGTTATCCATATTTCCTATCTGCAACTTTAAAAGGGAAAGACAAAAAGGTCTCTGCATCTGCTGTTGCATTCCTCTCAGGAGAGAGAAAGAGATCAGCTTTGCCCTTCTACAAGCGCCCGTGTTTACAGACCAACTTTTAGGCAATTAAAACCGTGCCCGGCTATAATAACTAGCCTCAAACTTGAAAAAGAGGTAATTACTTAGTGGCTCCAGAGATTTGTTCGGATTTATTTATAGTCGCTAAGAAAAGTCCTCCCCTCTCTCGCCAAGCAAACCCAACACAACACCCACCCACACTGCGGCAACTGGACGCTCTGGGGATGCGAGGTTAATTCCAGGAGTAGCCGCTAAGGGGAGCTGGACGCTGGACCGCCCTCCGCGTTGCCATAACAACGGTGGGCGCGCAGCTTTAGGAGCGAAGTGCCGGCTAAAGCAGGTGTCGGATTGCAGCGCGCTCGCGGAGGTTCAGAGATTGTGTGGAGCCCGGGAGCCTGTCAAAGAGTCTGGTTACTATTCCTCAGCCTCCCTCTAGGACAGCTTCCGAACCCAGCGGGGACGCACAGAGTGAAAATGGTTCACCATTCAGGCTCGATTCAGTCCTTTAAACAGCAAAAAGGTCAGTTGGAATCTTGGTCCCCCCTTCCTAAGGGCGTCACATCCCCCTCTGCATGCCCTTGCAGTTGTGTAGGAGCATCCATTCCAAGCTAATGCGACGCAGAGGTGGAGAACTCTCTGAAGTTAAAAAAAAAATGTTCTTTTTCTTTTCTTCTTTTTTTTAATGCATCTTCACTCTGCATCCAAGATGAGTCTGATTTCTGAACCTCCGCACGGTCCCTGGGAGAAGCGGAATTCGTCATTTCTGGGACTTGATTTAATTTATTATCTCTGCTAAGACTGCTTCATTGCATTGCAGTAAACCAGCTTAGTAGGGTTTGTCTCATTAAGCCAATAGTGCTTTGAGGTTTGAAGACAGAAATACTGGACCATGTTTGCCCCAGTCTGTGATTCAAATGGTTAAGAAGCTTCACATGAGCAAATCTCTTGTTCGAGACGCTTTTACCCAATCCTAGATAAATGAATTTTGGGAGAGTTCCAGAAGTTGGCCTGTTGAAAGGGCTCTGAAACTTTCTTGGAAAACTTAATTTTACCTGTGTCCTATGCTTGATTCTGGGTTTCAAGCTTTTGCTATTGTTGGTAATTTCCTCTTCTAGGGGCTTTGTGTTATCTCTCTCAGCTTCTCCTTCAAGTTTCCCCCTGGGTGCAGTGGTATGAGTCTCTATGCTTATAGCCAAATTAAGAAATATTCCAAGTTATCCTCACTCTTTGGTCCTTATTCCTTACCTTGTTAAAAAGTATTTTTATACAGCATGTTAATTTTTAGGCATATCCCCAGTTTTTGAGTTTGTCCAGAAATATTTACTAAACAACAATGCCATTTTATTGACTTAATTATGGTAATGGTAATTATGCCATAGTTGACTACACGATACCTAAGATATATGAATTCTGTAATGTAAGTTGGCCCATTCAAAGCGAAGTTAATATTTACTTCAATATTCCTCCCTCCCTCACTCCATGTTATCTATTATCTATCATCTATCTATCTATCTATCTATCTATCATCTGTCTATCTACCTACCTATCTATCTATCATCTGTCATCTATCTATGTATCATCTCCAGTCAACAGTTGTTACTATGTAGATCTTAAAGCAAAAACTGGAGGGACATACCAGGAATAATTTAGTAGGAACTCCTTCATTAGTCAGAATATGGGACTAGGTGAGCTTCAAATTCCATGATTTTATACTCTGTTAGAGGTCCACGTTCTCTAGGTTCTTAAAAAATATGTTGAAAGGGGGAGTGGGGTGAAAGACTGTCCTCTTCAACAAAAATTTCACCTAAAAAGATTTCACGTCAAATCTAAGTGTTCCAAAGAAAATTAAACTGCTTTAAGAAGTCATGATCTCTTTAACCATTGTTTTAAATGATATGGTCTTTCATAAAGAAGACAGAGATTATAGGAACTTTGCCCTAGCTTCATACAATTACTATTTTCCTCTGGTGCATGGCTATAGGTGACTCATTTCTGGAACTTAGAACCTTAAAATGGTCCTCACACAGCTTATTATGTATGGATACATATTTTACTTTTAAAAGCAAACAATTGCCAATTTAAGGGCCACCTGTCATTGCTCAAAGTGAGTTATAAAAATTATGCAAGTCCTAGTTTTTCATATTGTCCAAAAACATTTGGTTTCCTTTATGATGCATTATGAGACATTTTCAAGTCTTACATGTTGGCACAAAAGGCAACTTTATCAGAAGAATAAATATGGAGAGGAGGAGGGAATAGGAAAGAAGCACCAATAAAGTGTTTCTGGTTAATTGCTTCTTAACTCTGAATGGGCATTCCAAAAAGGCATACCAAACTGATGATTACCTATTTTAATATTTCAAAGAAACAGTAAAAAAGTATTCTAGATGCTTTCTGACCCATGAGCATGAGACAAAAAGCTTTTAAGGGTGTTTTCACCATAATATTAGCCTGAAAACTAACATTAAAATGGAGAATATTCTGTATTGGACCTTGGGAGTTCTAAATTCTAAGCTTGCCTTCATAACTACCTTAAAACCTTGAGCAAAGTGTTTAATTTCATGGGACTCTGCTTGATTAAAAAGATTGAACCCCTGACCCAAACGGCCCTTTCTATTTCTCTCTGTTCCTTGGGGAAGCAGGGATAATTTCTTTCTGGGCCAAAGAGGAAAGTCCTGCATTTAGTTCACTTTTAAGAAATAATGTAGCTGAATAAACCAGTTTATGGGGATTACTTTTAATCAAGTGAGATTAATTTCTGTTTCTGATTTTTGATTTCAATCTTGTAAGACCTAGAAATAGCCTGAGATACTCAGAAAACACCCTTACTGTAAGACTTTAAAAATGTTTACCATCCCTTGGAAAAACAGACACCCTCTATATTTAAAGTCTAAGCAGGAGTGGAGATTTTCCCTTATATGAGAACTCTGGAGTAATCAATCCCTGATCCAAATTCCCTTACTGATATACTCAGCGTTTTTCAATAAATCAATATAGATGCCAGAATCGTTATCTGTAAAATGAAATACTATACATGAAACCAAATTTCTCCATTAATTTAATCTATGATCTTCCTTTTGATCTCTGGATTTTAATTCTACATATGCTGCTTACAAGTTTTATTCTTGAATAACTCTAATCTTCAATTACCACATCTATGAAATGAAGATAATATCGACATTGCAGAGTTGTAATGTACTTAGCAGTTCATCTGGCACACAAAACAGGGCTCATAAATATAGTGAATAATTAATAATAATAATGATAGTCACTTTTCTTCCCAGACTCATCTGTCTTTTGTTGACTACTTAGGAGTAAAAAACACCCTCAGCAGTTCCCTTTTAAGCTTTTGCCCTTTATTTTACTTTGTCTTACTTACTTTTGTCATTTTGACGTATTCTTTTCTGAGGAGGGGGATTCTTATGGAAAATTAGACTCCAGATCTTCTAAAAATTTCTTACAATTGTATTGAGATACAACCACAAACTGCCCAACTCATATACCGATTCCTCCAGAAAGTGTCTCAAAAATTTCCATAGAGTAATTTTAGATACTCATTTCATAATTTCAATAGTTATTGCAAATAAATTGTACTTATTCACACTCCACTCAACCCCTATATATACCAAGCTCTTGCTGTGTGCCAGGCAGGGTGCTTAGTAATGGCATTATCAAGAACACTTTCATTCCTGGAACGCCTGGGTGGTTCAGTAGATTAAGCATCCAACTTTGGCTCAGGTCATGACCTCACGGTTTGTTGGTTCGAGCCCCGTGTCAGGCTCCACGTAGTGTGGAGCCTGCTTGAGATTCCCTCTCCCTCTTTTTCTGACCCACTCTGACTGGTGCTTTGTCTCTCTCACAAAATAAATAAATAAACTTAAAAAAATAGAACATTTTCATTCTTGAAACTATTATTGCAAACACATCCTTCAGAGAACTTTTTATAGTAGGAAGTCTGAGAGGTTCCACTAAATACAATCTTTTATGCAAATTATAGGCAATTTTGCATTTTTCTAGGAAGATGTTGACATTTTGTTCCTTGACAATGCCAGTTAAATTTTGTTTTCTAAAGAGGAGACCAACATGTATTTTTAATTTTTTTTAATATTTAAAATGCTTTGTTCCATTTTAATTAGATTGCTTTCTTAAGAGGCTTAAGAAATTAGTAAAATGTGAGACTCCTGGAGGGCAGAGTATTCCATGGATTCTTTATTTCTGAAGTCTCAAGAGTAAATTGGGGGTGTATCATGCTTACAGAGAACTGGGAGTGTGTGTTTGCCTTTGCCTTAGCACATATTGGAGGAACACATTAGCTGGCAAATCAGTCATGATATCTGGTCGAAGTCCAACTGTGCTTCCCAGCCGGGCTTGCTCTGTTCACTTGATTGAAGTGAGGGATTCATGTGTCATGCAAAAGTGGCCAAGAAAAGGACAGTGTGAGCTCTGGCTTCTGGTGGCTGTTATTTACCAATACAACCAGTGAGACTTTCAGGGAAAACCATAGGTCACATCAAACACAGACTGTCCTAAAAGCCTTGGGCTTAATGGGATTTCCTGAAGCTGTTAAATGATTCATCATTATTCTCAGGGACATTTGGTTAAATATGAAAAGAATGTTTTTAATAATTCCATGGAATCAAATACTTCCTACTCAAAAAGTGGTTTAATAATAATCTTTAAACTTACATGGGAATCCACAGACCACAAAGCCCTTATATTTTCCTTTTTCTAAAAATAAACCACGTGAAATGCAGCTGCCCACCTGCATAACCTCTTTGCAACCATCCTAATTTGGGTCCAGTTCTTAGTTCACAGCACCCTGCAGGGGCAGTGTTGTGGGAAATACCTAGCTTCAGAATCTCTGATATCCACTACTTAAGCCTCGATTTCCTCTCACTAATATATTTCAAATCCAGAACTTCCCTATACTCTTCCCCTGGTGAAACCAGAAAATAAAATGTGAAGCCATTTATATACTGACAGGAATGCATTCACGTAGGTATACTGACTCTCCCTGGTTTTTTTGAGTTGTTTCTTTTTTTTTTTTTTTTTTTAGTCAGTCTTTTAAAAAAAATGTTTATTTATTTTTGAGAGGGAGAGAGAGAGAGGACACAAGCAGGGGAGGGGAGGGCACAAGAGAGAGAGAGAGGACACGAGAGAGAGAGAGAGAGAGAGAGAGAGAGAGAGAGACAGACAGAAGCCAAAGCAGGCTCCAAGGCTCCGAGCTATCAGCACAGAGCCTAACTTGGGGTTCAGACCCATGAACTGTGAGATCATGACCTGAGCCAATGTCTGATGCTTAACTGACTGAGCCACCCAGGTTCCCTGACAGTCGATTCTTTTATTTGTAACTACAGAAAAAGCATCGTCTCTCATTAAAATTATTCCTGCTACATAGGAGAAAACAGTTGGTAAAAGATATTCAGGGCCAGAAATTATACTTCTCTCAGGCTGGTACTGAATATCAACTTGATATCACAAAGGATGGGCATCTAATCTAATTGAGAGCCCCTCAGCTCGTCTACTCTGTCCCTTAATTTTCACCTTTCTCTTTGTTTATTTCCTCAATAGATTTCCTACATATATACAACTCTAGCTCCCCAATGATAATCTTCCAGAAAGGGAGAGCCAAACTATGAAAAGAATGTACAGATAGTTCAACCCAAATAGAAAACACATGTGTCTGGGACCATTTCTTTAAAACTCCTGCATTTCACACATGGCTCAGAAGAGTTACTTCAAAGTGAAAACACTGAGGTTTAAAATGATGACTTTAAATTAGCAAAAATAGTATACGGTTTGTGATAAATACATGTCCTCTGTTTAAGAATGAAGAGAAGTGATAAGATTTAAAAGAAATTCAATATAGAGTAATTACAAGGTAAAAGTATGAGTGTTTCAAAGCTATCTAGAAGTTCAGTTATCCAAAACATCATATTTGTTAAGGAGTCTAATGAGCTGAAGTCTTGGGGTGCCTGGATGGCTCAATTGGTAGAACATATAACTCTTGATCTCAGGGTTGTAGGTTCAAGCCCCTTGTTGGATGTAGAGATTACTAAAACTAAAATCTTAAAAAGAAAAGAGCTGAAATCTTCATTTGAATCTAGGATTTAACATTATACTCTGTGCAGGGATGTTATTGAAAAAAAATATTGGTGGTTGATGATTATATAAATCAGTTTATCAAAAGAAACCCAAACCTTTAAAAAAAATCACAGAAAAACTCAATCTTCTTCTGTTTCTTATTTTAGTATTTCATAATTGTGCAGATATTTAGAAAATATTAATGTAAAATTTGTGAATTAATTTAAAGTAGGTGTATGTTCAAGAAAAGAACACAGCCTCAAATTCCCTGTAGTTGAATTCTGTCACTACCTTTGTAGCTTTGGGAATTTACCTTTTCTGAGCCATTGCTTCAGAAACCATGAGTGATAATTCCACCTCTCAGGACTGTAGATAAGGGTACTAATAACACCACCACCAGAAACAGCAGCAGCAGCTAATATTGTGTGGATACTACTACTGCCCACTGTCTCTAACTAGTAGTACTACTAGTGTCCCCAAAACTTAAAATTATACTGCATTATTTCATAAGCACTAAACCTTTAATAGCTAGATACATCACTATTCCTATTTTCAAGGTGAGGGAATTGAGGTTTAGGTGTTATGTGCATGAACTCTTAGTGGCAAAACGGGTTTGAACCCACCTTGACTGTCCACATTTTATATATATATATAATTATATATATTATATATATATATAATTATATATATATAAAATTATTGTCAAGTTATATATATATATAATTATTGTCAAGTTAACTAACATACAGTTTTTGTAGTGTGCTCTTGGCTTTGGGAATAGATTCCCGTGATTCATCACTTACATACTACACCCAGTGCTCATCCCAACAAGTGCCCTCCTCAATGCCCATCACTCATTTTCTCCTTCTCCCCATCCCCCAGTCAACCCTCAGTTTGTTCTCTGTATTTAAGAGTCTCTTATGCTTTGACTCCCTCTCAGTTTGTAACTATTTTTCCCCTTCCCTTCTCCCATGGTCTTCTGTTAAGTTTCTCAAATTCCACATATGAGTGAGAACATAGGATATCTGTCTTTCTATGACTGACTTGTTTTACTTAACATAATACCCTCCAGTTCCATCCATGTTGTTGCAAATGTCAAGACTTAATTCCTTTTCATTGCCAAGTAGTATTCCATTGTATATGTAAACCACATCTTCTTTATCCATTCATCAGTTGATGGACATTTGGGCTCTTTCCATAATTTGGCTATTATTGATAGTGCTGCTATAAACATTGGGATACACGTGCCCCTATGAATCAGCACTCCTATATCCTTTGGATAAATTCCTAGTAGTGCTATTACTGGGTCATAGGGTAATTCTATTTTTAATTTTTTGAGGAACCTCCAAACTTTTCCAGAGTAACTGCACCAGTTTGCATTCCCATCAACAGTGCAAGAGGGTTCTCCTTTCTCCACATCCTTGCCAACATCTGTTGTTTCCTGAGTTTTTAATTATAGCCACTCTGACCAATGTGAGGTCGTATCTCAATGTGGTTTTGATTTGTATTTCCCTGATGATGAGTGATGTTGAGCATCGTTTGATGTGTCTGTTAGCCATCTGGGTATTTTCTTTGGAAAAGTGTCTATTCATGTTTTCTGCCCATTTTTTCACTGGATTATTTGGTTTTGGGGTGTTGAGTTTGGTAAGTTATTTATAGATTTTGGATACTAATCTTTTATCCAATATCTCATTTGCAACTATCTTCTCCCATTCTGTTAGCTGCCGTTTAGTTGTGTTGATTGTTTCCTTCGCAGTACAGAAGTTTTTAAGTTGATGAGGTCTCAATAATTCATTTTTGCTTTTATTTCCCTTGCCTTCAGAGATGTGTCGAGTAAGAAGTTGCTGTATCTGAGGTAGATAAGGTTGTTGCCTGTTTTCTCTGGATTTTGATGGTGTCCTGTCTCACATTTAGGTCTTTTATCCATTTTGAGTTTATTTTTGTGTACACTGTAAGAAAGTATCTAGTTTCATTCTTCTGCATGTTGCTATCAAGGTATCCCAGCACCATTTGCTAAAGAGACGGTCTTTTTTCCATTGGACACTCTTTCCTGCTTTGTCAAAGATTAGTTGGCCATACTACATACATTTTAGGTCCAATTCTGGGTTTTTTATTCTGTTCCATTGGTCTATATGTCTGTTTTTGTGCTAATACCATATTGTCTGATGATTATGGCTTTGTAGTACAGGCTAAAGTCCGGGATTGGTTTTCTTTTTCAACATTACTTTGGCTATTTGGGGTCTTTGTGGTTCCATACAAATTTTATGATTATTTGTTCTAGTTCTGAGAAGAATGCTGGTGCTATTTTGATTGAGATTGCATTGAGTGTATAGATTGCTTTGGGTAGTATCAACATTTTAACAATATTTGTTCTTCCAATCCAGGAGCATGTCATGCTTTTCCCTATCTTTGTGTCTTCTTTCTTAAATTTTCTGTAGTTTTCAGCATACAGATCTTTTACCTTTTTTGGTTAGATTTATTCCCAGGTATTTTATGGTTCTTTGTGCAATTGTAAATGGGAAATTCCTTGATATCTCTTTCTGTTGCTTCATTACTGGCATAGAGAAATGCAACCAATTTCTGTACATTTATATCCTGCAACTTTGCTTAATTCATGTATCAGTTTTAACAATTTGTTGATGAAGTCTTTCAGATTTTCCACATAGAGTATCATGTCATCTGCGAAAAGTGAATGTTTGACTTCTTCTTTGCAATTTGGATGCCTTTTATTTCAATTTGTTGTCTAATTGCTGAACCTAGGACTTCCAACACTATGTTAAACAGTGGTGAGAGTCAAAGTCCACATTCTAATTGTTCTTGCATTCCATAAGGAAGACTACTTGCTGCAAGCTCTTTGGAGGACTATTGTCCTAAGCAGCTGGAAGTCATCTCATTCTCATTTGATTTTCACCATAGCTGTCTATAGCTTGTCTCCTTGTTCTGTCTCTTCTCTGCAAAACTATCAGAATTCAAGGCAGATTTCTAAGCTAGATCATGGGTAGCTTACTGTCCATTCTGTGGCCTTAGGAAAATGAAACCTTTAGACAGAACAATCTCCATGATATCTTCTGACTCTGCCATTAATCAGAAGTTACAGAAGTGTGAAATTCTATTCTAAACCTAGCAGCCTCTACATTAGTACAACCAACCTGGCTGTCCCTTTAGTCATTGTCTTTCCTGCTGAGTTGCATTGCAAAGCAACAGTTACTTTAAATTCTAGTTGGTTTCAACTCAGCGGGCATGTAGGAAACCAGCAACAGCTGCAGGAATCTGGTTCACCAAAACATGAGTCCCTATATTCACACCTTCACTGTAACTGAGACACAGTGGCCTTGGAGGAGAGGACTTCCCCAAAGCCATGAAGGCCTTGGTGGATGTGGAAGTGTTTTGCAAATGCACTGTATTAATTTCAGTGCACTTTTTATCATTACATTTCTGGAAAGTCAGTAGGCTGACCAAAAAGCATCTGTCAAAATAATTCCTAAAATTGTATATATTTTATGTTTGGCTTTGGAACACTATTAACAGCAATTTAGGTGGGGGGAGAGGGGTTGGGATGCTTTGCAAATATACACACAAGGTCCAGTTTAAACCCAGTTTCCATCGCTCACTGGTATCTTGAGCAATTTCTTTGCTTTATTTCATGACTTTAGCTTATTTCTCTGAATTATAAGACCTAAATTGCAAGGTCTAAATAATCACTTATTAAATGAAAATTATTCAGTCCCTCCAGATTTACAATCTCATCTCATTCTGGGGAGGAGACTAAGAATCTATGTTCTCAGCCAATATGCATCCTGCAGGGTTCTAATAACTGAGCCCATTTGGGAAACAGTTTTATATAATAATAACTACATAAGCAGTGAATGAGATAATGAATTTCAGTGTGTGGCTATAGCAAGTTGTAAATAGGGCTTCACTTAGTAGTGGCAAGCTACATAAATCCTAGATACACTTAGCTTAATACTTGCATTTAGTCTTATGAAAATATAACTTTAGTGTTTCTAATATTAATTATAATCCCCTAATCCTTTGTTTTTAAGGTAAAATGAAATTCCTAATGAGAGTTGCTGCCTTGTCTCATTTATTGCGCACTTCAATACATGAATTAGGAGACTTGTAGAGAAGAGCTCTCAGACTTTGTCTTTAGTTGTTCTGTCTTGACCCTTGTAAAAACCTCAAGTGCTATTAATTCTTTATATTTGCTATAGGTATTTTAGGTTCTATTTTACACTATATAACTTTTTAAAAAATAAGGGAGTTTTAGTGAATACCCTCTCATTCTGAAATATCTCAAAATGGTGTCTTAAAAATACAGTAATACATGGCAAAATTTTATAGTTCTTGATTTATGTATAAGGAAGGTATGTGTTAGGTTTGTAGTGTTTTAATATTTTTATAATTCACTGTCATAATTTAAAGTCATAGTGAGAAAAGCAATAGGTGAAATAGAAATCACAGAATTGTGTTTGAATCTTAAGACTGTTCACACCGTGATGATGGACAAACTAATTTCAATGTGTTTCAATTTCCTTAGGTATGAACTCAGAATAGTAAGTTCTATTATTTAAATGCTTATTCTTTGCCAGATACTATTTAAAGTGTTTTTGTTTGGGGGTACCAGGGTGGTTCAGTTGGTTAAGCATCTGACTCTTGATTTAGACTCTGGTCATAATATTCATAAAGAGAAATTTCTGTTACTGTAATTTCATGGATGAGGAAGCTAAAGGAGAACAGCTAGTTAGTGTTCAGGGTCACACAGTAGGAGTGGTGGAGCTAAAATAGCTATTTGGCAACTAGAAATGTCATAAGGATTAGCAATTCTGCATGATTAGTTCTTCCTACAGGGATTGCTATATAGTAGGCTCAACACTTGGTGACTAATATTTTTATAAAACACAAGTAGCTCCCTACCCTACCTTCAGATCAGTGAGATCAAAGATTGTCCATTATCTAGCAGAGGGTTTTTGTTCCTTACCTACATAATCTCCACTATCTACTTGCTTGTACCAATATTTCCCATTCATTTTTCAAATAATTCTCCCAAAGTGTAGATGACTGTAAAGATTCAACTTCTTTTTCCTTTTAGGTAAGTGAGTTTAATTCACTAACATTGGCTCAATTTAGACCTATTTCAAAGATATCAAAACATTTTACTTGTGTACTGATAGATCTTACAGACACAGTTTTACACTTCGAGCCAATTGTACACTTCTAGTCTACTTGCCTAAAATGACCTTGACTACAGCTGAATATAGCAACACAAGATGGCCCCAGTGACTTACAATGAGAGAGGTAAGTGGTCAAGAACTTGAGTGGAGGAGTCAATCAGCTTGAATTCAAATGACGCTTCTTATGATTTGTATGTATGTTTTTTTGCCACAATTTCTACTTCTCTAAATTTCCCATTTTCTCCTATAAAAATTAGAACTGGTTGTATTGTTTAGAGGAATACTTGGTATAGTGTATACTACTACTACTACTACTACTACTACTACTACTACTACTACTACTGCTACTAAGACATATACCAATCTGCCTCCCTCCTTTTTTGCTACTTTTTCTGATCCTAAGGAGTTCTAAGACATTACAGTACAATTTATGCTTGTAATATCAATGTTCCTACTAAACATAAGTCAGGAAAAATCAAATTTAACACTCTTTCTTTACAGTTCAGTACTTAGGTGGATTTCTTTTGAGTCATGTTATATCTATACATTTCAGCATAACAATAGCCTAAATTTAGAAAACAGAATTATCAAAAAGTAATTCATATAATGTTAGTCTCTAAATTTGCATTTACTCCTGATATACCATTAGCAATTTATTGTTTATGATATTATGTTTATAAAATTATAAATATTCATGAAATGGAAGTATAGAAAATGACAGCTAAAAAAGTTTTATTTAGATATAGTTCAAATTGCAACTTTCCTTTCACCATATTTTATATATTATAAAATATACTATAGCTTGCTATAATAAGAAGGAAGCAGCTTTAAGATGTTTGTCACTGAAAGTAGATAAGAAAATTGAGAGTAAAACAGTAAATTCACATTTTCTTACTGAGAAAAATACTATCTTTAAAATACTATCTTTGATGGGGCGCCTGGGTGGCTCAGTTGGTTAAGTGTCTGATTTTGGCCAAGTTCATGATCTCACAGTTTATGGGTTCAGCCCAATGTCAGGCTCTGTGTTCACAGCTCAGAGCCTGGAGTGTGCTTCGGAATCTATGTCCCCTCCTTTCTCTCTTCCTCCCTTTCTCTCTCTGTCTCTCTCTCTCTCCCCCTCTAAATTGAATAAACATTAAAAAATTTTAATGCTATCTTTGGAAAAATACATACATACATACATACATACAATACTATTTTTGGTATAATGCCTCCTTTAGACCACTCATACTTTGAATGATGCTTCTCTGTTTCTAGCACATTGCTTCAAGACAAGTGAGTCGGTGGTATGTACCACATTGAACAGCTTGCAGTTAGTCATAACTCTTACCAGATGTGAAGAAATCACCCACTCAGAGGCACTTATCCCCATTTAGACAACAGTACTCTAGAAATGAAATCACGTACAGCAATTAACTTTAGCAAAAAATCCATATAAAATCATGTTTTGCAAAACTTAATTTATATACTCAAAAAACCCTATATTATATAGCTGCATGAGAATATTCTATATAAATGTAATGTTTAAGATGTAATTCTTATAATTTTTCTCATATAATCGGAGTCCTCTGTGCTGCTTGAGTACCACATTGTCTTTGAGAATGGCATGTTTTGATATCAAAAAGCAAAAAAAAAGGGATGGGGAGATTCTGAACTTTTCTCTGCTTCAGACCTAGTCTTGGGAAAAACAATAACAACAACAATAAAACCTTTCATTGCCAATCATAAATGTGGCGATCAAGGCCTCCTTGAAATTACATGATATTCCTTCCCTCAGCCAAGTTAAAAATCCTTGGTGTGAATGATACTCAACAGATATAAAGCTTAATATATTTGAGTTTTATTTCTGCCAAGAATATTTGTCAGACTTATATCTATTTAATTTCTCAGTAAATGAAAAGATGTTATCATGTGTTTATTGAACACTAAAAGATACCTGTCTTAAAGCATGAAGGATTTGTAATTGAACTTACTGTGTATGACTCATCACTGTGTCCTTTATATGCATTAACTCATCTAATTCTCTTGAAAACCCATCAAAGAAGGTACTAGCCACTCTATTTTACAGATAAGGAAGTTGAGGCATAGTGTGACAAGTAGTTTACTTAGTAATGTAAGATGAGCATTTAGTACTGCAAGACAAGTGTTTAGTATAGCTGGAATTTGAACCAGCGATGTGTCTGCCTAACTTGTTCTCTAAGAGTGTAGAAGTTTTATCAAAGTGGCTAAAAGGAGTTGATAATAGTTCAGAGCGCATCGTGTGTCCACCCATGTGCTAGCCACTGCATATATGTTATATCTCATCATTCTTATATTAATGCTTTGAGGCAGAAGTCTGTTTCCTGGGAAAGGAAACAGACTGAGAAGGAAGTTGCACATGGCCACATAGCTACTATGTGGCAAACATGAGATTAAGTCCCATGGACTTGCTAGTGTACCATCAGACATTAGATTAAGGAAGAGGAGCTTGTTTCTGCCATTAGTTACCCTGAAAAAAATTGGATTAGGAAAACAGCATATTGATGAATACTTATGATGAACATTTCAGGGTATGATCTTTGTATGTCATGATGAGTGGAAGGATTATGGCCTCTTATGAAATTCATTCATTTACAAGATACAACAAGCGTATCAACTAAGACTCTTTCAGAATTTCTGTTACAGCTTATTTCTCACTCTATAGGATGGTGACAATCTGTGAAGATTTTCCTACTCTCTCAGAAAGACTCTCTTCCATTCTCATGCTATTCTAAACCACCTTCTGCAAGAATACCCAATTCCCTTCCGTGTATTCTCCACCCTACCCTCTTGAATCTGGACTTACTGTTTGTTGTTATTTCACTTGGATGTGAATGTTGGGTGGTAAGCTTGTTTGTCCTAGAATGGGAGATGACACAGGA
This sequence comes from Hyaena hyaena, assembly GCF_003009895.1. Lineage (NCBI taxonomy): Eukaryota > Metazoa > Chordata > Mammalia > Carnivora > Hyaenidae > Hyaena > Hyaena hyaena. The sequence continues at coordinate 433,580 of NW_024081387.1, read as the reverse complement.
CCAGGAATCCTGGTGCAGCTTATCCTAAGCCCGGTGATTATATGTTCCTGCAAATACTTTCTGAACATCTACTGTGTTCCAGACACTGTGCTCAGCATTGAAAATATAACATTCAATACAAGTTGACATCTGCTGAAGGAACTCTGCTAAGGTTTATGTTCCTTTCCATTGATACCTCTATGTTGAAACACTATGAGTATCCCTTAGCCATTTTTATTGAAGAAATAACTGGCTGTCATCAGTTTGGACACCTGCTTTAATCATGAAAGTGTTCTTGTGGTCAAGGAATCTCTTAAAATTTTGAAAGCAAGCAAAAGAGCTTTAAGAACAGCTATCGTCAGCCTTGTCCTCGCAATAAACTCCCGGGTTCTGACCCAGCATTGAAATCCAAATGCACTGCCTATATTAATGTTTTGGAAATATTTTTAATAAGATTCCCAGTATCTAGTTTTTATAATATGACAGTTGCATACAGAAGCTTCAGATTCTTGAACTGTCAGTGCACAAATGCGGTATTGATATTATATAGCAGAGAAGGCAAGTATCTGTGTTCTAAATGATCATTTCCCCCTCTCCTGTCCAAGTCAAAGCCTGACTTGAAAATACCTCTTTATGTGGCATTCTCACAGAATTTCAGGTGGAAATGAAGTCTTTTTGTGAAACTTGTTATGGAATCAGGAATTCAGCTTTGCCTGTATCCATGGTGAGAACAAGTCAGTATCACTTCTTTTATACTCTCCTGCTGGAATTTGGCCTGCCCTAATCAATCTCTTAAGAACAAAGTGCCATATTTTTCTACTTTTTGATACTATTTGTGAGAGAAAGGAAGTAAAGACAAAGTGGGGGGGGGGTGCGGGCACAAAAAGAGGAAGGAGAGCAAAACAAAAAGGTTTGGGATTGTGCTTTATGATGAAATAATGAAATAATCCAGATATTGCTTACATTATATATTGTAAATCCTGGTATTGTTTGGTTTACTTAAAAATAAGTGGATTGTACATCTTATACAATACCATGTGTTCTACATGGAGCAAGAAATGGGTTCTGAGCCAAAAGACCCTAGTTATGATTGATCAGTAGCCTCTCTGGCCCTGCTCTCTGAGTATTATTTTCAGAGATGAAGAAAGAAGGTGTAAATGTTCTCCCAGTTCAATAATATCCCCCTCAAAAAATATCACTCATTTCATTTTTAATCCCTTCTTTTCCCTATGTTAACATATGACTTTATTTGCAACATAATTTTCTCTTTTCTTTTCTCCTTTACTCAAAGCATTTTCTGATTCTGAAACAAACAGGAATCCCATATCACCACTTAAATACATCCTGCCTTAATTTATCCAGTATACTATGATATTAACAAAGAATCGTGACTTAGGGCAATCATAATACACTGATATTTTTGTCAAATAGAAAGTCATTTTCTCAGGTGTAAAAATTAGTACGGGTTTGATACATTAACCTGCTAATACCATGAAAGGCATAGGACATTCATTCAAGAATGCCACACTTTTGGAGGCCTAGCTTGAGAATCTAAAACGATTTATTTTATAATATATTGATGGAACTCTTCCCATGTTCTATATTCTGAAGTTTACAATCTATAAACTGAGTTAAATTTAAGGATTCCAGGGGCACCTGGGTAATCAGTTAAGTGTCTGACTTCAGCTCAGGTCATGATCTCACAGTTCATGAGTTTGAGCTCTGCAGCAGACTCTGTGCTGACAGCTCAGAGCCTGGAGCCTGCTTCAAATTCTGTGTCTCCCTCTCTGTCTTTCTCTCTCTCCCTTCCAAAAATAAATAATAAACATTTTTTTAAATAATTGAAAAGTGTTTATTCAGTCACCTATATCTCTGGCCACATTTACTAATGAAAATTTCTTTTTGGCCTGGATTCTTCTACTTTAGGCACATTGTGTTTTTGTCTAATTCATTTGTTTCTGTTTCCTCTTATATCAAGAAAACCTAAGGAAGTTTCTCCCAAGGAGAGAACCCAATGGAAAACTTGGCTTCCAGTTGTTTTTCTGTTTGTGATGGACACACTTGCCCTGGGCTAGCTTTTCATCTGTTAACACCGAGAGATGAAGGGATGCCGAACAGTCTCCTCATCTGCCTTGTCCCCTTGTCCTTGTTTTTCCAGACAAGAGATAACAGTGAACAAAAATCAGAGTCCCTTCTACTTTCTTGCAGTAAAACAGCACCAAAGATGACTAGAGTATTTAATCTGGCTTTGTCTATTCTATAATCATTTCCTAGTTTCTGGCATTCAGGTAGGAATGAAGATCCATTCATTTACAGTTTTTATGTTCTCTCCCTTTCATCTTTGGGCATTGGATTGGGAGGGTGTTCAGAGAGAGAGAATTAGATGCTTATCTTTAACAAGCAGCATCCCCAGAATTCCCTTAGGAATTTAATTGAAAATTTTACCAATGTATGGATTATATTTGTTAATTTGCCTTTTTGTTTTCATTTTCTTTACTGTTCCCTGGATTTTGTTTACTAATTTCTTTGCTTTCTGTCTTTGCTATATTAAATTTAGTTTGCTAGTTTTGAACTTCAGTGATTTGGAAGGTGTGTATTCTGTTTTAAATTCCCCTAATGGTCTGGCCCGTGCCTGCTGTTCAGTAAATAATGGATCATTCACATGTTCCTCACTTCATTATCTTGATTACAGTTGTCCATCCAAGAATTTTTTTCTATAGATTGAAAACTGTTGCGGTTTTCAAATTTCTTCATCACGAAACTGGGAAACTACTTTCCCTACTTCCTTGAACATAATAACAATGAATCCTAATTTTCTGTTTAATTGCTGGCACTGCTACCCACTTATAAACTATAATCTGTTGAGAATAGGTTCTTATTAACTTTTTATCACACAAATTAAAATTGCCTAACACACAGTAGATACTTTTAATTCTATTTCTGAAAAATTGCTAGACAAGGATAATGAAATTGAGACCACTATTAAAAACTTTTAGTATTTTTTTCTTTTGTGATCCTAAAGCATATTTTTCTGAAAATAAATGATTCAACATACGCATAGAGGCTCAGGCAGAGCTCCACTAATTAGCAGGTATTGCTAAGACAACCATTGCTGATTTCTCATTAAGCCCTTTTAAACAATTAAAGTATATATATATGTGCACAGTTTAAAAATCAGAATGGTGACAGAAGTTTAAAAAAAAAAATAAGTAAAAAAGTAACATCCTATCCCACCCTCTGCTCTCCTCAGTCTCCAGTCTCAGAAACAACCTCTTTAGCTCTAATAGTTACTAACGTTTGTTCTGGGACTTTTATGATTTCTAAATTTTACACCTATCATGCAACTTATTATTTGTTAAATTAAAATATCGATTTTCTGTTGAGTTAGTGGAAATTTAACTTTTCATACTACTATTCCACCACCTCTGCAATCCCTGCTTCCTTATTATCCCATTAAAGCAGTCCCAATTTTGATCAAATCAGTGGTTAAGGTATGTATTATTTTCATTTTGAAATTGTTTAGTGCTTAGTCAGGTGGTAAGTAGCATGCTAAGATTAATATCCTTTCAGGTAAGAGTTCTTATTTTTCTCGAAAAACTTGTTTTTACATTTGCTATATTCTCATTGTAACTCTTCCATCATTTTTTTTTAATATCCAAAAGGAATTTATCATACCCCTAGGAGACATTTTTTTCTTATGCTGGAATGCATGAAATTATAACTTGTTTTCCTTAAGATGCTGCTCCTCCATCTTTCCCGTTTCCTGCTCCAATGAGAAATTTTTAAATTTCAGGATTGGGGCAGGGCTGTCATACTGGGACTTCTTTCTAGTCTTCTCCTGTTAGATCTCCTGCTCTTGATCCCATGTTATTCCATATTTTTGATTTGCTGCCTTATTCTTCTGGGACATTCTCTAATAACTTTTTAAGAAAATGTGATTGAGGAGTTAATTTTTTGAGACTTTGTATATCATAAAATGTTTTTCTCTCTCTCTCTCTCTCTCTTTTTTCCTACCTCAAAAGTTGATTGACTCTTTGGCTGGATAAAGAATTCTAAGATGGGTATCATTTCCTCTCAAAGCTTTTATGGCATTATTCTGCTGCTGACTTCCAACAGACAGATTTGCGTTTAGATAGTCTAATATCATTCTGGATTTTTAAGAGTCTCTCTTGTGATTTTTTATTTATGTTCTTTTTGTCTCCCTTCCTCCAAGTATTCATTTCTCCACAATACTAACACTTCTAAGCTTGTAGGATCTTCTCTTTAACTTGCTATTGTGTGAAATTTCATAACTGTGAGTCTTGGGATGGTTCTCATTATTCATTATTCTGATCACTTAGTGAGCTCCTTCTTTAAATCTATTAAGTGATACCCTTTAATTCTGGGAGGTTTACCTGTATTACCTCTATAACAACCCTCTAATAGTTTTAAGTTTATTTATTTATAGCCTCTACACCTAATGTGGGGCTCAAACTCACAACCCAAAGATCCAGAGACACACGCACCTACTGAGCCAGGTAGGTGCCCCAAGGATTCTCTAATTTTAATTTTACTCATTTCATTTTTCTTAAGCTACTGTAAAATAAATGTTGGAGCTTTGGGGTTTTATTTTCCTTGTTGTTTTTATCTATCTATCTATCTATCTATCTATCTATCTATCTATTTACCTATCTACTAAATGTGTGCGCATTTACACGTGTATGTATGTGTGTATGTATATATATACATAATATGTTTGTATATTTATACACATATTTTTAGTTTTGAAAGTTTTGAAGTAGAATTGACATATAAATTGCACGTAAAGTGTATAATTTTATAAGTTTTTACTATATATGAACCCATGAACCTAAACCACAATCAATATAGTTCACCCCCAAAAGATTTTTCATGCTTCTTTGTAACACCTCCTTCCTTCAGCCACCTGCCCCTCATGTGTCCAGACGACCCCTTGTGTGCTTTCTGTCACTTTAGATTACTGTTCATTTTCTAGAATTTTATGAAAGTGGCATAATACAATATATACTCATTTTTATCCTTTTAGTTCACTCAACAATTGTTTTTATATTCAGTCGTGTTGTTTATATCAGTAGCTCATCGCATTTATTGCTGATTAGTATTACGTTATATGCCATATTCATTTCCTATTGCCGCTGTAACAAAATCCCACATGCTTAGTGACATAAGCAACACAAATTTATTCTTACATTTCTTGTACTGGAAGTCCAAATGAATTTCACTGCAGGGAGTCAAAGTATTGACTGTAGCACAGCCCTTGGTAGATGAACCTCTCTGTATAGAAAGAATGCCAATGTCTTTTAACTCTAGGAGTCACCCAGCTTTTCAAGGTAAATGATGCATCATCAGTATGCTGAATCTCTTAGTCAAGGTCCCACGGAATTCCCTCCTCATGCTTTTATTGGAAACGTTCTCTACTTTGTTACTTTCCTCTGTCACCTTAGTTTTGTGTTTCAAAAGTTAATTCAAATCTCTCAGTTAACAATATGTTTTCTTTGACTTCATGTTTTCTGTGACCTCATAGGTTAATAATTATGTCCAGTGTTTATTCTTATTTTAGTGAAATTTTGGGAGCAGATATACAAGTGATAAATGTTTGTGGTACATCTTTTCCTATCAAATGGATAACCTGATACCTTTGTAGAAGTGACAACTTCAAATAAGAATCAGTTCATACCCAGAGAAGGTCCTGCACTGACATTGGTCATGGAAATGCCTTTATGTTTAACAAAAAAAGCAAAGGCAACAAAAGCAAAAATAAGTAAGTGGTACTACCTCAAACTAAAAATATTGTGCACAGCAAAGGAAATAATCAACGAAGTGAAAAGGCATCTTATAGAATCTAAGTAAATATTTACAAATCTTATATCTGATAAGAGGTTAATATCCAAAATATATAAAAAAACTCATAAATGCAATAGAAAAAAAACTAATTAAAAAATAGAGGGACTGAAGAGACCTTTTCTAAGGATGACATACAGATGACCAACAGGTACATAAAAAGGTGTTCAACATCACTAATCATTGGGAAAAACAAATCAAAGCCATAGTAAGATAACACCTCACACCTGTCAGACGGCTGTTGTCAAAAAGACGAGAAACCAACGCTGACAAGGATGTGGAGAAAAAAGAACCCATGTGCACTGTGGGTAGGAATGTAAAGCGATGCAGCCACTAAGGAAAAGAGTATGGGCGTTCCTCAGAAAATTAAAAATAGACTACCACATCACCCAACAATTCCACTTCCTGGGTATTTATTCAAAGAAAACAAAAACACTAACTGGAAAATATACTTGTATTCCATTTCTATTGCCACATTATATACATATAGCCAAGGCACAGAAGCAACTTAAGAGTCCATCAGTGGTTGAATGGATACATGTCGTATATATACAATGGGAGATTATTCAGCTAAAAAGTAAACCGTGCCATTTGCAACAGCATGTGTGGACCTTGAAGGCATTATGCTAAGTGAAATAAGTCAGACAGAGAAAGACAAATATCATACAATTTCACTTCCCTGTGATCTTTAAACAAATGGAGCTCACAGATATAGAGAACAGATTGTTTGTTTCCAGATGCAGGTGTGGGGTGGGTGGGCAAAATGGTCAAAGGATGTCAAAAGGTACAAACTTACAGTTATAAAGGAAATCAGTCATGGGGATTTAACATACACCATGGTCACTACAGTTAATAATACTAGAATGTGTATTTGAAAGTGGGTAAGAGAATAGATCTTAAAAGTTCTCATCATAAGAAAAATTTCATTAACTCTATATTCTATGTTAACTACACTTATTGTGATCATTTTGCAATATATACAAATATTAAATCATTATGTTATACCTCTGAAGCTAACACGTTATATGTCAATTATACCTCAATAAAAAGACAGATTTCCTGCATTAGATGTGTAAAGGTAACTTTAACCCTAGATTTCATCCTATTAAGCTTCATACTCAGAATGTGACTGCATTTTGTACTTGTTTGTCAAAAGCCAGAAAACGCTGGTTTAATTTAATTTGGAGTCTGGTTTAACCATATCAGAAGTCAGTGATTATACCCCCAATAATGAAAAGCTGTTGTTGGAAAAGAGAAGTATCCAGATTCTTAATGAATGTTTAAGAATTCTACTATCTTGGGGCACCTGAGTGGCTCAGTCCATTAAGCATCTGACTCTTGTTTTTGGCTCAGGTCATGATCTCACAATTCATGAGTTCGAGTCCTGCATCTGCCTCTGCACTGACAGTGTGGAGCCTGCTTGGAATTCTCTCTCTCCCTCTCCTTCTGACTCTCCTCTGCCTTTGCTCCTCTCTCAGAGGAGTTAAGTTCGTTTATTTATTTTGAGAGAGAGAGTTCCACCATCATGGGGAAAAAAAGCCCCTGGGCGATTTTGCAAGAATTTTGTAATTGCAAAGGTTTAGGAATATTAGATTTATTTTTCATTTCAAATACCTGATGACATTTTATTGTACCACACTTCGTCCTATACATTCTGAAGATACCTTTTTTTATTGTAATATTTATAATAAAACATTATTGCATTTGACACAAAAATATGACTTAAATGGCCATTTACAGTATGACTGGTATAACTGTAATGATTTTGGTGAACTCTTGCTTTTTGGTGAACTCTGTTCTGAGTGCCAGGCAAAAAGAATAGAGAAAATTTGCAATAAATATATTTATTCTGAAGGGAAAGCACAGGGATGATAATTCAGTTTCCAGTGTCAGCTGCCCACTTTGATGCTTACTGATGATTTAGAAGGTACTATTTCTGAAAATATTGTTCCAACTACTTAGAGGGTGCGCTAGGTAGTATAGTGGGAACCACTTACAAAACTGTCAGTAAATATTCATCTTAAGTCCTTTGGCAATCTGATTTCTTTTCTCAATAGACTTCTATTTCTTCAATGTTTTCATCTCCTCTTCATAACTAGTTATCTTGTGGTTCTGCCGTGAGGAGTGAACTCTGTGTTACATTTTTGTAAAATACCTTTCTTTCTTTCTTTTTTTAATAACACTTATTTATTTTTGAGAGAGGGAGACAGAGTGCGAGCAGAGGAGGACCAGAGAGAGAGGGAGACACAGAATCTCAACCAGCACAGAGCCTGACATGGGACTCGAACTCACGAACTGCGAGATCATGACCTGAGCCGAAGTTGGATGTTCAACCGAGTCACCCAGACGCCCCTTTCTTTCTCCTTTCTATCACTATTAGAATTTAGCTAGACACTTGCCACCCATTTTCTATACTCAGTGTCTGACTCACAGAGTCAGGAGAGTTGATGGAATTGTACATCACTATCTCCATTGACTAGCTAAACTCATGCATGACCCAGAGTCTTCCCTCAAGATTCTCTCTGCTCCATTGGTGGGACTAAAATATTCATGTATCAGTCAGGAAGAAATGATATAACTGAAAGTTTGTCCTACAGTGAGTAATGTAATCTATGAAATGCATTTATGAGGAGAATGTGAAACTTGGGGGAGTTGGAATAATCAGGAATGTCAGTATTTCCATTAAATTTAAATTTGTGAATATCTTAGAACTGTCCCATCATCCAAATGAGGAAGCTACAATCTATACAAAGATGAAATAACCTCCCCTAAATCATCCAGTTAGATAATGGCCGAACACAAACTCATCAGGTAATCCATGTGCAAATAGTAATTGATGCTTACAGACTGGAGGGCTTAAATAATATAAATTGATTTCTCACAGTTCTAAACGCTGGATTCAAGATCAAAGTGTAGGTTTGGTCTTTCCTGAGGGCTTTCTTGTTGGCTTGCTCATCTTCTTGCATTGTTCTCATGTGTCCTTTCTCTGTGTACACGCATCCTTAGTGTCTTTTCCTCTTCATTATAAGGACACTAGTCTTATTAGATTAGTACCCCATCCATATGAACTCATGTAATCATAATTATCACTCTAAAGGTCCGGTCTCCAAATATCATCCCATTGGAAGTTAGAATTACCTAACTGAATTAAGTGGGGGACACAATCCAGGTCATAAGAAAGTCCAAGTCTGTGCTTTCTGAGGATGTGTCATTTTTTATGATTTTTTTTCATATTTTTTGAAACAACCTACACACTCCTAAAGGATCTCTCTTTCCTTCACATCTCCTGTCAGCTTCAGTTCTTATTAAGAACTATGTTTTCTTCATCCTCCCTAATATACCGTGTAGAAACAGAGAGAGGAAACCACCTGGCCAAACTCATCTCTCCAAAGGAAAAGGGTACTATAAGTATCCAAGGATAGATGTATTTTTAAAGTTTTTGTGCCTACTTTTGGTCCATTCAGCCATGGCTAGGACAGTCCTTAAAATACTGCCTTTTTAGTAGAGGTTAGGGCATATTAATTTGTGATGTGACTTAGATAAATGGGTAAGCTAGCAGAAACTATAACTAACATCTATAGAACAGATATTGTAACCACATCAAAAGCAAAAGGAGCTCAGTTTCAATGTGACAGTAAATATTGCTGCCTTATGTGAGTTTGCATAGCTCTAAGGTCCTTGGTTCCAAATCCAATAAGCTGAGATGAGGTTTTAATTTCATTTCTTTTTCCATGCAGAATGGGCCTTTTGGCAAATGTAGTCCCATCTCTGTAAATCTGGTACCTGTTTGCTTTGAAATTCTGAATAATATACACACTGAATTCTACCTGAGTGGGCAAAAAATCCTGGCGACAAAGAACCCTTGTCTAAAAATGCTGAGAGAACTCTGCCTCATCACGATGAATGCAAATATTAATGACAGCTCTGTGTAACTTATAGAATGAGCCAGAAGAATCTATGAGTTGTGAATTTCCTCCAGTAATTAAAAGTGAGCTCTAACATCAGATTCTGAATGATCTCTGTATCAAAGTTTATGTCAACAAGCTTGATATGAATGAAGCCCTAGTTTAAAATTATACATTTCCTGGAAAGAAAATTGGCAAAATTTAATTTCATTCTTCCCTGATTTTGTATGAAATAGTACCTTTGGCCAGTGCCATGTGTGAAGAACTAGTAGAAAGTGAAAAGAGAATGGGGGCAACGAGGGAGGTGAAGAGGGGGAGAGAATAAAAAGGACTCCTTTTGAAGAACTTGCTTTTTTTCTGATACTTTACATTCAAAAAGGTATGAAGATCTATAGTTCTGGCATAATTTTTTCCTCCACTCAATTTACAGGGCCCATTTCAGAGAGCTAAATAAGGTCTCATTTATTTTTCTATCCTAAATCAGTTAAATAGGTCTCTAAAGTAACACATTTTCTCAAATGAAATGAATCTGCATGTGTTGTGCACGCGCATGTGCCCAAAGTGTGGAGGTGAGTAGTGGGAGAGTGAAGATGAGAAAAGAGGCAGAAGATGAATTATGAAATGCTATCAGATTTCAGAAGGGAATCCTGGACATCTTTCAGAATCTGTGCTGTCTGGAAACCTTTGAATGTGAAAATAATGATACCATTTCTCTTTGATAGTTCTAATTTTCAGTCCCTCCTCCTGTTTCACATCCCCCTCCTCCTCTAAATGTTTTGTCTGTTTCAATCTGAGAGCTCTAAGGCTAATAGTCTAACAAAGCTGATTCTACCATACTTTGATCTTTTAAATAGGAAGCAACAACACACTGTCAGTTACCATTTTTTTAATAAATTTTTGTTCTAGTGTCCTTGGCAACCCTTCAGGATTCACCTTTAATTGTAGCTCTTTTTTTTCATTTCATCTTGTTTTGTTTCTTAATCCCAAATTATGTACTCAACACAACACCTTCTTCTAACTTTATTCTCATTTTCTCTTCATCCCCATAGAAAGAGCATCTCCTTCCATGTTCCCTTCAAACAATATTGACTGTTCTCTTGCTTACTGTTATTTTCTAAATTAAAATTTTCCTAGTTCTATGTAATACTGAATCATCATGTGGGAGTTCATTCTTAGATACTCAAAAGAATTCAGTTTGAACATCAACAGTTCTACCTCCTGCACCCTGCTGATTACCCAGAGAGAAAATGGGAGCAAGCAGGTGAACACCTTCTCATTGTTTCTCTTCTTCTGTGTACTCACATAACTCCTTGATAGAGGGATAAAATGTGTTCTCAGATGAAAATTAAATTGCCCTGTTTAGAAAAGCATATGCACTATGAGTGTCCAAAACTCTTAAAAATGGATTAATGGCCTTTAGTCTTCTTCTTGATGAAAGTCAGACCTGGGAAAATTTGACTTAATTGTTTTTTATAAAAGAAGTTACTGCACATTTATAAAGGGTAATCAGTAAACTGAACTTCCTTTTAATTCAAGTACAAATCTTTAAGTAACAGTGCTTTTATACTGTTTTAGTTTTTTTTCTATTGAATACAGATTGATTTTACAATACACCAGACACTGCTCTAAGTCCAGCAGTAAACAAAAGAAAAATTTGGATTCTCACAGAGTTAATATTCTGTTTGTAGATAAAGATAATAGAAGTAAGAAAAATGCATAATATGTCAAGCAAATGGTAACAGGTCCCAATGAGATAAAATTAAAGCAGGAAAAGTATCCATAAAGTGGCAGAGTAAGAGTCAAAATTTTAAAAAAAATAATTTTTATTTATTAATCATTTTTGAGAGACAGTGAGCGAGTGAGGGAAGGGCTGAGAGAAGGAGACTCACACACACACAGAATCCAAAGCAGATTCCAGGCTCTGAAGTTTCAGCACAGAGCCCAGTGTGGGGCTCGAACCCATGAACTGTGAGATCATGACCTAAGCCAAAGTCAGACACTTAACCAACTGAGCCACCTAGGCAAACCATAGTAAAAATTTTAGATTGAGTTGCTGCTGAGCATTTTTTTATAAACATTTTGTTTTTGAATATGTTACTTTATAGAAAGAAGAATAATACAAGATTATAGAGTATTTGGAAAATGTAAAAATATGAAGGATAACAAATTATAATCCACTACCTAGAAATTATAACTTTTATCCTACTGGTTTATTTCCTTCCAGTTATTTTTCTAAGCCTAAAAATATATACATACCAATGTATGCATACATTTATATTTGTATACATGTATATAAACACAGACACATAATTGTAAGGGTTTTTTTTGAAAAGCCACTTCTATTCACTGTTGGTGGTTATAGAGTATATTGGGTAAGAACTTGGATTCTAGGACCAAATTGTTTTGGCACAAAACTAAGTTCTGCTACTAACTATTTCTTTGTTCTTGGACAAGTTATATATGTATACTGATTAAACCAAACCTGTAAAATGGAAAAATGCACCTAGTTCACACTGTCACAAGGATTAAAGAAGTTTTAAGAACAAACAGGCATATATGCCTATATACAGACTTAATACACCTACTCCAGCAAAGTATATGAATGGTGTCAATTTTACTTGGTTCTGAGATCTTATTTGCTTTCAGGTTTATGGAAGTGTCATGGGCATTTGTGTTTGCCAGATCTTATAGACCTAGGTAAATTAAAGAGGATTGAATAAGGCTATATGGTCAAATGTCTAAAGACTCATATTTTTTTTAGGCTCATCTGTTTCTGGAATCAATAGTTCCTTTTTTTGTGGGAGGAAAGGGCTCCTTCATCAAACAGTTACTCTTTCTCATTTCTATTTCTGTTTGAGTGGCAAAGAAACCATTTAAGGCATCAAAACTCTTATCTGATATGATAAACATCACATTTAGAAGTTGAAATATATTAAACATTCATGATTTTATCTGGCAGTGGCAAAGCAAGATGCTCTCAGTACTGCATAGGAAATATTAAAAGTGAGAGGGTCCACAGCTTGGGTGTACATATCACTTTAATGCTTTTGTCAGTTTTTGGAAATGGTCTTTATAATTGATACCTTAAAGATCAAGAAACTTAGTCTTTAGGAAGGAACAAATCAAATTTCGATGGAAACAGAAAAGGTGAGTAATGATGTTTTTTCTTCCCATTTCAAATTATATAATTTATTCATGTTGACTTTTGGAATTAAATATTGTGTGAAGATTCGGGTAACAAAAATGATAGATTTCTATTCCACAAGAGTATAAAGAACTCTTTTTACTCATATGCAATATAGTTAGCCACCAGCCCGGAAATTTATCTGCAAATAAGTTATTAATAAGTATTAGGTGTTCGGTGGAAAAATTAATGTTAAAAACACGAATGAGTGAGTGGGTTATTGGTGGCTATAACACTGAAAGTAACAAAACTACAGGAAATTTAGTATTTCCTCTGCATCTGCTGTGGGCTCAACCACAGTGATAAATACTTTAGAGGGTACAGAATAAGACATGCTTTTATGCTCGAGTAGTTTGTGGTTTTGGTTTTGAATCAAGAAAGGAGAGACAAGATAGAGAGGCATAAAACAATGAGAGAAAAATTTAGCAGGAGAACTATAGGAGAGCTCTTATCACAGGACATAAGGTAGCAGAAACATTATTTTCAGCCAGGGAAGATGTTATCTCCAAAACAGCCAATAAAACCCCATGAGTATAGAGTCAGAGGTTCAAAAGTTTCTTTTTAAATATATTTTACTTGGTTGGGTGAGGGGAAAATGAAGTTTCGAGTGGAAAACAAATAGTATGCATTCTCAGATGTACATAATCGTATAACCAAAATGAGTAGCATTGCATTAATGATAATAAATAGAATATAGCCTAGAAAAGTTTATAGAGGCCACTGACTTTGAGGTAATTGAATTCAAACACTACTTTGAATGCCAAATAGCATGTATTTGATTCCCAAATGATAAGATGTCATTATAGGTACATTAACAGAAAAGTGAGATCATTGTAACAGATCCACGAGCCTCCTCGTACTGCCCTTTATAAAACTGCACTCTGTTCTTAGTCATAGTCCCCCAAACAAATCCAACCTCATATCCATTAATAAGAGGTATACTAAAGATTGAAAAGACATGTGGAAAAGTAGTCACATCACAGATAAATGAAACTTTAAATTCTACATTAAATGTCTGATCATGTCCTTTAAGCATCTCACACTTTAATTTTTCCCTCTTGCCCTGAACAACCCATTTATCCCACTCAGGAAAATAAAACTCAGCAATCAGTTAAAGGGAAGCCCATGCAAACATACCCCTTGAGGTTCTCACTCTTTATTTACATAAGGATTTTTCCTTAGTTTATTTACCCAGCAAAAGTAAGTCTCAACTTAGAGAAAAAAAAATCTATGATTAAGAGGTAGAAAAAAGTAGTGGTATTCTAAGAAAATAAGTCTGACATCAGTACATTATTTAAAAAGGAGGGATATGCTGCAATGTGCTAGAAAAAGCAATAAACTATTGATTTTCAGCTATGAGTTAGAACTTAATAGTAACTCTCTAATAAAATGGAGAATGAGTATTTTAGTTTTAGAAATATAGAGTGGATTTACATGTAAACCTTTATTTCTTCCCTTGGAAAAATGCCCTTGACGGCAAGAAAAATCATGATTCCATTCATTGTTTTCAAATGGTACTTTCAGAAGATCATGCTGTAATTTCTATTGATTAACGTATCCATTCTGTCCTTCCACAATATCTGAACTCCAGCCAATAGATAATAATTTAGCACGTATATTGTACATATACGTACACACACACACACACATACACACACACACTCGATATGTGCAGAGAACTTTCTCTGCTTAGCAGCTTCATGAGAAGTGAAATGGTAAAAACCACATAACACATCAGTTCATATTTCCCAAGTGAGAAGTTCCAACACAGTAATTTCGGATGTACTGCTACAGTAATAATGATAGTTTCCATATAATCAATATACAACCTTATGGTTTTCAAAGCAGCATTGTCTTTATAACCAGTGACCAGGGCTGGACACCCTCCCTCTCCAGTTTGCTAGGATTCCAGAGATTAAAAATTAATTGATAAGAACATTCTCTAACACATCACACTTGGCTCCTCTACACTCATCTTTCATCTACCCACTCTGATAATCTCTCAGATAAAAATAAGCAGGAACTCCTACATTAAGAAACTTGATATAAAAAAAAAAAGGTATAATTTCTTTAAGCTAGATACCTAAGGAAAAACAGTTCCAGAGGCAGGTTGGTTATTGCCCAAAATGCTTTTCTACTGTAGAATTAACCACCATATCTGGGAAGTCACATGAATATTCTCTCAGAGGACACTTCTGTCTAGTAGCAAGCTCACAACAGTTATGAACCTAGTCTTATAAACCCTAGTTTCTAGCTCCCTGAGGATCTCCCCAAATGGCACTGCTTATATAATTAGAAGTGTGTGTTACCCAAGCTGGAAACTGCCCTCCTTAGTTATGAGAACACTGGCATTATTTGAGAAACTGAAGATATGCAGCTCTTGGCCCTATTTTTTATTCTTAATAGTTTTACTGCAATGGTGAATCCTTATGGGGAAATAGCATATATCCTAATCTATGTCTTGACTTCAAGTGAATATATATCTGACTGGAGATATCCATAAATGTCATTCTTACTGTGATTGTTAGTGTTAAGTTTTAAAAACATATTCACTCACAGACTGCAGCACTGTTAGATGAAGTTCAGTCAACATCCACACTTTCCAAAGTGTGGTCCTCGGAATTCTATTAAATTGAAGAAAATAAAAATGGAAATTAATGATCAAATTAGGTAGGAATTTGTTACTTAGTATTTACTGTCCTGTAATCACCTCTGAGATGGATAGTAATAAAAATTAGCACATTAAAGACACAAATCAGTTTTACCAAGCTCTTGGCCAAACACGTTTTAAACAAACTGGTTTTCAACCAAGGTGTACTAACATATTGTAAAAGAATACCACAAAACGCGCTTTGAGAATTTTCAACCAAAGAGCGGATCATGAAAATTACATATTCTATATGTTAAACTGTGAGTCTAGCTGTGAGAATCTTTACTTATTTCTACTTTGGATGATACAGTGGATATTCTACAATTGAACATCAGAAATGTTTCAGACACTTAAACTCAAGTTAGCGTAATGGATTGTTTTAGGAAATTACAGCTATTTATAGGAGTTACCCCATCCTAAATGACTGTGAAATTATGTCATCTAACATGTCAAACAGTATTTTTACACAATTACTTTAGGTTGCCCTTAAAGAACTGCATTGAAAAAGAAACCTAAAGCAAGTGGTAAGATTCAGCCTGAACTAGGAGAGAAAAATAATTGCTCAGACTCCTGATTAAATATGTATATTGACTAAATTTTGATTATTTCAAATCTCAAAAAAACTACTAAGGTGTTTGTCTTTCTCTAATTGACTTGTTTCCCTGAGAATAATACTATCTAGTTCCATACATGTCGTTACAAATGGCAAGATTTTATTCTTTTTTTGTGGCTGAGTAATATTCCATATTATATATATTTATATTTATATTTCATGTAATATGCAATATATATGAAAAAGTTTGATGTATACACAAATTTTTTTCTTTCAAGGTTTTATTATAATTCCAGTTAGTTAACAGAGAGTATAATATTGGTTTCAGGTATAGAATTTAGTTAGAGAAAGACAAAAACTATATAATTTCACTCATAGGTGGAATTTAAGAAACAAAACAAACAAGCAAATGGGAATAAAAAAGAAAGACAAACCAAGAAACAAAACTCTTAACTATAGAGAACAATCTGATGGTTACCAGAGGGGAGGTGGGTTAAACAGGTGATGGGGAATAAGGGGGGCACTTGTCATGGTGAGCATCAGGTGATGTGTACACCAGGATCACTGTACTGTACATCAGAATCTAATATTACATTATATGTTAAGGAACTAGAGTTAAAATACAAACTTTAAAATAGGATGTAGAAGTAAAAGATTAGAAGTAATAAAATGCAATGGAGTAACAATAGCTAACCTTTAGATAGCACATACTTTGTACCAGACATTGTTCTCAGTGCTTTACAGTAACAATTGGCAATAGATGCCCTCACAATTTTGGAATCTGGAAAAGGCAGATAAACAAGTAGTAGATAACTTTAGACATGAGATAATTGAAAGCTGAGTGTCTGGAGAAGCCAACAAGAACCATGCCTATCTGCTTCTAGAACCCAGAAAAGTTCAGAGATTGTAAATACCAACTGAATGGAATACATGGGTAGAGTTTAGAGAGGATTAACTGAAAATCGTTTAAAGAGAACCCTCCAAAGTATCCAAATACTTAGGCATAATTCCCAGTTTCTCTTGATTTTCTTTTTGCCCCTGTTTTCTTGAAACTAGGGTCTCACTTAGTCCCTCAGTTCTACCCCAAAAATATGGCTGAACATGCCCATTCTGCCTTGTTGATCTGATTCCAACACCACCATTTCTCACCTAGAGTAATGCAGTAGCCCTCTCGTTGGCCTTTCTGTTTTTATTCTTACTTCTTATATACTCCATTTAGTAGTATTGGGTCCTTTTCAGTATCAAAATTTGGTAAGCACGATGGGCCTCTTTCTCTGAACTTCTTTCATTTGACATTTTGCTTTTCTATGAACATCTCCCCTGGCAATTCCTTGCCAAACGTTGTTCTCTAATAATTCTATCTTGTTTGATCATGTTCTTCCTTCTCTGGCCTCTTTACCTTTGTACAGGTAGTCTTGAATGTGTGCTTTTTCTCAAGCTGTTTAATGCATTTACATTTTCTTTTTTTTTACTACGTGCCTAAATCCTACTTACCCTATAAAACTTTTCATTCGTAGTACTGACACTTTTAACTTAGTATTGTATAATGTATAATACATAGGATTTATATGAAAAGACCATTTAAGATACCACACATAAATGAGTATATGACTTATGAAAATAAAAAAGATTGAACAAAAAGTAAACACAATAAGGTTATTGGGAACCATGTTTCTCACTGTTGGAAAAAGTGTTTACACACTTAGAAAAGAAGAAAGCTAAGAATAAAACCCTGAGTGGCAGGTGTTTTATTTTCATATTGCTGCCAGAGCAAATTACTATTAATTAATTTAGCAGCTTAAAACAACACAAATTCATACTCTTAAAGTTCTAGGAGTCAGAAGTTCAAAATCACTCACTGGGTTAAATTTAAGATATCAGTAGGACTGATTCCTTTTTAAGGCTCCAGGAAATAAGCCATTTTCTAGGCTCTTCCAGCTTCTAAAGGTTAGCTGGCTTACTTTGGCTTTCAGTTCCTTCTTCCTTCAGAGCTAGCAGCACAGCATCTTCAGATCTCTAGTTAGTTCTCCGACCTCTGCTTCTACCATCATGTCTCTTCATCTGACTCTGATTCTTCTCACTACCTCTTATATGGACCTTTGGTAGTTGCATTGGGTCCACCTGGCTAACCCAGGTTACTATTCTCAAGATCTTTAACATAGGGGAGCCTGGGTGGCTCAGTCAGTTAAGCTTCTGACTCTTAATTCTGGCTCAGGTCATAATATCATGGTTTGTGAGATGGACTCCTGTGTTAGGCTCAGCAGTGACAGCACAGAGCCTACTTGGGATTCTCTCTCTCTGTCCTGAATATCTGCTTTTTTCTCAAGATGTTTAATGAATTTAAAGTGTTGTTTTTAAAAAAACTGTCTAAATCCTATTTATATTTCAAAAATCTCCATTGTGATATTATTTTTAACTTAAAATCATGTAACACTTGATACATCAAAAGTAATGAAAAGAATATTTAAGCTATGGCATATGTCCTTATATGTATATGTATGTGCTTGTGTGTATATGTGTGTGGGTCTATGTAGAAGCAAAGGTGCCCGGTGGCAATAGGTGCAAGTGCCCAGTTCTTGGTTTTAAAGACCATCCTCCAGTAAAAGAACCAGGGCTCCTTTAGAAATAGACTAGGGCAGGAGAAACACATGGTACATCTGGAAAAAACTTGTGCTAGACAATAAGAATGTTCTCAAAGAATATGAGGACATGTAAAAATGACACAGACCAAATCTGGGGTAATTTAGGCATTAAAATAAATAATGATGATAATGGATTTAACTTATTGAATAAAATAAGAATCTAGGATTCCATATTTATATACATAAGTATGAATAAATATATACATAAATTGGGGGCAAGACAAGGCACTCCCTTACATTATAATGCAGAATTATGAATGCAGAAGGGTGATAGAGCTAGGTCACCTTTTAGTAATCATCATATTACTGGTCACAGCAGTTGGAATATTCAGTAGACGCTAAGGCTGGTGGGAGGAAGTTTGATGAAGAATATGATTTGTCATAATCTGACATCTTTCCACAAAATACTAATCAATTACAAAGGAGATATGGTGGCTACATTGTGTGGAGAAACCTGGCAGATACCAACATGATCAAGTGATCTGCATTCACATCACAGAGGTGCAACTGAGTTGACATCTTGAAACTGTTGATTCAATGCACTGAGAAGAGTACATTTTTGTGGTATTTTTGCCAGGAATTTCTTATAAGAAAACACCAGACAGATTCAGGTTGAGGTTCGTTCTATAGAACATAAGGGTTATAATCTTTAAAACTCAAAGACTTGAGAAATATTCCAGATTGGTACCAACAAGACAACTAGTTAAATATTCCTGGATACTATCTTGGACCAAAAAGAAAAAAGAGAAACACTGTTGAGGTAATTAGTAAAATTAAAAAAAATTTAATGTTTTTATTTATTTCTGAGAGAGAGAGAGAGACAGCACAAGCAGGGGAGGGTCAGAGAGAGGGAGACACAGAATCTGAAGCAGGCTCCAGGCTCTGAGCTGTCAGCAGAGCCCAATGCGGGGCTCAAACCCACGAACCTTGAGATCATGACCTGAGCTGAAGTCAGACGCTTAACCGACTGAGCCTCTCAGGCGCCCCTAGTAAAATTTTAATCACATCAGTGGACCGTAACAGGAATAACTTATCAATGCTGATTTCCAGAGTTGGAATATTGAATGGTGTATGTAGAAAAGTGTCTGATATGTTTTGGAGGGGAGGTGATGCAGTCAAGTGTGTAGGGATGATGAGGCAACATGGCAGTAGCCCTCAGAAAGTTTTGAAAAATTCTCATAATAATTAGTTGGGGATAGAGAGGAAGAGGGAGGGACAGAATGGAAAGTGATGGATTGATCCAGAGAGGTAAGGATGAAGGTGATTAGAGTTGAATCTGAGACCTTCTAATTTTTTTCCATATCTCTTAACCTCTCTCTCATTATATATCTTTTTCTTTTTGCCCTACATCCTGTGTAATTCATTTGTTTAAATCCAGTACTTTATTTCTTTAGCTCTATCCAGTCAACTGTGTAACTTCATTGAATCTTATATTTTAATTCTTATATTTTTTATTTCTAAAATTTCTTATGGAATTTCTTAAATCTAAAGCTTTATGAATACTCTTTGCTTGTTCATCTTTTTGATTCTATAATTTATTTTTTAAACATTTTGTTCTTAGTTACTTTATGTTCTTTGTTATTCCAGTATCAGAAATCCTTAAGGATTTAAAACCTGTTTTTATTTGTCCTGATTTTCAATAGTAGAGGTTCATTTCCTTGTTTCTTTGGGTGATCTTTCTCATGTTTTACATTTGGGAGATTTTTTTTTTTTTAATGTTTATTCATTTTTGAGACAGAGAGAGACAACATAAGCAGGGAGGCGCAGAGAGAGAGGGAAACACAGAATCTGAAGCAGGCTACAAGCTCTGAGCTGTGAGTACAGAGCCTAATGCAGGGCTTGAACTCATGAACCGTGAGATGGTGACCTAAGCCAAAGTCGGACACCTAACTGCTTAACCAGCTGAGCCACCCAGGTGCCCCTGGGAGATCTTAATCAATAGAAGTACCATGGAGGCTTAAAATAGGAATGCATTGGTGTTTTCTTTTGTTGGGACCCTGGGAGCTATGTGTCTGGAACCACTTTTCTCTGCTTTAACTGCCCAAGCTTAATATGGAAATTGTAATTGCAGCTCCTCACTTTGGAGTGGCCAAGGTCTAGTTTCCTGGGTAACACAGGCTTTCACATTCTTACCACTCACTACCTCTGGTTATGACAAATCATGGTTAGTTCTTTGTTTAGTTGTCGTTTAATATGTTTTCTTTTGCTATTTTTTGAGCCTTAGAAAGTTTTATTACTTCCCACAAACCACAAAATACATAAAATATGTTTTAACCAGAAGCTTCTAGCAGAAGAACCCTTCAAAATGTCAAGAATTTCATTACACAAAAAGAGGAATGTTGTATATATAATATACGTTTATATGCTTTTCCTAAATTGGCTATAAATAACACCCGTGTTGTATATTCTGTATTGTTTTGGCATTAGCAGAGTTCCACACAAAATAGTTGATAGTAAAGTGAATAACAAATTAATTAATGAAGGTCTATTTGAAATCTCTTCACAATAGCCTTTAACGTATCTAATAATAGATAAAATTTACTAAGCATTTAAATATGACAGGCAATGTTCCAAGTCCGTGCATGTAGTATCTCATTTAAGCCCTTGTAATGTATGTATGACTACTTACTAACCATTTTCTCATTTTATGAGTGAGGAAACAGACAGAAAGAGCTAAATGAATTGCTTAACACCAAACCTTATACATGGTGCCATTATGGTCAAGTTTTTTGTCTACTGGTCATAGAGCCACCTGAAGGCATGGCTGATATTCTGCTTTGAGAGAACGCTGGCATCTATGCAAAGATGTATTATGAAAGCATAAATAAATGAATAAATAAATAAATAAGTGTGTACACATATGTGTATGCACATGCACTCACATACCCTGTACACACATCTTTCTAGATAGCCTTCTTAGATTTTTCTTGTAGGATTCTGCCATGTTGGCTACACTCAAATAGAGTAGTGTTGGACGTTCTGTGCTCTGTTAGCATTTGAAAGAAATATTGGGTAAAGAAAAGAAATACTTGAGAAAAGCTAAAATTTTTGAGGCAAACCTAGAAGAGTGCTTGTCTTCAGAATGCAAAATTCAGTGCTTAACGATAAGGCCCCCCAGATTTCTTCCTAAGCAATGAATCCTTAGGACAACTTTGTTTGATATGTTAAATTAATTTATAAACTGGAGTATTTTTACTTTTTTTTTCTCTCTCCATAGCAATAAGATCAAGCCAATGTCAGAAAGATATTAGGAGCTACTCCAAATATGATTTTTTTCTCTCTTTGTTAAGGAAAAGATATAGATACAGCACAGAATAAGAACATGCATTAGGACTGCCTGGGCTTAAATGCTAGCTCTACCACTTATCCTGTGTTCTTGGACTAACTTAACCTCTCACTGCCTCTGTTTCCTCATGAATATGTTGCGATTATTAGTAGTACTTAGGATTTTATGAAATTTAAACGCCAGTGAATATAACTGAGTGAATGAATGAATGAATGATTCCAGGGTCTGATACATATTTATCACAATGTATGTTGTTTTATTGTATTCCTTCAGCCTTAGCCAAGCTGACCTGCCTGCTCATTTACAAGTGGGTACTCTTAGCAAATTCATAGCTATGAATACCATTCTTTAGAGACCTTATAAACTTTGATTAACATTTGAAAAGAATTTTTTGATTCCTATGAAAAGTCTTACTTTACAATCATGAATATGTATTAGGTACCACATGTTTGCTAATTTTGTCTACAAGTTGAATATCTCAAGTTACGTTTTATAGTGCTTTATCTTCTCATTATGCATACTGGAAAGGTATTATTTTCTTCTTGAATAAAAGGCTATGAGTAGTATTGAAATTCTAATTTTGTATGTACTCTGCAAATTCTAGAATTTAAAAGAGGTTTATAATAAACATAATGTATTTTTGAAATATTATAATTAACAGGCACTGTACATCCATGATGCTTAACTCAAGAAACATGCACTAAGCTGTCTCTGGAAGTTCAGTAAGTGAGTAATAGTCTCAATAGGGAAGTAACACTTGAAAGCAGATATGAAAGTTTAGTAAGAAAGAAAACCAAGAGGGCGATCAATAATAAACCACTCACAGTTTCTACCTTCAGATGGTTTTGTCTTTTACAAGAATCTTCAAAGTGTTAGAATCTGTAGGATAGGGTTCTGTGGTTGGCAGAGAATAGTGTATGAAACTCTTGGAATATCACCAGTAGTGTCTGTCAGGCTTTTTTCAATGAAGCTGAATAGAAATATGGACTCAAATTATACCTCAAGCATTTCCATTAGACGGATGGTCAAGTCTCAGTAAATCAAAAAAGGATTATTTCTGTACACTGTTGTGCACAGTGCAAATTATAGGTTGGAGAGAATAGACACAGAGAGGTAAGAAACACACACTTAGGAAGTGATTACCATAAAGATTTAAAAAAAAAAAAAAAAAGCATGGATGAGAAAAGAAAGAGATCTCAAAGCCTACTGCAAAAACCACTTTGTTTTGAGTTTTACAGGAATTGGCATTATGCTGTTACAGATTGAGGCAGGGGGAGAGACTGAATTAATTGAAAAGAGTAGTAACTTATAATCATTTCTTAAACTTTGAAATGATTCAATTATTTGGGTCTGGGCTTCTGTCAGGCTTTGTTACTCATTAGCTGAATAATGTTGGATAATGACCCTCCCTCGTGCTTAAAATAGGAATAACGATACCCCAATGGCTGGTTATGAAATCTTAAAAGCATGTAACAGTGCTTTGTGAATTCTAAAACTACATAGGTAAAATGAAGGAATCCAATATCCATCGCTAGCTTTTATGGATTATGAAAATTTGCCTCAGAACATGACTGAAAGTACTTGAAACTTATTTTCTCTATTACTTTCTACCTTTGGTTATTTCATTAGGACTAATTCATAGGAATGAAATCACCCGTAGGGATGAACATCATTATGTGCTTACTGTATCTTGCTGTATTATTTTCCACAGTGATTAAACCAGATTTTGAATCTAGAAGTGGTATATACTTTACCAGTTTTTCAGCTATCTCATCAGACCTGGGTTTTAGCGTTTGTTTCTCTGATTTCATTATCATTAGAGTCCCCAGTGTTGTTTTAATTTATAGGCTTTGGTTGAACAATATTTACAGTTTTGTTTTTTTTTTTTTTAATTTGAGAGAGCGCACAAGTGGGGGAGAGGGGCAGAGAGAGAGAGAGAGAGAGAGAGTGAGACAGCATGAAGCCAGAGAGATGGGATGGATCCCACAACTCTGGGATCATGAACCTGAGTCAAAGTCAAGAGTCAGACACTCAGGGCACCTGCGTGGCTCTGTAGTTGAGCATCTGACTTTGGCTCAGGTCATGATCTTATGGTTTGCGTGTTTGAGCCCGCGTCTGACTCTGGGCTGACAGCTCAGAGCCTGGAGCCTGCTTAGGATTTTGTGTCTCCCTCTCTCTCTACTCCTCCGCCACTCAATCTCTGTCTCTCGCTCTCTCAAAAATAAGTAAACATTAAAAAAATAAAAGAGTCAGACACTCAACTGACCGAGCCACCCAGACACTCTATACAATTATTGTTTAAACTGTATGTATTTTTTGTCCAATTGCTTTTCATTTTTTTATTTACTAATATCTTGATATTATTACGGACACTGAAAAACAAAACATCTACTAAATTATTTGCATTAATGTTTTATAAATTATTAAAATTTACTATATTTGATAATTAACTTTTTATTAACAATGAAAGATTTACCTTGATAAAAATGATAATAAAAATTGACATTTTCCCAATCACATTTGATACTAATATGGGGCACCTGGGTGGCTTAGTCGGTTAAGTATCCAACTTTGGCTCAGGTCATGATCTCATGGTTTATGAGTTAGAGCCCCACGTCAGGCTCTGTGCTGACAGCTCAGAGCCTGGAACCTGCTTCAGATTCTGTATCTGTCTCTCTCTCTCTCTCTCTCTCTCTCTGCCCTTCCCCTGCTCATTCTCTCTCTCTCTCTCTCTCAAAAATAAAAAAACATTAAAAAATTAATATTAATATCTTCCTAGTCTATTTTCTTTTTAGTTTGTTTTGTTACTTTTATGTACACTTAATTTACATGTATGAATATATATATATAATTTTACATACATGTATATAATTTTCCTTTATAATTTTTCTCATCTGTTTCAAAGTTGAATCTATTTCTTTGAAATATATTTATTTTGAAATGTGGTAGGAAAAGTTAGGTTCTGAACTGACTGCCCACCCTTCCTCCTTGATCTCTCACCTTCCTAAGCTTCTGCGACTTGCTCTTTCCTGGTTCTCTTTCTCATAATCTGACTCCCTTTCTTCTTCCCTTTTTCCCTTCCTCTCATCCTTCCTTCCTTCTTTGTCTCCTCTTCCTCCATAAATATTAGTCATGATCTTGAATCATTTCTCAACACCCCCCCCAATATTATTTACCTAAAGGACTCATCTCCTCACACTTCAGTGCACCTCTTTCCAATTTTTTTTAAATAACTAAGGTATAGGTACATGACATGGTTCTGAGTGTTTCATGTATTTATTATGTGTCACCATTACAACAACTTAGTAGGTTGTTCATGTCTATGCTTTTACACATAAAATGAGTAACTCCAGAATATAAGTGATTTGCCAAGTAACACAAGTCTCATAAATGTTGAAGCCTAGGAGGGTTCCCAGTGTTTGTTAAACTTTAAAGCCTTATCTTAACTTTGATGTTGTATTGCCTCAATCTTCTAGTGTCCCCATTACTCTCAAACTCTGCTCATTCACTACCCCCTCTCTCTATCCCTTCCTTTCTCTCCTCCTTTCTCTCTGCAGTGACTTTCAATCCACCCCTTCCTTCTCATCCCTCATTACATAAATTCCACTAACAGTTCACTGTGTCTTTGACCAGTGCTTACACTGTTGTCTTCTAACCACCATACATTCTTCGTGTGTGTGTGTGTGTAGAAAGAGAGAGAGAATACTCTAATATTCTTGGTATGATATTTGACCACAACTGTAGCCTAATTTTCTACTGATTCATTATTTACTTCCTTTAGTAATATACTGTGAAATAAAAGATTTGTGATTTTGTGAAAATTAACCTCTACCTGTTAGTTCCTATGCAATTGTTCTATCTCTGCCAATCACTATTAACATATAATTAGCTTGGTGGATTCTATTTCTGAGAATGCACTTTTATCCTCCCCACCCTTGCTTCTTTCTTTCCTCTTTCTTGTTGGTGCTAGTAAGGATCAGTGTTTCAGGGCTTCTGTTGTGGAAGCTAACCTGACTTTAGTGGCTTGGGGGTGGACAACGGAGAGTTTTAGTTTGTTGGTTCCCTATTTGGTTGAATTCTAGATAGTTTTGTAGTTAATAGAGATTGACATTTAGGCATTTTTAGTAGTCTGTTTCTGCCAGGTGTCTCCTCTTTTCATTTTTAAGACAGAATTCGGGGAAGCTTCTAAGGAGAAAGATTGATGCATATACCCAGTCACACATTTTTTTTCCTGCTTCTGAATTATTTATCTGGTTTTGCAATTATAAGCTTGTTGCCTCTGCATGGACTTTGTAAGAATCTGGCCTTTTTATTCAGAAAACATGGTTAAGCACATGGAAATGCTAAAAAAAAGGGGGGGGTAGATATTGGGCTCTGGCCAGGTCTTCATAACACACTAGCTGTTAGGCCTGTAAGAGTTCTAAGGCTTAAAAAAAAACCTTCTGTGTCTTCCTCCATGTGGTGGGGTATTACATTTGCTCACCTGTGAACTTCACACTATGTGATTTGAAGCAAGAAAAACATTCACTGTGAGCTATTGTTCAACTGAATAGAAAAAAATAGTTCTTTGTGATATGACTATGTTTATTACAAAGAACAGAAAGTTTCCCCTTGATGGTTTCAGAGGTGAAACTAGACGGAGGAAAATAGGTTTGGAAGGAGATTCACTGGCCATGTAGAGGTAATGGACTGTCTACGTTTATTGTTGGGGCTGATGAAAACTCAGTCAGATTTCCATCCCACGGGTTCTAAATCAGAATTTTGAGAGGTGGGTAAGGAATATTCTTATTGACTGCTTTTCTCCGTGCCCCCCTTCACACACACACAATTCACACACTCATAGGCATTTCTGCACATGCTACAGTTTAAGAACCATTGATAGAGGCAAAAACACTAGAGGATTAAGGGATGAATTTTTGAAATATCTATATTTATAGGAGAGGAAAATGAAGAGGAAATGGAAAATATAAAGCCAAACAAAACCAAAATGAAGACACATAAACAGTAGAAAAATTAGTATCATTTAAATCAGAGGAGAAAAATTTCACCTCAAGAAGACACATACACTGCTGTGTTCTCCAGAACAACAGCAAAAAACAATAGAATATATCTTTTAATACTTTCGCATTTGGCACATTTTATTTTATTTTTTATTTTTGTCAATTTTGCATTATAGTTGTCCCTACCAAGAGTTGGATAATCAGTCCTCTAATGGAATTTGGAATTGCTAGGCATATAAATTAGGCAATCCTGGTTATTTATGACTTAATTATTTTGTAGCCCATCTTATATTAAAAAGTTACGCTCAGCTAGAGTAACCACGCCATTTCTTTTGTAAAAAGGTAATTTAACTGGCTGTCCTTACAATTGCCAACCATGCAGTGCGAAAGTATTGGCATATATTGGTTAGTGCAGTTACAGAGGCTGAAAAGTCCCATGATTTGCAATATGCAAGCTGGAGACCCAAGAAAGTGGTATAGGTCAAAGACATGAGAGCCAAAAAGGGGGCTGATGGTATAGATTCTAGTCCTAGTCTGAATACCTAAGAACCTAGAAGAGAATACAGAGGAAGACTGATGTCTCTGCTAAGTAGTCAGGTAGAAAGCCAGCAAATCTTTCCTTCCCCCATCTTCTTTATCATTTTTTAAAATTTTCTTTCTTAATGTTTATTTATTTTTGATAGAGAGTGAGAGATAGAGCTAGAGCAGGGGAGGGACAGAGAGAGAGGGAGACACAGAATTCAAAGCAGGCTCCAGGCTCTGAGTTGTCAGCACAGACCCAGATGTGGGGCTCAAATGAACCATGAGATCATGACCTGAGCCAAAGTCAGATGCTCAACTTACTGAGCCACCCATGCACCCCTTTTTAAAATTTTTATTCAGGCCTTCAACACATTAGATGATACCCACCCATATTGGTGAAGGCAATCCACTTTACCCAGTCTACTGATTCAAATGCTTATCCCTTCCAGAAACACCCTTAGAGACCCATCCAGATTAATGTTCAACCAAATACCTGGGCAACCTGTGATCCAGTGAGGTCGACACAAAATTAACTATCACAATCACAATCAGTAAATAAATAACAACAAAAGACATTGAGAAGATAAAAGGTTTAGAAATTAGGCTATCACTGGGGATGTCCAGAAGGAAACTCTAGTTTTATTTGCAACAAAATTTAGGAGAGAGCTATAGGGAATATTTCTCTCTCTGGGTGTGAGAGCCAGAGGTCTGGAAGGTGAAGACGGAAAAAAGATGTTTAAAAATTTTATAGTATAAGCAGAGATTCTAGCTCTGTTGTTAATATGCAGAAGAGTTCTTGGAAAGTTTTTGGACTGCATGATTAAAACTAAAAAACTATGGATGCATATGGGGCAACTTAGTACATGTGTCCTTCTAAGATTCTTCCAGATCGCTTTATTCCTTCTTTTTCTGGTACCAATCACATGCACTTTATTTCATTGCTTTGTGAGTCTATGCTTTTTCCTGCTTAGATCCTACACAATCTTCATCTTTAAAATTTTTTTTTAATGTTTGTTTATTTTTGAGAGTGAGAGAGACGGCGCACAAGCTGGGGTCAGAGAGAGAGTGAGAGAAAGAGAGAGAATCTGAAGCAGACTTCAGGCTCTGAGCTGTCAGTGCAGAGCCTGACATGGGGCTCAAACCCAAAAACTGTGAGATCATGACCTGGACCAAAGTCCGACGCTCAAGCAACTGAGCCAGGCAGATGTCCCTACACAATTTTCATCTTGACTATCCCTCCAGCATCCACCACAGCACCAAACCCAGCCCTGTGTATCTTGTAGCACTCAGTGAATGCATGTTGAATCCTTTCCCTGGTATTTCCTTCTCAAAAGATTCATAAACCCAACAGCACTGCAGCATGCCCTATTTAGGAAAGGAAGAGATAGAAGAAAAGTAAAAGATACCAATACCTGAAGAAAGAGCCCAAGAAGTCCATGTAAATATTGTATCAATATATCAGGCATAATACAATGAAAAGACCCATGCTCCACCCCACAGTGGATGGGGACCCTTGACCTTACCTAGATTCCATCTTTTTAACAGTTTTAATGGATACATATTAATTGAAATTAAATATCTGTAACTCCAGTAACAGTAGACATTTGTTGCCTTAATAATCAGAAGGCTTTAGTTATAAAAAGCAAATATAAGAATGAATTTGTTAATATGCTAGCAAATACATCAGTCTCATTTTTTTCTTTCATATCATAAAATAATATAATTTAGGAATTGCTATTGCCATAAAAAGGGTTTTTTTAAGTTTATTTATTTTTGAGAGACAGAAAGCACTAGTAGGGGAGGAGCTGGGGAGAGAGAAGGGAGAAAGGGAGCATCCCAAGCAAACTCCATACTGTCAGTGTGGGGCACAGTGCAGGGTTTGATCTTATGAACTATGAGCCAAAATCAAGAGTTGGATGCTTACCTGACTGAACCACCCAGGCGCCCTGCAAAAGATCTTTTTTTTAAACCTCAAATAAGTGGTTAATGTATATACTGCTAAATGTTTTTTTAATGCTTCGGTGAAAATACAACATTATTTTTAGATAATTTAGATAAAACCTTTTACCTGGAAACACAGTGAATTTACTTTTAAACTAATCTACTAACAATATCCACTTGATTTGTAAAAGCATTTTAACATTTATTTAAGTAACCTTTCTAAATAATGGAATGTTTTGATCAACTTGATTAAAAAAAAAAAGCTGATGAAGCTTTTAGGATACCAAAAGTTAATTTTACTGCCAAAATTTCACTAAGGATCTTCTGAAGTCATCTGCTTTTGTTTATTTTCCTGAACAACTTGCATAGTCTATCATTTTTAATACTTAGGTAAAATTCTAATATTTTCTTATTTTTAATAAAATATTTTCTATAGTAATTGCTAGATCTATTTACACATACCTTGAAAAAAATACTTAGCTAAATAAGAATTAGAAAAGTCATAAAATCAGGGAAACTTTGAGATGATCTGGTTTTGACATTTTTATAATTATGAGGAGACAGACTCTGGGAAGTTATTTATAATGCTTATTTGGATCATAACAGAGACTCGAACCCAGGCCTTCTGATTCACAATTGCTTTCTCATGATTATATAATACCCGTAAAGCCCATTCAGTAGACATTTTGTTATATATTATGTATCCTTACATATTATGCTACTTCCTGAAAGCTCCAATTCTGAGAAATGAGTTGTCTTTCTAGCTGCTTTCAAATTATAAACATTTTGTATATTACAAATAGGTTTAGAAGTAGGAAAATCCACAAAAATTTTACAGACTTAGAATGTTAATCAATGATATTTTTGGCCAAATTGACAACTGGTCATAACTCTCAATGTCCTAAAAAACAGCATTGATGGGGGCACCTGGGTGGCTCAGTCATTAAGCGTCCGACTTAGGATAATCCGGTGGTTCTGAACTTTGGGCCCCCATCAGGCTCTGCACTGACAGTGCTCTGGATCCTCTCTCTTCCTCTCTCTCCCCCTCCCTAGCTTGTGTGTGTGCTCTCTCTCATTCTTTCTCTGTCTCTGTCTCTGTTGCTCTCAAAAATAAATGAACATTAAAAATTTAAAATGAAAAACAGGACTGATTAATGTCTTTAGTAATAGAAGCTGGGTTGAAAAAATTTTAATTTTTGTAGATCTTTACAATTTTCTCTTATAGAATTGTCGATCTCATAGGTAGTAATCAATCAATATGCAAGCATACAGCAAATACTACTTCTCCAGAGTCCTTTTCACAGCCTCCTAAGGCTCCTGGGAACAACATCGTATTATATATAGGAAAACTCCTATGGAATCTGGGGCCAGTCTGCAAACTTGGATAAACTCAATGTTATAATTTAATGTTTAGCCTGTGTGTGTGTGTGTGTGTGTGTGTGTGTGTGTGTTCCTCACAGCAAACTTGCATAGAAAAATATTGTTGCCCATTCTTTGCCGATGAGAAACCTAAGGCTTAGGGGTTCATTTGCTCATTCACAGTCCCACAATGGCAGCACCAGGTACATCATTGGGCACCTTTTATGGTGATACTTCCCTCAAATCCTTAGAAAATTCTTCTCTAGCCTCAAATCCCCTTAGTCCTTGTATATGCCTATCAGTACACTTCTCATATTTCATTGCAATTATTTGAAACTGTTCATTTCCCCCATTAGACTGTGTATTTCTCAAGTATAAGAACCAAGTCCTATTTCATGGCTGTCCTCCTATATCTGATGTGGTATCTTCAGCTGTGGAGCAGCTATCAGGACATGGTGTGAAGCGGAAGATTGGTTTTCCTCTAGCTTCTATGTGGACTCTGGATACTGCGGACTTAAATTTATTTCCATAATAATATTAATAACAGCATATTATGTCAATGTATTGTGTTTTCACTACATACTGAACACTTGACTGAGTACTTAAAATGGATTATCTTAAAAAGTGATTATCTTATTTATTTCTCACAATGACCCATACTAAAGGCACTATTTTAGTATACTTGTTTAGTGAGTTGCCTTTTCCCCTTCCTCTGGGGCTAGGAGATCCCTGCAACAGAACCTGGAGTTTCTTATTCTCCTCAGTTTATAGGACTTTAGGTGTAGCTGTTTATCATTGTTTACTTACAGGTAATGAAATTTGCATTATGCTTCCTCAAACTGATCACAAGGACTGAGGAAGTTTCCAATCACCGCACAATTCAGATTGTTAAATTCAATCAGTTAACTCAGACAAAAATACCAAAGATCAAAGACAGAGGGATACGGGTATTTGTCAGACAGACCTGGGCCCCAATCCTGAGTATCTGTGACCTTAAACAAGATATGCACTTACTTTGAACCTCAGTTTCCTCAGTGGTGAAAATGATGTTACATTATTTTTTTTTTCCCTTGAGAGGTGTGATGAATTAAACCTAGCATCACAGCAGAGGTTTTAGAATTTTGCATCTGGTCTCATAAAATGTCATTTTTTTTAGCCCATTTCCCTTTTGTACAAAAAAAAAAGTTATTAGGAAGTTTTTAAAAAAACAAAACAAACAAACAAACAAAAAAAAAACGGGGGCCTGGGTGTCTTAGTCAGTTACGCGTCCGACTTTCGCTTAGGTCATGATCTCGCGGTTCGTGCGTTCGAGCACCGCGTCGGGCTCTGTGCTGACTGCCAGCTCAGAGCCTGGAGCCTGTTTCACTGTGATCCCTCTCTCTCTGACCCTCCCCTGCTCACGCTGTCTCTCTCTCTCCTAGAAATAAATAAAACATAAAAAAAAAAGTTTAAAAAAACAAAACACAAATTAGCCTAAGATCCCAAGATTTCTCTAAAAGATTTTTCCCCATAAAAATGGAGCTGAAGTTCTTTGATACAAAAAGAACACATTTTTGAAAGAATGCCATTATGTTTTATATACATTTTGAGAAGGAATGAAGACACAGTTGACAGAGGTGAAGATGTTTTCTTTCTCTAGTCCCTTAAGAACTGCAACACTTTCAGCCTCTCTTGCGTTCTCCATTCCATGGTTTCTTTCAGCTTGGAAATGGAGAAGAGAACTTGTTCTCTTTAATTTTTCTCAATTGCTATGAGGATGGATGCAAAAAGCCCTTGAAAATAAAAGGTGCCACACAAAAGTATTGTATTACATAAGGGACGTGTGATTAAAATCTGCAGAGCTAAATAAATATTTAGAACACTCTAAAAATATCCTGGTGCAATGCCAAGTGGCAGTCCGATTTACAGTCCATTAAGGAAGAGTGCATCCAGAATCACACTCCATTCAGGGTTCTGGGCACTCTGGATTTGGGGGAAGCCAAATAGCAGAAGTGATTTTTAAAGCACTCTAGAGGGAGCTTTTGTAGGAATTAATGAATTCTCAGCCAGCATATGATCAAGGGGAAAGGGCTCTATGAATTTTCAAAAGACTTCTGTGAGTATAGTGTTCTATATAGTGTTCTTCTGTGAGGAGTGGCAGGGAAATCTGAGAAGAGGTAAAAAGTAGATTTCATGTGTATGGGCAATGTTTCAGGACTTAAAAAGCATGACCCAAGGCAAATTTAACAAAAGGTTAGTATGTCAAATATATGTTACTACATCATCAATGTTCATGCCAATGTGCCCGAGGCACTGAGGAGTCAGTTATACAGACCGCTCCCACCCCATCCCCCCAGGTGGTAAAGAAAAGGAGTGGGGGAAGGGAGGGCAAAAGAGGAAATGTGCCAGCAGAAGGCAGAGATAGAGAATTCCCAGTTTTAAATTTTGTGAGCTCAGACAGACGTGCAGACTTCAGATTTCTTTTATTAGGCAGTCTATATCAGTCTGGAGAAGACAAGGAATTTCCCCAAAACAAAAGGGGTTTCAGCAGCTATTTGGGAATATTCCTTTAAGTCCCCGTCCTGAGGTAGACTAACCATAGTTGGCTCCAATTATAGCCATTAACTTGAGAAATGAATGAGTGAGATCCCCTCACATCTACTAGGCAGAGGAACATAGAGCATTAAGGTCCCCTTCAGTCTGATTTTATTTCAGCCAGACCAGTAAGGTCCCCTTCTCAAGGTCCTGATATTGGCTGTGTTTGGCGGGCCCTTTCCAATTCAGGCATTCATTCCCATGAGGTGGTGTCGCACAGACAAAGGGGTAGGGGTGCCCCCTCTAATGAGGAGACCACTCAGATACCCATCTGGCTGTGTCCCGAAGAAACTTAGGTGATGCTTAGCTGTAGCAGTCTCAGCATTGTAACTTATGATTGGAAACTATTCCGATGCTGCCATAGACTGTATGCTGTTCACCACAGAATGTCAGATGGGCCCACTCAGACTCCATAGGGTTTTGGGGACCTTAAGGGTGCCCACCTGTGGAGCCACAGAATCAAACCCGGAAGGCAACCCAGACTGAGTCGCACATTCATACTCACATATACACCTGAGGTTATTACATTCCCTCCCACAGAATTCCTAGAGATGAGACTACAAACAATGACAATGACAACAGGACAAAACAGGTACAGAAGTAGCCACAAAACAGGTTTACAGGTTTACGGAAGGGTCCAACCTATGTCTAGGTGTGCCCCGGGGGCGGGAAGTAGCTGCATCCAGCCTTCCATTTAATCCCCCAGAAAGAAGCACATGTGCATTCAGAATTCAGATGGTAAATTGACTTACCTTCAGAGGTTTGGAAAAGTGATTCCCACAGATTAACTGAGGCCATTTTCGGGGTGGCAGGAAAGACCAGAGTGTTTCCCCGGGTTGCAGGACACTTTCAGGAGCCAGGGAGGGTGAAGGCAGATGAGACAGGAATTTGGATGTCTGGGGTCTCCATAATCTCTCTGGGACCTCCAAAATGTTATGCTGAGAGACACAGAAACCAAATGAGACCAATGACGCCCAATTAAGGGAGTCTTTATTATCGGCCAGGACCTCACAGAGTTAACAGGTTGTCATGAGCCTGTCTAACCCATTTAAGGGCCTGGTCAACAAACTTTGGCAAAGAGTGGGACTATTTTTCATACCCTGAGGCAAGACTTTCCATTGGTAACTCTGATATGGTTGTTTAAAGTTATCAGAAGGCAGGCTGATGGCAAATCTGACAATCCTTTTTATATAAGAGAATGTGAAAGAAACAATCTTGTAAATCTGTCACAATTATCTGATATCCATCCTATTGCTACAAGGGATAGGAGTCCTGGTTGGAGAGATCCCATAGTTTCCATAGTAACATTTCTGGCCCTTACATCTTGTAAAAGCCTCCATTTTCCAGATTTTTTCTTTATGACAAAAATAGGAGTAGTATTCTAAGGACTAGTAGAAGGTTCAATATGTCCTTCTTTTAGCTGTTGTCCTATTAGTTGTCTTACTGCTGATATATTTTTCAGATGTTAGGCCACTGTTCAACCCATATAGGAGAATGAGACTTCCAGACTATGGGGTCAGCAGCTAGTGGAACAATGGCTCCTTCTATAACCTATTTGACTAGGATAACTGAGGAGAGGAGGAGGTGGTTTGGGGGGGCGGGGGGGGGGGCAGTTTCTTGAATTTATCTATTTGTTTAAATGAAGTTTTTCTAGCCTGGATGGGGAAGGCCCAATTGTTTGATGGAACAAAATGTAAAAATCGAGCTATTTGTTGAGGAGATAACTTTATCCCCTTCTTTGTTAGCATGTTCTGTATTATATCTACAAAGATTCTCTTTTCCTTAGACTCTTTATGGCCTTAACTTCTCAAAAACAGTTCTTTGCTTATCCCCCAACTAACCCTACTTATCTTATGCAGGGAGGTCCACGGTACCCTATGGTGGAATCCTAATGGTGCCGACTAATGAAATGAAAATGACATAGTTTAAAGAGATTATCTTCAAGTCCGTTGTTCTGGCACAAGTATGCCAGAGTCCTGCTCCGGCCGGGTCCAGGGGTCCCTGAAGGATGGCCTGTGTCGGCGAGGGAGGGATGAGAGAGGCCCAAGAATCTTTCTGGTCACCAGGCAGGCATCTCTGCTCTGACTGGGGCTCAACTTTATTTTATAATTAAGTGTTTGGGGGATGGCAGAGAAGTGGCATTTGCCTTAGACAATGATTTCTGATGACAAATTTCTTTGATATGTAAGAATTTCCCAGAACATAGATTTGTAGAAGACTCCTGCATAACCTTTATCAATAGTGATTGAGGTAGGAGATTTAGATGCTTATCCTATGGGGAAGGAAGGTATCTTTAGCATACAAGACAATGTTCTTAGCATAACAAAGGCAAGGTTAGTTCTTTGTGAGCAGGGGTCTATAGCCCGTTTGTTTAAGGGGAAGTATTTAAGTAAAACAGGTCTTTCAGGAAACACAAATGTTTGCTCCCATAATCACAAAAGAAGAAGTTCCTACAATAGGTTCCTTCACAAGGTGCAATCAGCATAAGGCCAGAATAAGTCACTCCAAATATCAATCAACAAAATGCCTTGGGAGTCGGTGCTCAAGCAGAAACAATTGGATGGGGCTGGTATCTAGTATCAGTCACCATCTGACCAGTAAGAGGCTGTGCAACTTACCTTTACCTCACAAGGAGTTATTTCTCAACCTCTGAGTTCAGAAATGGCTCCCAAAGGTTCACTTTGTGTTATACTCTGTTTCTTTTGTCTCTGAGATATTTTGTAATTTTAAATTGATTTTCCATCAGGATCATTGTGCCCAGACTCACTTTTTGTACTCCTCCAGAGCCCAATTTTACCTTCTTTTGTCCACCAGTCTCTTTCTCTGCAGGTCATTGAGCACTTTTGCTCAAGTCTTAAGAACATTAGTTCTTACTTCTCTCAGGGCCCTTTGACTTCCAAAACAGTATTCTGCAGAAGGTTGTTGTTTTTCAGTGATAGAGCACACTCCCCAGAAAAACCTTTCTAAAACAATGCTCGCCCTTATTTGAGTGGTTTCAGTTACCTCCCATCAACTACACAAAGTCTTTAAAATGCAAACTCCATAGCATGACTTTCAGTGATCTGAAATCTGCACCGTTTCATCAAATTCTGCCGAATTGGCCATGCTACTTTTAATGCCTGCACCTTCTGTCTCCTGGAGTGGCCTCTACTGCTGGGCATGGGCAGGAGCCCAGGCTTTCTATGCAAATAGAGCTCAATTACAGGCATCACCATTTACCACATTTTTTATCTGGGCAAGTTATTTCCTCAGGGAGCTTTGGTTCTTTCTTTGCAAATGAGATAAAAGTTTAAGGTTAAGGGTGATTGCTATATTTAAATGAAATAAATGTAAAGTGCTTAGAAGATTTTCTAGAGATATCAAACTCTCAAAAAGAACTATCAGTTTCTTTCTTTCTCATTCATCTTTGCAAGGAGTCCTTTGCTTTTGTTGAGTTTTGAATAAATCCTTCCCTTCCTCCTTACCCCCTGGGCCCCAGCCACACCATTTTTAAAAGGTTTAACCTGACACATTGTATCTAGCTCATTACATTGGAAAGTAAGCCCCCCCCCCTTCTTTTGTGTTTCTTCTCTTTACAGTATCAACTGCCTTCTTTGGATTTGAGATATATTATATTAGCTTATGGACCCAAATTGTTCATTTTGTAGTCTGCAAAGGCTAAATTCATGATAAAACACACAGTATTTAGGAAAGTTTTAAAAAAGCACATTCAATCCTGGTAAGCAAATATAGATTGAATAACTTAAAGGAAATTATTTCTTTATTTGTATCTTTATTGCCACATTAACACCACTGTGTTCAGTAAGGCCTGTGTATCTACAAGTAGTGACTGAAAAGCACAGATTGCTTTCCCTTTGTGCTCCTAATCTGGGGCATTAACCCAAACATTTGAGGAAATTTAGTATGTGAGGTCATTAGGAGAAGTGGTTTCTATTATTACCATTATGAGCTTACAGTGGATTGTTGGGGCATTTTCATAATCAAATTTGAATGCTGAGGAAGCACTCAACTGATCATGTATGCCAATGCAGGCATAAGGCAGCTCCCATGTGTGCAGGGCTGAAAAAAATCATAGCATATGAAAGGAAGATATCATCTTGGACATCTCCCAAATTTTATTTATTTTTTTGTTTACTGAAAATATAATATAAAACAATTTTGAAAACCATTTTGAAGTACAAGTTACTTGTAACAAATTATAGCGTGTTTGTTTTGCATATCACCTTCTGGTCCTTGACCATACATATACATTTTTCACAGTTTCAAACATAAACATAGTACATCTGTCATTTGGCATGTTGCTTTTTATTCTGTGATTTCTTTTTAGTACTTTTCTTTTTTTCATATACAGCAAAACCTTGGTTTGCAAGCATAATTCATTCCAGAAACATGCTTGTAATCCAAAGCACTTTTATATCAAAGTGAATTTCCCCAGAAGAAATAATGCAAACTCATATGGTTTGCTTCCCAACCCCAAAATATTTGTATAAAAATGATTATAATACTGTAATATAATACAAAATATATTAAAAAAATAAATTAATCTACACTTACCTTTGAAAACCTTCATGGCTGATATGAGGGAGACAAGAAAGGAGGGTTATTGTGTAGGACGACTTTCACTATCACTAACAGATGTTGACTTCAGTACGATATTAACAAACTCTTGTCATATACTGTATTAATGTAACCGACAATAAGCCATCAGAGGAAAGGGTCTATATCTGCTGCAGGCAGCCTGACCTAGAATGAAGCAAAGCATTCCTAAGCTTACTCTTATATGGAAAAGCAAAGGACTGTTTATAGGTGCTTTGAAGTGACAAAAAAATATACTGCCAATTGTAGGCACCTTCCAACATTCTGAAAAATCACTGATTTTTGCTGAACACCATGGCCCAAGGCTGAGCATCCAAGCATGGGAGACGATCACCCACTGTCCCTCGGGGAGAGAGAGAGAGAGAGCGAGTGCCAGGCACTGGCTTATTTGTGATCACGTGACATTCAGCTTCACTTACTACTTGTAATGCAAGACATTGCTCATTTATCAAGTTAAAGTTTATTAGAAATGTTTGCTTATCTCGTGGAACACTCACAGAAGAAATAACTCACAATCCAAGGTTTTACAGTACTTGCTTTGAGTCAGAGAATATTCTAGGTGCTAGAGATACAGTGGTGAACAAAGCATTCAGGGTAAATGCAAATTACACACACCTATACACACATATAATATGTATGTATATATTAAGCAATGAAAGAAAACAGGGTTTCAATTAGTAAGGAGGAAATGGGTAATATTTTCAATAGGAAATTAATAGTATTTCCCATAGCCTTTCTCTATGCCACAAACACGAATACCTTTTTTTCACTGTGTACCTATATCAATAATGGTTTCACCTCACAGCCCAAAAAGAGAGAAAATACCAAGTTGCCTCCATGAACTTCTTTCATCCCAAAGTCAAGTCAACTCTGGATAGTGTTGCTCTTCTCTTTAGAAAAAAAAAATGTTATATGTTTTTCTGGCTAAAAAATAAGTCATCAACCTTTAGATAGCCATTATATGATGACGCAGAAGGAACAGGATATATTCCCCCCCACCCCACCAAAAAAAAGCCTAGTCACAAAAGGCAGACTGGGAAATCAAAAACGCAGTAGTCACTGTGACCTAACATAGATCACATCCCTGTGAACGCAAAAAGTATGGATGGACTCTTGGTCATGGAGGCAGAGTGAGTTCTCAGCTCACCAGTCACGGGACAGCCCTTGATTCTGTTCTCCAGAATAATTTGCTCAGTTTATTGTCTTCCATTGTCCTGGTTCTGCCTTTCAGGAGTCTCCCCTTGTTATTTCCTTCGTGGTCTTATCTGAGGTGGACACCTAGGAGAAGGCCTTTCTAGAGAAAGCACATGGTTAGTAATCCCCTTCCTGGTGTCTAAATTCAGAAATACATGCATGACCTTAATAACTGAACAATTAGAGGTTTTTTGTGAAATAGATTTTGGGGTTTTTTAGCATTAGTTTCATTGTAATTTACTGGTCATTTGTTTCCTGCCAATCTCATGCACTAAGAGCAACAGCCAGATGTTTTATGATCTTTTATAACATGAGATTTCCTCTTTTTACCCAGATTTTCTTACATTTTGTGAACTTTATTCCTAAATTTTCTACTTCTTTTGCTCTTTTCCTACCACCTTTAGTGTGAAATGGAAAACTATGTTTCCAGTTCTGTAAGACTACAAAATATCTACTTTTTTTGTACATCACAAAACACTTCCCTGGAAAAGCTGTACTTTACTCCATTCTTGTTTTTCTTTTTTTTTTTTTGAATCATTTTTATCTAAATTTCATCTTTTCTTAGAGGACTACTAAAAAAATAGTAATCAGTCCTAATATGGAAACATTCTAATCCTATTTTTATTTAAAAAATTTTTAATGCTTATTTAGTTTTGAGAGAGAGACAGAGCATGAGTTGGGGAGGGGTAGACAGAGAGGGAGACAGAGGATCCCAAGCAGTCTTCAGGCTTGAGCTGTCAGCACAGAGCCCTACGCAAGGCTTTGAACTCATGAGCTGTGAGAACATGTACTGAGCAGAAGTTGGATGCTTAACTGACTGAGCTACCCAGGTGCCCCCTCTAATTCCTATTACAAAAAAAAAAAAAACCTCTCTAATATTGCACACTCAGAGAATAGGCAAAAATTAGGTAACTATTTTACAATGCCATAACAAGGGCTCTCCTCTCCTAGGCCTGAAACTGGGCTATCAGTGACCTATGTTCCATGTTGGAATTTGACACGTTTTTTTCTGCGAAAGGCCCTGTACTAAATACTTTGGGTATTTTACTACAACTCTGTTGCAGCCACTCAGTTCTGACACCATAACATCAAAGACCTGTAGTCAGTATGTCAACAAGTGGACATGGCTGTAGAACAATAGACTTCATTCACAAAAATAAATGGCAGGTTGGATTTGACTTACTGACCATAATTTATTGACTCCCTACTTTAGCTCCTTTTCACTCGTTTGATTCCAGGTTTTAGTCTGTTACTTTCAACCCCCTGCTGTTCCTGAATAAATTCTGATTTGACAGTAACAGAAAACCTAATTTGGAACCCTTTAAACAATGAGGAACATTTATTTTCTCATAAACTACATACCAACAAATGACATAACCAATAATTCCAAATAAGGCTCCTTCAGGATTGTTTAATGCTCCAATTTACTATCTCCATCTCAGTGCTGTCAGTATTGATCCAGGTTATATACCTCTCTCTGCCTATCATCTCCAGAGGCTTGTTCTCATCCCCAGGCTAGTGTACCTCATGATCACAAAATGGCTGCAGCTATTCCTGCAGTTAAACACATACACACTCCATCCGACTGCAAGAAGTGTTCCTTATATCTCCTTCCACAGTGACAAAGTTTTCCCATATGCTCTCATTAACATACTTCCTTTCCATTTCTTTTGACATAAATGGGGTCACATGCTCACTTGTAAGAAATCACAGTCACAGGCAATGGTATTACCACCACTGGGTTCAATTTCTCAGGATTTACCCTTAGCTGAGGGGCAGACTCACCAGTTTTAAATGGGTGGAAGCCTGAACAAAATCTAGGTCCTGATTACAGTGACCCAGGAAATGGATTTTTGGGTAAAAGACCAATAAAGTGTGAAAACATAGCTGTTTGTGGCTTGTTTCCTTTGTAAAATATGTCAAAAGGGAAATTAAATAATCAAATATTGTGATATGTTTATCATTCATGCTTACATTTCCTGCCCAAATTTTGAAAGAACGCACTTGGATAAGTATAGATGAGTTATGCAGTAATCCTTCCAATATTTTTAGTTTTATGATCTTTTATTATGGAAAACTCCAAATAATTCAAAAGTAGAAGGAATCATAAATTGAATACCTACGTACATACACTCAGCTTCAACATTATCAACCAACTCCTGATGGAACATGTTCTATCTATACCCTTATTCGATTCTACCATCCACTAAATTAGCTTTCATCAAATGCTATATATCATGTTGTATTTAGTAAATTTTTCACTGTGTACCTCTAAAATTTAAGAAAATTTTAAGACCCAAGCCAAAATATCATTTTTGTATATTAAAAAATTAGCATCCTTAATATCAGGATGCTAATACCCAATCATGTATATTTCATGAATTGTCCCAAATTTATTTTTGTAGTTATTCAGGTCAGAATCTGAAAAGACTCATACATTCGAATTGTCTGGTATGTTTCTCAGATTTCTGTTCATGCATTGGGTCTTCACACTCTCATTTTGTCTCTTGGGTTGTTTGATGGACAGCTGAAATTTGTGTCTTTCAGATTTACCTATATTTGCTAGTTACATTCCCTTGGTGTGAACATGTGCCTTGGCTGCTTGTATTTCGTGTAAGATTTAGAGACA
Source organism: Hyaena hyaena (assembly GCF_003009895.1). Lineage (NCBI taxonomy): Eukaryota > Metazoa > Chordata > Mammalia > Carnivora > Hyaenidae > Hyaena > Hyaena hyaena. The sequence goes on along the minus strand of NW_024081387.1, from coordinate 391,707 downwards.
TGATCAGAAAGTTAGATTTAGAAACATGATCAGATTCAGATCCACTTTTTGTCAAGAGTAGCTCATCATCGGTATTGTACATTTCTGTTAGGAAGCACATAATACCTGGTTTCTTCTCTCTCTCCTCACAATAATAGCAGCCATTGGGGATCATTGTCTAGGTTTAGTATACTACTAAGACAATATTTTAATCTAAAGATGCAGAAATCGAAGTTTAGTTAGGTTCATTAAATACAGGCACAGAGGAAGTGTGACAGTTCATCAACAAATCTTTTTGGATCTAACTTCAAAATGCAGCTTGAATGGGAACTTGTCACACCTTCAGTCTCACTAGCACATTAATGCAACATCTGTTTTGTGTCACCAGGACTACTTCTGCAGCACCTTAATTGTCCACTCTCGAGCCTGACTTCCTCTAGCTTATTTTCCACATAACAGAGCAAGCCTTCAAAGTAGCCATTAAATCATGTTCCTGTTTTTAACCTTCTACTGATTTCCAGTCTCAGTTATAATAAAAAAGGCAAACTCATTTTCAAGGTTTACAGGCTCCTACTACAGTATATGTCTCCTGGCTTTGCCTTTGCCTTATGTTCTTCACTCTTCTGCTCACTGTTCTGTAGCTCCAGAGACTTCTTTGCTCTTCCTGGAAAGTTTCAAGCACTCTCTAACCAGCTTTAGCCTGGAGTCAGCTAAGAAAGCCTTGAAGAATGCACATAAATTGTTTATCCCCCTGCAGTTTGTAACACTGGATTTCCACTCCCCATATCTACCATCTATTGTTTACTGACCTGACATTTAAGGGACAGCAGTTACATGAATTCATGTCCGTACATTAAATTTGATATATATATGTATATATATAAACATACATATATATACACATATGTGAACATATATGTAAACATATATATATAGTGAATTTAAGTCTAAGAAATCTGTGGTGAAATAACGTGTTGTCTCTCATTTTCATCATGATACAAATTACCCTGAAAACGATGACTATCATGTGTTTTTCCCACAGCAGATTATTTCCCTCTCATCATCTTGTCTCTGTTTGTGCCTTGGCAGGTATTAAATTGTATGAGTAGGATGATAATTTAAGTGATGTGCTGTCCTCCTTTTGCTTGTTGCAAAGTGATGTAGTAATAGTGATGATATGATACCCGTAGAGGCCAGGCAGCCATATGCCTGATTGTTTATGTGGCTGAGTAATTAAATGACTGTCTCTGTGATAGGGCCCAATGCCATGATAGTTTTCTATGTGGTTGTAAACCAGTTGCAGAAACAAGGTGTTTAGAGAAGAAAGGACTTAAAGGGAAAGTAAGAGATGCGTGCAAATATTTGAAGAGCTACATATGGAAGAAAGACAGCATGTAGTTTTCAATTTTCTGAAGGGCTGGACAAGGACCAATGTTGGGAATCATAGGAAGGCAAATTGCCTCTCTAGAAAAAGAAGGTCTTAACAGCTGGAACAGTCTGAATGCGGAACAGGCTGCCCCAGGGGAGCCACCGACAGTTTCAAAGCAGGGAATGACATAACCCCAAGCAGAAGTGCTGAGTCTGGTGTTACAGAAGCTTAAGTAGGAGTTCCCATTGTTTGGAGGATGGGCGCTTCACGTATTATGGATGCTGCTGGTTGTCAGAACAGTTTTGTCTTTCTGTCCTGGAACCTGAGATTCCTGAATCTCTGACACAGGGCTTTGTCTAGTTCTAGGATGAATCTGTTGGCTTAAATTATAATGCTTTTCTTCAGTAGAACAACCAGAAAAGTCTTTTAACTTTAGTGGAAATAGAGGCTTCCGTTTGTAAAACTTGACAGATGGAAAACCAACTCTGATTTATCTGAAGACTGAAATATTTCATTCTTTCATTCAGTCATTTGCTCACTCTGCCAAATATACAGAGTATGGAGTCCCATGGTTTGGAAGATATAAAGATAAATTAGTTGTTGATCTGGACTACAAGTAATTTACAGTCTAAGAGAGAATACTGATGTAAATAAATAGCTGTATTCCAGATAAGGAGACATTTATTTCAAAAAAGACGTTAGGACTAATTAGATTAGCTAGAGTTGAACTTTTTGCCACTGTGAGAAAAGCATTTATCATTTGCATATTAATTACCTTAAGTTAAACTAATATTCCTTTCAGAGATATGCCGACCAGAAGGTGAATATTAGGTTGTATAGTAGTAGACTTTGTAAAAAAGAAGTTATCACAGGGGTGCCTGGGTGGGTCAGTCGCTTAAGTGTCTGACTTTGACTCAGGGCATGATCTCATGGTTCATAGGTTCGAGCTCCACACCAGGCTCTCTGCTGACAGCTCAGAGCCTGGAGCCACCTTTGGATTCTGTCTCCCTCTCTCTGCCCTTCCCCTGCTCACACTCTGTCTCTCTCTCTCTCAAAAAATTAATAAACATTAAAAAAATTGTTAAGGAAGTTATCACAGAGTTTGAAAAATAAATTGATCACGCTAATACAATTTCGCATTTCACCAAATGCTGTCTTTTAATAATTCAAGTCAAAACACTCAGGAATGTGTTCACAAACTTTAGCTAGTATGATCTTTGTGTGACATGCTGGCAGGTTTGTATGCACTTCATGGATACTTCTCTACTCATCTCACTCCCTTCTTTTTTTTAATATATATGTAGTCTCTTTATTTATTTATTTATTTATTTATTTTTACAAATAGTTTATTGTCAAGTTGGTTTCCATATAACACCCAGTGCTCATCCCCACATCATCTCACTTCCTTCTTATCACCTCTGTTCATTCGTGCAACCCAAGAAATCCACACCTATTTTTGCCTTCCTCATATTCTTCATTATTTGTGACTTAACACATTCTGTATTATAGATACAATTAGTTGTATCATTGTTTTAACACATTGTTTGCATTTGAAGATAGTGTTTAGACTTGTCCTTTCCCACCCATATGGCCTAAGATTAAATATTATAATCCCCCATCTTCTACTCTCCTTGTGACATTTCAACATAGGGTCAGTGAAGTGGACACTTCTCCATGTATGTGGTTGGTCCTGGAAATTAAAGGCATATTAATTGGAAAATTAATGACATAAAATCACTCTTATGTCTGTTAATTTTAATGTGATTTCCAACAACAAATATATCCAAGTTACATACTGATTATTTCTTGAATTAAGCACATTATAGTTTAAAATTTTTAAATATTCATAGAGGGATAAGAGAACCATTGTGAAAATTCCATAGGATTTAGTAAAATACAAGTTTGGATTTGAATAGCAATCCAAGTCTTTATATGAACTCAAGTAATTTAGACTATCTGACTCTATATTTTCAGCCACTACTTAATATGAGGATACGAAACATTTTATGAGATCAGAAATATTATATATAAATGATTTAGCACCATGTCTTACATATAAAAAGCCCTTAATAAGTATAATTATTATTCTAATAATATATACTAAACTAAACCAAGAAAGTCCAAATAAATAATTTATTTGATAAGTAAATACTAACTAATCAAAATATTAAAAATGTACATGAATATCATTTTCCGTATGTATATATTCTTAATAAGTAACATACTTAATCTCATAATTGTAGTAGAGTGAAGCAATATTGTTATTAATTTAATACTCTGATAATTGTTTTAGGATTTTCAGCCTGTGAAGGTACATTTTAAGGTCATGGCTGGCCCCATAGAGTATTGAAATCCACACAGTACTTCCAATTGTCCCACGAATGTATACCACTGAGCAAGTTTATATAAGACAAATGAACAAGGATCTGTGATCCCTGATCTCAAGGGGCTGAGTCCAATGGTAGAGATGTAGCTTACTGAGAAAAATTATAATTCAAATTAAAATGATCATTATTAGTTAAGCAGACTAGGTGCTATTAAAATTCAAAAGAAGGAAATTTTACTTCTAAGGGAAGAATGAGGAAAGAGTGTATGGGGGTATGGATATGTGTGGAAGCATTATTGAATATATTATTATTATTGAATATTGAGTATATTGAGTAAAGTATAGAGAAGGTAAGTCACACAAAGCCACATTCCTCTTAGTCTCCTTTACTTTGAATTAATTATCTGTTCCCATTTCATTCCTTGTTAACCTCTAAAATCACAAATGGAGTCAGAAAAATCTCCGTGTATTTCTGGAAATGAATGTTCTAGACGATCACCATTGTTGCAGAATCCAGGCATCCTTCCTAAAGAGATTCACAAGATTCTTTAGGAATATGTTGCATGTGTACCTTACAACAGGAAGGGAAAGAACACCCCCCTACTTCACCCTACAATCCCATGGAAGCCATGAATTGTATTTACTCAGCAGTGATGAGTCTTGCCTTGGCAGTAGGTTGCCATGATGCTCATTAAAGCAAGGGGAGGAAATGAAGAGAGCTATGCCTGGCTTAATCACACATATTTTCAAATTGCCATCCTGGCACCTCTTAATACCTTTCCCATAGGTGCTTAAGAAGTTACCTCATTTATTTATTTTTTTTTAACCAGAGATAATCATTAGACTGTCTGCATGATGAATTTTTTTAAATCCTAAATAAGAATATTATCATGCAGTTTGGGAAAACTGTTTTTCTGAACATAGCTTAAATGCATTTCCCTGGAATTGTCTAATTTTTTCAATTTCAGTATAATTACTCTCTCGTATTTGTAGATAAGTCTTATTATTTCAACCTATATATATTACATATATAAATACCATAAATTTCAGTATGATTTAATATGCCAGAGAATCAGTTTAAGTTTTATTTAAAATATATTTAATACTAAACAAACTCCTTACTTTAGAAGGGGTGTTGTACCTTAACCCCAAAGCACTTATGTCGTTAACTGTATTTCTGTACTGTTTTCATTGATTTCGTCTTTGAGTTTTCATATTTTTTTTCAATATCAAACAAAGGGATTGGATTAATGGAGAGATTTATGCACATTGGATCATACCCAAGTCTATAAAAATATGCCTCTAAGTTTATAGCCTCCTTGCATTTATTGGCAGCTTCACAGTGATGCATTTAAGAAATAGAAAAGATGTTAAATAAAGTACAGATGAGAATAACTAGAATACAATTTGAACTGAATAAAGGCCTTGAGACTTATCTTAGAAACCGAATGACAAAATTAACTACTGAAAACCATAGAATACTACAATTTTGGAATTGGAATTGTCCAGAATTTGGAACTTAATCCAAATTCAAAATTGGAGTAATCCCATGATTTGGAATTAATTTTTCTTTTTAATAAAAAACATGCACTACTCTTCTCAGAATTGTCTGTGTTCTGGCCAATTTATTTGTTTTGATTTGTAGAAAATGCTTATGATTCAGAGGAGTGACTATTTTTTTCATCTGTCCTAAAACCACATCCCCACTTGAGCACACACACTTGTGGCCTTAGGTCTACCTAGTGTTTCTTTACAAGCTTCTGAATATTCCTAGATCTACACTAAGGCTGTTGTACCAATTGACTTATGGGGAAATGCCATATTGCAGGCCTGTTAGGAATTTCCAAGGACAGTATTCCCTTTTGAATTAGAGTCCCATCTTGTGCATTTACATAACAGAGTGTACTCAGAAAGCCTTGTCAAGCCCAACTGAAGATACTATGTTCAGTGTCACTGCTGTACCCTAAACTGAGTTAGGAACCTAGCCAGGTGTCAGTGCCATCTGTTTGCCCCACTGCTGCCTCTTTGACTGCAAAGGGTTTGTAATCCAAACCGTGAGTTAAGAAGAAAGTAACCTTCCCTGAAAATGCAAATCCCAATCAGAAATTGTGGTCGCAGATTTTGCTAAGAGACCCAAAACTGGCTGTCAGTGGGCTCCTGCCTTTTGAATCTGACTTTGCATTGTTCTCATTGCAAAATGCAGCACTTCTTTCTGCATCAGTCCATTTTTCTTTTTAAGGATTAGAAAATTCCAGACAAGGGGCACCTGGGTGGCTCAGAGTCTTGATTTCAGGTCAGGTCACAGTCCCAGGGTCATGGCATTGAGCCCTGCATCAGACTCCTCACTGAACATGGAGCCTGCTTGGGATTCTCTCTCTCTCTCTCTCTCTCTCTCTCTGTCTCTCTCTTTCTCTCTCTCTCTCTCTCTCTCAATCAAATAAAAAAAATGTAATAAAAGGAAACTTCTGGACCATTTCCTTTGTTCTTTGGTGTGTCACTTTGGAAAAAGACTTATCAAGGACTTATCAGTGATTTTTTTTTTTTTAAGAGCCTGTGAAATAAATCCAGGCACATTTTTTTCTTTTCCTTTATCTTTGAAATGGGCACTATATCTGTATAATATGAAAAATTTTGAAAACATTCTTTTCTATAATGTCAGTCTGTCAATTTACATTCTGTATTATAGTGACAAGTGCAGAACATTTATATGCAGACAGCTTTTAAAAGAAAATTAGGAGGCGATTAAACCCATTTGAAGTTTTTGACATTAGATTTTGACTGAAATAAATGGACTATTCTTTTTTTTTTTTTTTACTATTTTTAGCTTAGATATAATGTTTAAAGTGTTCAGCATTGATTTTGTATAGACTGGAAACATTTTTCTTATTAACTATGCCACTTTACATGACAAATGGTGTTGCTCTAAATACCTTAATGATACTCTTGATATATAAGGATCTATATATGATAAGATCATCCACACTTTAGTCCTCTTCTCTGCCCTAAATAAAATAACATTTATTAAAAGAGTTCTTTGTTGTCCCTTAGCCTTTATTTGAATGTTGGTATTTCTATCCAGTAAGTATGTTCCAATAATGCTGTGTAACTAGACAAAAAAAAAACGGGAATATAGGATTCCTGGGGGTTGTAAGTATTTCTTGTGCTAAGACAAAGACTTAGCTGAAACCCAGGGTAATTATTTTCAAGTCTTAAAATAGGTTCATGAGAATGGTATGCAGAGAGGACACAAGACACTTTTGTTTGTTTTCCTAACTAGGGCCTTGGCCTCAAAATTCTATGTAAAATTACTGACTCTGCTGAATGGGGCTCTGTTTTAAGACATAAAATAACAAATAGCAGACCTAGAGGCTTCCTAGGTGCTTCTCTTCTTGACCTATAGCTAATTAGAAACATTCTTTCAAAGTCTTGAAAAACACAAGGAAATCTTGAAGAAACATGAAAACATCCCTCAAGTGTAATCTCAACTGGTTAAATCATCATCCAAAAGATTACCTGCTTAAACTCTACTTATAGTGTTCTTGCTTCACTTTTATAAGCCCTGACACATGAAAGAGAGATAGGCAAGACCAAAAGAGGCTGGCCATGGCAGAGTTTATTATTATTTTTTGTTGGTGTACCTATTGGCTTTACTCTCAACAAAATGTCCATTTCTTAGGACCTTACCAGGACCCCTTAACCTTGGAAGTGGAGTATAAGAAGGGAGAAGCTTTGTGGTTGTCCTAGAGCCCATCAATAGTATTTCTTCTTGCACATATGAAAGGTGGTGCTACAGTGAAAGGAACTTAGCTTGCAAATCCCAGGGACTTGAGTTCAGTTCATAGGTTTGGCAATTATGGGGTGAATGTCTCTAATTAATTTTTGTTTTTTCACTCTTAAGTATGTATGATTAAAGCTTTCTTTCAGGATTATTTGAGAATTAAATATAACAACTATTACACAGGTGTGCAAGGCTGTTTCAAAACAAAATGAGGGGCACCTCGGTGGCTTAGTCGGTTAAGCGTCCGACTTTCGCTNTGGTCTCTTGAACCATAAAATATAGCTCTACCACTATAAAATCTCTAACTTCCCCTACATTCATTTCTCAGCAGTGGGTTTCCCCTGTTGGGAAGAAAAAGACTATCATTTAGTATTGGGGTGCCTGGGTGGCTTAGTCGGTAAGCGTCCGACTTTCTCTTAGGTCATGATCTCGCGGTTTGTGGGTCGAGCCCTGCATCGCGCTTTGTGCTGACTGCCAGCTCAGAGCCTGGAGTCTGTTTCAGAGTCTGTGACTCTCTCTCTCTCTCTGACCCTCCCCTGCTCACGCTGTCTCTCTCTCTCTCTCTCCTAGAAATAAATAAAACATTAAAAAATTAAAAAAAAAAACAAAATGAAAAAAATCCATCAATATAATTTGCCACACTAACATATTTGACAAGAAAACTACCTGATATATCAATAGGCATCGAAAAAATAATTAAACATCTGTCATGTTAACAGTGTCAGCAATCCAGGAATACAAAGAAACTTCCTCCATTTGATATAGGACATTTATTAAAAACTTAACATCAACAACATGCTTAATCATGAAAGACTGCCTTCCAAGATTAGGAATTAGGCGAGATTGTCTATTTTCACCATTCCTACACAGTATTGCATTGGAAGCCCTAGAGAATAAAATGAGGATACAAGAGGAAAAGATTTCAATTAGAAAGTAAGAAGTTGTATTACCCTTATTTGCAGACAACATGCTTATCTATGTAGAGAATTCCAAGGAATCTACCAAAATTCTCTTGAAACCATTAAGCAAGTTTCCAAGTTCACAAAATACAGTATTAATAAACAAAAATCATTGCATTTCTATACATAAGCAATGCACAATTGAAAACTAGAAAATTGAAATTGAAAAGAAATTTATGGGGCGCCTGGGTGACTCAGTCGGTTAAGTGTCCGACTTTAGCTCAGGCCGTGATCTCACGGTTTGTGGGTTCGAGCCCCAGGTTGGGTTCTGTGCTGACAGCTAGCTCAGAGCCTGGAGCCTGTCTTCGGATTCTGTGTCTCCCACTCTCTCTCTGACTCTCCCCTGCTCATGCTGTCTCTATCTCTCTCTCAAAATAAATAAAACATTAAAAATTTTTTTAAAAAGAATATTTACCTTTTTTAATAGCTCCAACAAAATGACATAGTTAGCTATAAATCTAATAAAATGTGTGCAGTATTTGTATGGAGAAAACTACAAAAATATGGTGAAATAAAAAAAAAAAAACCTCACGCAATGATCCCAATGGGTTCATGGATTGGAAACTTGATACAGTTAAGATGTTAATTGTCTCCAAAGTGATATATAGATTTAATTCAATCTCAATTGTAATAACAATTATAAATAAACCAATTATAGATAAGCTGATTCTAAAGTGTATAAGGTAAGGTAAAGTAACTCAAATAGTCAAAGCAATTAAAAAAAAATAGAGGACTAGCACTGCCTGTTTTTAAGAGACACTATAAAGTTAGAGTTGTCAGGACAACCTGGTATAGGTGAAAGGATAGACACATAATGAACAGAACAGAATACAAAGCCCAGAAAATAACCTACACAAGCAGAGACAACTCATCTTTGACAAAGGTGCAAAGACAACTGAATGAGGAGTGCAATATTTTTAAGAAATAGTTGACCGTAAGGGACCACCTGGGTGCCTCAGTTCATTACGCACCAGATTATTAGTTCTGGTTCATATCATCATCTCATAGTTCATGAGTTTGAGCCCTGTAGGACATTACTTATCTTTGATATTTTAAAATGGACTTTTTAAAAAACCATAATACTAACAGCAAAAATGTTCTCATCCTAAATTTCTTGAAAAATATCCCAAATCAATACTTTTTTTTCTGTTTTCTAGTAGAAGCTCATTTTTCCCATTCTTAAGCTTTTGAAATAAGCTTCCAATGCTAAAATATCAAACTATGTTCAAAAGGAGATATGGAAGTTGCCAGCCTTTGGCACAGTATGGTGAAACCCATAACTAAAAACAACAGTAGCAGGTGGCAAGAAGTGGGAAGGTCTGTGTTTACAAATGTTCATGGCTGCCTGAAAATATAGAACAGGTTGTCCCCTGGTGCAGTGTTGGTTAGACGAATCATGCTTCTGTTTGGGTTCAGAGTCCACACATCAGTTGCTTCTGGTTGAGTTAACTCGTTTTCCCAATAACACTGTGCGGTTGCAACATACTGAATTAGATTCAAAATGCCATCATAGACCAGTGAGATGTAATGGGAGTCTTCAGACCCTTCCCACTTCAAGAATAGGGTGTAGTCCAGGTTTCCTTGCTGGGTCCATGCACTTGGGCAAAATCCAGATGCCATCTTTGAGCTCTTCAGAGTGGAACAGCTCGTCCTGCAATAGTGTAAACAATAGAACTTTGCAGCTTGTCAGAAGTACTATAAAACTTCAAAATTTATATTTCACAAAATGCAAATCCTAATGCAAATCCAAAAATTTGTTTTCATATGGATTTGCCTTCCACGAAGCAGGCAAGAATGATCAGGAGTTCTGTCTTACCTCTACACACACACAAAATGATGGCAGAATTCTCGGCTAAAGATTTATCTTGTACTCCTGTTTCTATATCTTTTTATTTTTCCACCTGTACATTCTAAAGAAATCCCTTTGCATCTTAACACATTTCACAAATGCCTGCAATCTCTTACTCTCAGCTTCAATTCCTGCCAAAATCTGGTTTGAGTACTAAAAGGGAAGCAAGGAAATGAATGGCCACTGAGGACAGAGGAGTAGGATTTAGAATAGCTCAAATCATGTGTGGATCATTGTTTTTGTAAAGATAATGTTCATATTTACGACACTACCATACAAATATTTAATTTAAAGAAAAATCTCATTTATATTCCAAAAAGTATTATAGGTAATAGGTTGTATGAGCATGAAAGATTCAGAACACTGTTTCCATGGAGAGTAAATGCCTCTTGATTTCCCCTTGAGATTTTATTTATTTATTTACTTATTTATATATTTATTTAAATTTAAATAGTTAACATACAGTGTGATATTGGTTACAGGAGTAGAATTCAGTGATTTTCAGTTACATACAGCACCCAGTGCCCATCACCCACCTATTCCCCATCCACCTCCCTCCAATTCTCAGTTTGTTCTCTATCATTAAGAGACCCTTGTGGTTTGTTTACCAATCTTGTCTTTTTCCTCCTTCCCATATGTTCATGTTTTGTTTCTTTTTTTTTTTTTTTTAAATATTTTTATTTATTTCTAGGAGAGAGAGAGAGACAGCGTGAACAGGGGAGGGTCAGAGAGAGAGGGAGTCACAGACTGAAACAGGCTCCAGGCTCTGAGCTGGCAGTCAGCACATAGCCCGACGCGGGGCTCGAACCCACGAACCGCGAGATCATGACCTAAGCGAAAGTCGGACGCTTAACCGACTAAGCCACCCAGGCGCCCCATTCATGTTTTGTTTCTTAAATTCTACAAATGAGTGAAATCTTACAGTATTTGTCTTTCTCTAATTGACTTATTTTACTTAGCATAATACATTCTAGCTCCATCCATGTCATGGCAAATGGCAAGATTTCACTCTTTTTGATGGCTGAGTCATATTCCATTGTGTGTATATGTGTGCATGTGTGTCCATTTATCAGTTGGTGGACATTTGGGTTCTCTCTATAGTTTGGCTGTTGTTGATAATGTTGCTATAAACATTGGGGTGCATGTACCCCTTGAATCTGTATTTCAATCTCCGTGGAGGCAAGGAGTTTTATCTCTTTGTTCACTGCTATATCCCCATTGTCTAGAAAGGATATCTAGAATCTATTAGAGTAAATACTTCTCAAATGAAGATATTAATTAGTAAACTCATTAATTACTAGAGCCTTATTTGAGTCTTATTTTTGTAAATATTTATTTGCATACTATATATGTAGACCCAATGCCACATGCTGACACTATGGCTGTGAACAAGACAAATGTGGTCCCTGCCCTCATGGAACTTACCAAACAATTAGAGAGACTATATGTTAAATAATAATGCAATAAATAAATGCAAACATGAATTTTATTAAAGCAAAATATATATTTTTAAGAATCCATACAGCAAAGAAAATGAACTTATTTGAGGTGGGCTGTGTGACTTGGAAATTAGAAATAAAACAGACAGAGATAAAATGAGACCTCTCATTTCAACCTTTGGGACTTTGAAAATGTATTTTACTGCTTTAAACCCCCTTCATAACTTAGTGCCTTTCTTACAGTATTCTAATCTTGCATTAGACTTATTAGAGACCTTTTCTTATTCACGCTAATACCTAATATATATTAATATATATTAATTGAATGAGATAATACCTAATATATATTAATTGAATGAGATAAATTTTGATTTCGCTAATAACTCTTGTTTAAAGGCTGAGTATGTATAGTTCACTTTTATCTCGTGCATAGAGTCTTGCACTTAGCCAGTTAGTCAAAAGTAAAAAAATGTCAATAGTTGCCTTTTCAGTGTTTACTTGAAAACATCTTAGAATACTTACAACTTATGACCAAAAAGTAAAAAATAAAACAGCCTTATAATTTCATACTCTAATGATAAAAGTATGTAATGCTGCTTTCTATCCTCAAAAGTTGTGCTGAAAGCTCCCCTGAGTTCTACATTTTTGTGTGTGAAGTGGATAATCTTTATTTATCCCTCTAGATCCATCCTGTACCATTTTCTACCTTGTCCTGTTTCCCAGGGAGCAGATATCTATGGACTACAAACAAACCAGAGTTTGCGCTACATCTGACTACTATTTAGATTTGACCAGTTGAGAGCATCAGCAGCAGGTTAGAAATTGACAAAGGAGAGGTTGGGGTATTTTGTGCCCTGGCTGGCTGCATGCCCTTCTGTGATACTACAGTGGCTACATTCTGCTATATCATCATATAAGTTCTGCAGGATTTCCTCTCCTCCAGATATAATTATTTCTAGGTTTTTATGTTGCCTCTCTCTCCCTGCTCTGCAGCCCCAAAGGTAATAAAGGTTTCTGCCCCTTGTTGTAGGAAACTTCATCAACATGTATTGGTTTTTCTTAGACCTGCTCACACCTTTGTAAATAATCCTTTTATTAAACTTGCTTCACTTACTCTGAGTTAGCCATCCTGTTCTACTAGGATCCTGCTACAAGAGACATACTTTTTCTTATTCAAAGTGAGAGTAAAACTGAAAAATGAATGAAGAGCTAACTATTGTGAGAGAAGTTTCTGGGTAAGCAAAGAAACTGCATGTTTCATTGCGAAGAGTAGAAGCCTTGAAGTCGGGTGGACCCGGCTTGTTCCAGGCTCCAACTCTTCCTACATGTGGGACTAGAGACCAGTTACTTAAATCCGTTGTGTCTCAGGATTGTCCCACGTAAAATGGGGATGAAAAGTCTCAACAGGACTAGTGGGAGAATTACTGATACCGTGCAGGGTGCTTGCTCCTGGCACGTCGTAGGCACTCAGTAAATGGTGCTTTTATCACCAGCAATAACTTCCGCCAACAAGAGCACATTCAAACAACAAATCAGAAATGTTTCTTTAAAAACAACAGTGGGGTGCCTGGGTGGCTCAGTAGGTTAAGCTTCCGACTTCGACTTCGGCTCCAGTCATGATCTCAACAGTTCATGAGTTCGAGCCCCATGTGGTCCTGATCTCATGGCTCATGAGTTTGAGGCCCACATCTGGCTGTGTGCTGACAGCTCAGAACCTGGAGTCTGATTCGCATTCTGTGTCTGCCTCTCCCCCACTCACACTGTCTCTCTCTCTCTCTCTCTCTGTCTCAAAAATAAACATAAAAAATTTTATTTTATTTTATTTTATTTTTTTTTTAATTTTTTTAATGTTTTATTTATTTCTAGGAGAGAGAGAGAGAGAGACAGTGTGAGCAGGGGAGGGTCAGAGAGAGAGGGAGTCACAGACTGAAACAGGCTCCAGGCTCTGAGCTGGCAGTCAGCACAGAGCCCGACGCGGGGCTCGAACCCATGATCCGCGAGATCATGACCTAAGCGAAAGTCGGATGCTTAACCGACTAAGCCACCCAGGCACCCCATAAACATAAAAAATTTTAAAGACAACAGAGCCACAGTGATTTTGACAAGGAAGAGAAGGAGAAAGTTCTGTGTACATTTCTACGTTTTTTTCACCAATGCTTATTATTTAAATAAATGTGCTTTCCTACAATCTACTATTGTAGGAAATCTACAGTACAAATCTACGATACAAATCTACTTTCCTATACTATTATAGGAGAGTGGTTTATATTTTATAGGACCAAATGGCATCCTGAGACAATGCCCATTTATGGGCCATCAATTCTAAAATATTTCTGAAGAAGATGTAAAGTTTTGCTAAAGCACTTAATTCATTGTGAGATTAGAACAAGAGTCAGACAACTACATTTGTTATTTTTTTTAAATCTCTCTCTTATAGACATAATGTAAAACCCATTAAGTCATAATATCATTTTATTTGAATACAAATGTTCCAAAATTCTTCTAACCATTTGCTTGGTAGAGTTTTCAGAGTTCATTCTATTAAAAAACAAATATATTTCTTCACATGAGTCTTAGAATGAGTTAGTTTTCTTGAAGAGAAATCTTACCAACAGATTTATCTTTAGAAAATGTATATTTTACACTAAGAAAATCAATGATTTTTTTCTTTATTTCCCAATTGTCTCTTTGAAGTTTTCTAAGAATCTGTTGGTTTTTTTTTTTTTTTTTCAATTAAAAAACTCTGTATCAACTCAAGGCCCATTGAATTAAATGGTATTTGAATAGCAACTTTTCCTCCTTTGGTGTTAGATGTTTTATGAGAATGCATTTTTAGAAGATATCTTATTTGCAATTACATCTTCTGGACATTTGGATATTCACAAGTAAAATGTTATTTCAGGAGATTCCTATAAATATGTCAGCATTTATGAAGTGCTTTTAAAACATTTGGAAGTAGCTAATTGTTGCTTTAGAAAAATCTGTTCTAAATATAGAAAATGACACATTGGCTGCTGTTGACACATTTATCCTTGAACTCAGGAGCTGCACAGGCTTACCCAAATTGACATGTTGCTGCAGTCTCTTCTCTGGTTATTAGCTTTAAGGGTTAGTTATCAAATATTATTCAAGGGTAACAGGTAAAGCCACACAAGGAAAGAAATGAAACTTTGGGACAAAGAAGAAAAATGTTCTGAATGCTGTGGGGGTAGCTGATGTTAATCACTCCGTGCAAAGAACAGATACTGTTATGCCAAGCAGAATGTGACAGTATTGAATGTGGAACTTTGAAAAGAAACATTCTTTAGAATGTTAGGATATCAGACTTTCAGCTTAGACTATATTGGTTTCCAGCAAAGATGATGTGTATAATAACTTTGGAAACACTCAGTAGTTCAGGAAATGAGAAAGCACTGCACTGAAGACCCATAGGAAGGGAGATGCAGAGCTGTACGTGGGACGGACATTTGTTTCATTTGTTTCATCTTCAACATCATTTCCTCTGTTTTCCTTAAGTGTTGCATTTGACAAATATTTTCAGCGCTTAACGTTTTATATGGGGAGCTTTCTACTTTATATGCATCATCCTTTGAAGAAAATGTGTTGAACCCAAGAATTATAAATGAAGATGGAGAAGTAGGAGTAGGAATACACCAAAAAGAAGCCCCTCAGATTACCTTCATAGACAAGACTTCACTGGCGTTACCACCTGGGATAATTACTGAAAATGTACCTTTCCTGTGTCTTCAATCCTTGCCCATACCTACTATGACCCAGATTTTACTTGGTCTCAAAATTGAATTTAAGATGAGTAACATTCATTAATTGAACATTCTATGTACTAATGCATTTGCATTATCCTTTTCACTTTTCAATCACTACTTTGGGAATTTACACTAACACAGAGATTCAGCAGATGGGCAGGTGAATCTGGAGGTTGGTAAAAACAGATGTGCCTATAAGCTATGTTCTTTATGCATTTTAACCTCTACTGGAATGAACTTGGGCAAATAATCTTTACATTTCAATGTTGTGAATTTGGGGCTGAATAGATGGTGTTCAGGAGTTTTGAACTAATTTGTAGATGCACCTTGATGTGGTAGTTTTTGCTTGGAATATGAATGCCTTTCCCCTTATTTATCTGTGTGACAAAAGTAATATTGCTTTTCCTTTCTAAGTTTCAATTCCCCTTCACTAAAAGATATAACAATACCCGGGGGTGCGTGGGTGGCTCAGTCAGTTAGGCATCTGACTTCATCTCTCCACTCAGGCCTTGAGCTCATGGTTTGTGAATTCAAGCCCTGCTTTGGGCTTTGCACTGGTGGTGGGGAGCCTGCTTGGGATTCTGTTTCTCCCTCTCTCTGCCCCTCCCTCTCTCACTCTCTCTTTCTCTCTATCAAAATAAATAAATAAATAAACTTAAAAAAGAAATAACAATTCCTCCTCTGTAAGATTGTTGAAAAATCAAATGTAGTGTATATATGTTTAAGGGAAATTAGAGTATAAAAAGAAGGGCTCAGTTTAGTAAATAGTAATTTGAATGTGTGTGTATTAGGTTTTAATTACTTGCTACTTGGAGATTTAAATGGTTACCTTTATCCATTTAAATGGTTAGGTTTGTTTATTTGTTTGTTTGTTTTACAGAAGTTTTTAAAAGTATAAAAGGTCAACTGAAAGCTGTTTATTTCTCAGGACTGTTTGACAAAATTCTCACCTTCCCTGACAAAATAAAAAACAAAATGAACTCAATTAGTTCTAGTCCTTATGTGGTGCTTTTCAAGAATACTTTCCTGAAATAGCCATCACAAGAATTAAAATGTATTTGTTGACTTTTGCTGATTATTTCTCACTTCTAAACCTCGCCATTTTGAATTTGCAGGTATGAATATAAGCAAGAGTGAGATAACAAAAGAAACTTCATTAAAACCATCTCGGAGGTCACTGCCTTGCCTTGTTCAGAGCTATGCCTACTCAAAGAGTTTGAGCCAATCTACCTCACTCTTCCAGTCAACGGAGAGTGAATCTCAGGCTCCCACTTCTGTGACCTTAATCTCCTCTGACAGAGCTGAGCAAGGTGAGCTGCTATCTTGTTCTTTTGTTGAACTTGCAGAGTCAGCGTTTTCAAGCCATTCCTTCCTTCCTTCATCCACTTTACTAGTATTTATTAGAGCTCTTAGCAGGAAGGCTAGCATAGGAAGACCAGTATACCAGTCAATGGAAGGCCAGTTCTTGGCCAGATATGTTTTCACTTCTTATTTGCCTTGAAAGTAGCCAACGTTCTGGGAACCTGGACCTAATACTTTCTGTTTGTGGGAACATACAGACCAGCTAGACCAGACTAGCTCGTTCTCATTTCTGGTGAGAATTTATAACCAGTAACTGAGTAGAATATGTCAGCAGTAATCAAATCAGTTTCCTAAAAAGAAAGACCAAAAATTTTAAATAATATTGACAATAAAGCAATGAAGATTTGGCTTTGGTCAAAATATAACCAACCCCCCTGTTATTCAGTGGATTAGGTATGTTTTTATTTTCCCATCCCATCTTTTTGTCTTATGAGAGTGCATTCCTTTATGATTCCTTGAGGTTGTTTCTTCCTCTGGATAACTTTGAAAATACCAGGATTCTCGGGGCACCTGGGTGGCTTGGTTGGTCAAGCGTCCAAATTTGGCTCAGGTCATGATCTCACTGTTCATGGGTTCGAGCCGCATGTCAGGCTCTGTGGTGACAGTTTGCGGAGACTGGAGCCTGCCTCAGATTCTGTGTGTGTCTCTCTCTCTGTCCTTCCCCCACTCATACTCTCTCTCTCTCTCCCAAAATAAATAAAACATTAAAAAATTTAAAAAAAAGAAAATACTAAGATTCTATTTTCAATAATATTGTGAAATCATTACCAATTATCAGCAGCTTACATCCATGCCCAATAACTACTTTTCTAGGAGCTAATTATTCAAGAAAATAAAAGGCTTTAAAATATAATAGAGATACATCTTGCTCTTACTGAGTGAAAATTTAATTAACCAATTTCAACTCATTAACTTAAAAATGTTTATATTTGGCTATCATTTGGGTATCAGCCACCATGGTCATTTTTTATATATTAATGTTTCTTTTTCCCAAAACTATGAATGGCTTTTTTTTTTCCAGTTAATGCTGAGGAGGATAAAAAAGACTCTGTGCTCAAATGCTCTTTCGCTGACCTTAGTGACTTTTGCTTGGGTAAGTTGATTTCTAGTACTTCCTACTCCTTTACCCCCTCTTCAAACATAAGCTGCCTTCTTCAAATCTATAACATTTTTTTTAAGAAAAAAATTCAGGCTTGGTCTTTAGCATTTGATGGATGAGCATAATAATCTAAGGTGAAAAAATGAGTAAGCTATTTCATGTACAGCTTGAAATTCGAGTAGTATAAGATTTTTAATGAACAATAACCTCATAACTAAAAACTTTAACACTTTCCTTCAGTTCTCTGTCAGTAAGCACATTCATACTGTTGTTTCTAGATTTATCAAATTTCAGCAGTATCCTTTGATCCCCTGTTGTGTCAGATGAAGATTTAGCCTATTTGTATGACCTTTCAATTATTCATAGTTATATTGCCATTTAAAATTTTAAACCTTTCTACTGATTTACTTTGTAGCTTTAAGTAGTATATTTATACATTTTATCGTGTTCCTTCACATTTTAATGATATCTCTTGACTCTGCACTTGGCAAATGTATCACTACGATGCAAATAATGCCTTAGCAGTTCCAAATTTTTATGACCTCTGTGCCACTCTTGAGTAGTCCTAGAGTCAAGGTCACATTGTTGCCCCTTTCCAACCCTCCATCAAATACTCAAAATCATGCCACACTAAACTTTCTTCTTTATCCCACAAATGTTTATTAGTCTTATTTTTCCTAGATTATGTTTTGTTTTGTTTTCTTTTTCTTCTTGGGAGAAGAAAATATCTTCTAAATATTCTTGTATTCCAGATTCTTATTTTTATATCCTTTATCTCATTCTTCTTCTTTAAAAAAATTTTTAGCATTCACTGTCTTCTTGTTGAATTACTGGATTCAGTCTAGTTTCTAATTTCCAACATATTCCTCTTTCTTAGTTTTTAGTCTCATTTTTTTTTTGAGGATATCCTGAGGCAACTACCTCTGAAGGCTCATGTAAGATACAGACTTTCTAAGTTATTGTATCTCTGAAATTACTTCAGTTCACTCTTACATTTCATTTTATTTTATTGGTTATAAAGTTCTAGGTTAAAGATCATTTTCCTCAGGATGCCTGGGTGGTTCTGTGGGTCAAGCATCAAACTCTTGATTTCATGAAATCATGGTTCAGGAATTCAATCCCCACATCAAACTCTTTACTGACAGCGTGGAGCATACTTAGGATTCTCTCTTTACCCCTCTCTCAAAATAAATAAATAAACATTAAAAAATAATTTTCCTCAAAATCCAGAGACTGATTCACTGTTGTTTAGCATCCATTGTTACTGCTAAAAACCCAACTGCTGTCTGATTCTCGTCTGTCAATGGTTTTTTCTTCTCTCTGTGCACTTTTATTATCTTTATTTGTGCGTGTTACAAAGTTATACAACATAATGTTTGGGTGTGTGTACATGTATGTGTGTGCATTTGTTTTCATCTCATGATTTTGATTTCTGCCTCAGTTGTGGAAGATGTCCTGCACTTTTCTTCCAAATGAATTTTCATATCTGTGTGTGTGTGTGTGTGTGTGTGTGTGTTGAGGGAAGGGTGAGGTCATATGCTTATATTTGATATCCAGGAGTCTTTTTTTGTTTTCAGAGCATCTTATTGTATTTCATGAACACAACATCTCTAAACTCTCTAATTACTCCTGTGATTATTTAAGTTTTCCTTTGTTTTTTTTAAGGTTTAGGCTACTGTTGCAGAGATTCATTTTTCTGACTGCTTAAATTAGTCATTCTCTTTTAGGCTGTAGAATTTCCAAGAATTTCTGGTGATCTTTGTTCATACATTTACATAAGCTGGATAGAAAGAAAATAAAGTCGGGATTTATCAGAAAGTGATATTACTCTGCTCCAACACTTATTTTCTGACCTCAGTGTGAATTTATTTATAACCTTCAGAAGGTTAGTCCTAGGGTTTCAGTAGTGAGCATGTCGGTGGCCTGGCTACAATGCCTGTATCAGTGATTCTCAACTCTGGCTACATATTCTAGTCACCCAGGGGCTTTCAAAACTTTCTGGGTCCCAGCTCCAGAGAATCAGTTGTAATTGGTCTCAAGTGAATTCAGGATCCATAATTTTAACTATGCCTCAGATAAATATTAAAGGTAATGAGAATTAAGAATTTCCAGCCTGAAAGATG
The DNA here is from genome assembly GCF_003009895.1 of Hyaena hyaena. Taxonomy (NCBI): domain Eukaryota; kingdom Metazoa; phylum Chordata; class Mammalia; order Carnivora; family Hyaenidae; genus Hyaena; species Hyaena hyaena. The sequence goes on along the minus strand of NW_024081387.1, from coordinate 371,660 downwards.
TATCTTGATTTCTCTCTAAGGGCATCCTCTAGGTACTTTTTCATAATTTTTCAAACAATGAGCTCTGTGATTTATCATAGCATTCTGAATTACTGCAAATTAGTCATATTTCTTATAATACTCACTTTTGTGTGTGTGGCACACACAAAATAGTGCTGGCTTATTAAGTTTCCTAATTAAAGAAAAGACAGCCACCAGCAGGTTCATTTCTTCTACAACATCAACATCAAAAAGAACTTTTCATCAGAACAAATACAGTCTATCAGAGTACAAAGGTCTTTCCCAGAGTAATTAATTCTGAAAGTGGTGACTATTGTTATTTTCTGATAAGAAGACAAAAACAAGAATGGAAACCTTGTCCAAAGTATCCATACAGATGACATAGTTTGCAAAGCACCTTTCACTAATAATTCTCCCAAATTAATACTTGTTAAAAGCTAATAATAACTCTGGCCATGCAAACCTTTCCATTCAACTCTATGCATCTTATTTTGATAAATTGCCATCACACATGCCAACATTTTCACTAAATGCTTAATGTAATTGGATGTCCTAACTCCGTGTTTTCTTCCTCAATCTAAACATTTGACTTGTGTTCCTGTCTCTCCAGGCTTTGTACCCTATAGTCAATATTTTAGCATCTCCAGTATCTATATACCATTTATTCCATTTAAGAAAATATCACAGCTTCTAGGGATTAAAGGGATTAAAGCATGTACACATGAGGTATTTGCCTTTACAGTGAAGATGAGATTGAAGCTCTGGCTGATGGTAGTATCGCCAAGCAGTTCAGGAATCCATCTCGATATAACACCTGGCTGGAAAGTACTCTTTTAGAGTCAGCTGCATATCTAAAACATGAATGATTTTATTGTCTTTGAGAAGAGATCCAGCAAAATGACATCAAATATACCAAGCGTGTAATTAAATAAAACATGAGTATTTTAGCAATACATACTCTTTTTAAATTCAACCACATTACATTTTCTAATTTTCCTTTTAGAGTGCAGGCTGCCAGCTTCTGGGTTGGTTAATGCGTTTCCAAGTACCAAAAGGCTCTAATACAATTTTTTTGGAACCTGACTGATGCACCTAATTAATAGCTTTTTTTAATATATAGTGAACTACTTCGAACTGTCCCATGAGAATATCAATGCTGTGGCAAGGTTAACTGCATGTGCTCAGTGTTCCATTGAGGATGAATATTTCTCACCATTCAAAATGATAGCTATGGAAGAAGGAACATTCATGGTTTTGTTGATTTAAAGCTGGACATTTCCACTAAGATTGCCTAACAAGAATTTGCAGAATATTATGGATGAAATGCTGGTTTCCCAGACAGGCATTGGCTACATTCCCATTGTTGTATCTACTGGCTTTGTCACTGTGGCTTATTATTAAATACTCTGAGCTTAGTAATCTCATTTGTAAATTGGAGTTAATGATCAATACTTTGCAAGATTATTGAAATAAATGATGTGACATAACTCCATTATACTCCTAGCACAGCATCATAGAGGTTCAACAATATTTGCCCATTGCTTTATTCGATAACTTATAAGCTTATCTTTCACCTCAATTTTTTCTGGGCTCGGGGATATTTTCACTAACCAGCTGTTTCTATTATTACCAAAATGTGATTTTTAAGGCAGAGTGGAATAGCAATAATTTACCGAACACATATTACACAACTCTCTACCTGCATTATCTCACTAATTCTTATAACAGTTCCTTGGGTTAGATACTATTAATAGCCTCTTTTAATAGCTGAGAAAACTGATTAGCCAAGAGATAAAATAACTTGCCAAATGGCATATATCTAGCCAATGGAGAATGAAGATTCCAATCCAAGAAATCTTAATCCCTTATCTCCCTTAATCATCACAGTAGGAACACAGTCCTTTGGGTTGAAAAGTGATTAGTGATGTCCATAGGCTACTAACTCTGCAAGATGTTGTTAAGTATGAGGCTGTGAGCAGCAAAAGATGGGAGTAACGCTGCATGGCAAAATATATCGGAGAGATGATTGACTGAAGTAAGCTAATCAGGTTGGGAAGGTTAGAATTTGGTTTTTCATCTTTCATTGTTTTTATGGTCATTTGTAAACTTTTAATTCTACTTTTCATAGAGCAGCTTTCAAAGCCAGGGCACCATTTCACCCTGCACCCTCACCTACACAGACAGACACACAGGCACACAGATACACACACACAGATACACACACACAGACACACAAACATACACACACACACACACACACACACACACACACACCACAATTATTCTGGAAAGTGCTGATCCATGTAACAGTGAATTCAAGATCTTGATGTAATAGTCCTCTTTCCTGTCAGCCCTGGAAGCCCGCCCATCATCACCCACCACCCACCCCTTCTCTTGCTAGTGTTCCGTAAAATGACAAGGACAGAAAGATCCATACTGACAAGTAACTGATACTTGATTCTGCCCACACTCGTGCTACAGCAAAATCAGGTAACTTCGATGTGATATAATTGGGGCTTATTAAAACCAACATAACTTTAGTCCAACCAACCAATATATACATCTACCTAATCTTGTGAAGTCTACATTTTGCTCACATCATGAAATGGATCCCTTAGGAGGTGATTTATATTAGAGTGGTAAGATTATTTGTTTTCTATGAGCTGGAGTGTTCATTTTATTTCTTAAAACAGTTATGGTCAAGTGAGTATATGATGATTTTGCTTTCATTTTGTAGTATTAAATAATCTCCACTAATTTTTAAAAAATAGTTTAATGTTTATTTATTTTTGAGAGAAAGAGAGAGAGAGAATATCTGAAGCAGGCTCCAGGCTCTAGGCTCTGAGCTCTCAACACAGAGCCTGATGTGGGACTCGAACTTGGACCAGGAGATCATGACCTGAGTGAAAGTTAGCTGCTCAACTGACTGAGCCAATCAGGACCCCCTCTCCACTAATTTTTGATTTTTTTTTAAAACAACATTTCATCTTAAGATGGTGTAGAAAAGAACTTTGTGGTAATGTTACCAACTTATTTCAGGGATATAAATATTTCAGGATATTTCTATATACAGAAATAAGGGAATAACACTGAAAGAACATACTGTTTTCCAGTTTTGTCAACATCATAGTCACTGTAAGTCATTTCAGTTGTTTGTTAAACCCATTAAGTAAGTCCTCTTGGCTCAATTTTCAAATTACATTCAGAATCTGACACAGCTCTGCACTTGCTGCTACAAGTGCTATATCCAAGTCACACCTTGTCCAGCCTGCCACGTCTCCTGGTAGATCTGCATAATAGCTTCCTAATTGTCTCTGCTCCAATGCCTGTCTCCTTATGGTCTACTTTCCATATAGCAGCCAAAGGAAGCTCTCATAAAAAGAAAATTAAATCTCATCGTTTCTCTACTCAATCCCCCCCAGTTTCCCATTACATGTAAAATGTAAACTCCTCACTGTAGCCTTCAGAGGCCTTAAGGGACCTGGGCCTTTTCTCTCTAGAGCACTTGCTAACACTTCCTTTGACTCACGGTGCTACAGCCAATCAGCCCTCTTTTGTTCTTTGTTCATAAGAAGCTTGCATTTACCCCAAAGCCCTCCACTAAGAGAACTGGATTCATACAGGCTTCACTTTGTGTCTCCTAATCTTCATTTAGGTGATCTTACCAGGAATTATAAGATTTATTTTTTTCCCTCTTCCCTGTCCAGAGGAGACTTTGTGAGCCTTGTTAGTGGCTCTTCTTAAGTAGTAGGAGAATGCCCTCTAACATTGTTTTTACAGGAAGTCTTCCCAAATACCCATTTAGATGCTTCCTGCTTTCTATTATTAAAGCATTTTGGTTATAATACTATTATACTCAGTTCACCAGATGACAATTACTATTTATATCTGTCTTATTCATATTATCTAATATATACTGTCTACTTAGTGATAGATAGATGGAAAATTGATGATGAGGTGAATGTATGGAGCAATGGATGTAGATAGAATAAACACTGGCACCCTGACATAGTGAAAAGCAGTTTATCTTCAAGATTTTCCCGGTTGTGGGGTTGACTGAATACAACTCTGGCACGACCTTCACCGTGACCAGCTAGTGTCAGGACTTGAGAACACTGCCAATGTAGGAAGAAGTGAACAGCAAAGGAACTGCAAAGAAATAAGAAGTTGGAATCTTCATTACCACCATGTTCTAACCACTGAGTCAACCACATATGGACCATTTGGTTTATTCCTCATAGGACACTTCAGTGGAATAATAATTTTTAAAATCATGGAATTTATTAGTAGCCAGAAGACCCAGTTTCAGGAATGATATCACTCAGTAAAAAGGTATACACAGTCTGTGCCTCAGGCTCCTGATTTATGAAATAAAGATCTCAGTATTACAGTTTGATATTTTTCTTATAATGTAAATGGGGATTGAGCAGAACTGAATTAAGAGTTTTTGTGAGATGCAGGTAAAGAGAATGTACTTTGGGAATACTAGTATGCATATTAATTAAAAGTTAATTAATATGAAAAATTTGATTTGGTTTTGCTCAATAATTATTAGTTCTTTTTTCACTGTATCAGGCTCCCTGCTTCAATATATTAAATGATTTTTTAAGCTTTGAGAATCTTTTTTTTAATATAACAGCTTTATTGAGATAATTCACATAACATATACCCAATTCACATACATTTCACCCATTTTAAATACAATTCACCCATTGAGTTTACAACCCAATGGTTTTTAGTATATATAAATTTATCCATAAATTATAAAGAATAAAAATAACCTTAAGTCATTATTATTATTTTAATTTTTGGCCCCAGCTACTCTGGCAATCCTCGAACACACTACCATCAGCAATGTATAGGAAGGTTGCACAGGTAAATAATTGGAGGCCAATTAGTAAGATCACCCACACAGATTTAAAATTCCCTAACAGTTACCTCATCCATTTCCAGACCCTCCAGCAGTTATATTACGATGTAGCAAAGGTAATGTAATGGCATTAAAACAAAGAGGAACTGATCTAGAATACTTTATCGATTAAAATTACACTCTCAGAAATGGCTGTAAGATTTATGCTGTAACCATAGGAGGCTCCCATCCTGATTGGACTCCCTGAGTTTTGAGCTGATGTTGGTTTGTAAACAAAATTTGGAAGAGTTCATGGATTCCCATTTGTCTCAATAAAAGTTTGCATCATAAATTATATCACTGATGATTGGAAAAGGGATTTGTAGATTAGATTTTAAATTATTCATTAGTATACTCAGGTTAATTACATTGTTTCCTGTCCATGTAGGTTTTAAGATAGATGATATGGCTTTTTTTGTAGCCCCAAAATAAATAATTGGTTTTGTAGATTCCTAATTACTAGCATTATAAATTTACAGAAAGATTAAAGAAGAGAATATGTATTTCTTTAATACCTTATGTGTACAAATCACATAGATTATTTCATTTAATCCTTGGAACGAGATGTGGTTATACAGATTTTCAGATTAAGAAACTTTAACTGACCCACTGCCTTTAAACTAATAAATGACATAACCAGAATTAATTTGGGTTTGCTGAAGTCATTATTAGTTATCTTTTGATTACTCCCTACTTGAACATATTAAATGACTTTTTTAAGCTTTGAGAATCTTGGGTTTTTTCCTAATATAGTAGTTTTATTGAGGTATCATTCACATACTATACAATTTGACCATTTTAAGTGTACAACTCAGTGATTTTTCATATATTCACAGAGATGTGCACTCATCACCATAATCAATTTTAGAATGTTTTCATCACCTCAAAAGGAGACCCTATACCCATTAGCAGTCATCTGTTATTCCCTAAGCTTCAAGTAAACCCTTCATTTGCTTTCTGTCTCTCAGAAACTATGAGACCATGACCTGACCTGCAGTCAGCTGACTGAGCCATCCAGGCGCCCCCCATAGTTTTTATTATAGCCATCCCAGTGAGTGTGAAGTGGTCTCATTGTGGGTTTGACTTACATGTCCCTGGTAATAATGATGTTGAGCATCTTTTCATTTGATTGTTGGCCTCTTGTATATCTTTTTTTTTTTTTTTGGATGAATGTCTATTCCAATCCTTTGTCCATTTATAAATTGAGTTATTTGTCTTCTTATTAATGAGTTGTAAGTATTACATTTACATATGTATATATGCTCTTCCTGTTTCTCATATGGATAGAAGCACATATATACATGTAAAACATGTTTATTTGTGTATATATGCATGTATATATAGCACACATGTATGTTATATATCTATTCTATAACCTAATGTCAAGTGCTGATATATATGTACATATATAGCATGCATGTTTGTGTGTGTGTGTGTGTGTGTGTGTGTGTGTGTGTCAAGTGCTGATAAAAGTAATAAAGCCTTATAAGGAGATGAAGAACTATGGGAGGTTCTATTTTAGAAATGGTGGTCAAGGAGAGATTCTCTGAGGCAGTGACATGAGCAGAACCCTGGCTGCAATGGGGATTGAGCATTCCTGGCAGAGAAAGGAGCAAGTGCAAAGGCTCTGTGGTGAGAGCATACTTAACATCAAGGAACCCAGTGTAACAGGATGGGCGGGAGTGAGGATAGAGTTGGAAAGGGTCGAGAAGTGGTAGCAAGGGGCCCAATGATGCTTACCCAGGGTGCCATAATGTAGATAGGACTTTTACTTGGAGCTATAAAACTATTGAAGGTTTTGAGTAGAAGTTTAATGTAATTTGACGACTACTTTGAAAGAGCCCCACTGGCTGTCATGCAGTGTGGAAAAAGAAACAGGAAGATTGTTTAGGAGACTCTCACAGACTTCTGCCAAGAGAGAGTGGTGGTATGGGTTAAGAAACTACAACGTTGATAAGCAACCAACTTCTAGATGTAATTTGAAGATAGTTCAGACAGGGGTGATGGATATTTAAATACTGTAGTCATTCAGCAAATTTTACTGAACGGCAATGGCAGGTCAGAACTTGTTCTAGATGTGAGAGACAAAGCAGTGAGTGAAAAAGACAAGAAAAATGAACAACGCAAAAAACTGGCCCGCAATACCCTAGTGAAGGAAATAGATAATAAATGAAGATAAGTAAAAGCATATTGCATGTTCAATACTGATAGATGCTAAGGAGTAAAGCAAAGCAGAAAAATAAATGATACTTCATGCTCAGTCAACAAAATTTACTTAAGGATAAGACATTAGGTATAAGAGAAAATGATGAGTCATGATTTTGGCCTGTGTAACTGGAAAAATGGAGTTGCTATTTATCAAAATGGTAATTGTTCCTATATTTTATTATGCATAGGCTTAGGGAAACATTCTTGTGAACATAGATTTTTTTTTCTTTTAGATGATTTTAACATTCCTCTCCAGTTGTGCTCTTCAAACATATTGTCATATGTTGTTCCTAAAGTTTGACTAATTTATATTGGCTCAGAGAACAAATGACTATTATCAGTTTCCCTAGCATCTGGATATTTTTTTAAAATTTTTTATGCTTATTTATTTTTGAGAGAGTGAGAGACAGAGTGTGAGCAGAGAAGGGGCAGAGAGAGAGAGGGAGACACAGAATCTGAAGCAGGATCCAGGCTCTGAGTTGTCAACACAGAGACTGACATGGGGCTCAAATCCACAAACTGAAGTCAGATGCTCAAATGACTGAGCCACCCAGGAGCCCCTGGATATATTTATTAAAAATGAAAAATGCAATGGGGCACCTGGGTGGCTCAGTCGATTCAGTGTCTGACTTCGGCTCATGTCATGATCTCACAGCTTGTGATTTTGAGCCCTGCCTCAGTCTCTTGGCTGACAGCTCGGAGCCTGGAGCCTGCTTCGGATTCTGTGTCTCCCTCCCTCTCCGCCCCTCCTCTGATCACATTCCGTCTCTCTCTCAAAAATAAATATTAAAACATTAACAAAATGATAGATGCAAAATAACATTTCTGTACTGGTATAAAACAGTACCTTTTTAAATTTTAAGTTCTTGGTCACTGAGAGTATTAAAACACATAAAAATAAATAAGTTTTTACTAAATTTATTTCATCTTTTAGTTTTTGCCTGTTGACAAATTTTATCTTTATCTATTGGGATATTAATATTTATCTCCATTCTTGTCAACATAAGGAGGAGGGAAAGCTGTGTTTATAATTAGAGATTCTATCCTTTTTCATTCAACAAATATATTACAAGTTTTATGTGACCCTGTTATTTTTAAATTTGTGAATATTTTATTGCTTCATAGTTTCCTAAATCATCATCTCGCCAATACTGCAAGAGGCAGTATTCCATAGTGGCTAGAAATGTATGGTTTAGAGCCATATTTCTTGGACTCTACTGCCACACACGAAATATGAGATTCCAGGTAACTGCTACATTTCCTCATTGGTAACAAAGTCTAGAAATAATACTTGTAAAGTATTTAATCAATAATATATGAAAATATTATGGCACCCTTCCCAGCGCTTTGAACAAAACCATCGGGATTATTGTTGACTTTTCTCTTTCATATGCCACATCCAATAGAGTTCTATTAACTTTCCCATTAAAAAAACCATCTTCAGTTCAACCATTTCTCAGTCTTGATACCACCTTGACCCAAACCATATCCTTTCTACATGATTATTGCAATAACTCCTACCTAGTTTCTTTGCCTCTGTCCTTGCCCCCTTTAGCCTATTCTCACTGTCAGCAGCCAGAATGATTTTATTAAAATCTGCTCAGTTTCACCCTGCTCAAATTCATCCAATGGCACTCTTTAACCCAGAGTGAAAATCAAAATCATTCTTTATTTTTAAATTAAAAAATATTTTTGTTATTATTTTTCCTTAAGTAGTTTATTGTCAAGTTGGTTTCCGTATGACACCCAGTGCTCATCCCAACAAGTGCTCTCCCCCATGCCCATCATCTCCCTTCCCCTTTCCTCCACTCCCATCAGCCCCAGTTTGTTCTCAGCATTCAAGAGTCTCTTATGGTTTACCTCCCTCCCTCTTCCCAACTATTTTTCCCCTTCTCCTCCCTCATGGTCCTCTGTTAACTTCCTTCTAACCCACCTATATGTGCAAACATATAGTATCTGTCTTTCTCTGCCTGACTTTTTTCGCTCAGCAGAACACCCTCAGGTTCCATCCATGTTGCTACACATGGCCAGATTTCATTCTTTCTCATTGCCATGTAGTATTCCATTGTATAAGTACCACATCTTCTTGATCCATTCATCAGTTGATGGACACTTAGGTGCTTTCCATGTTTTGGCTATTGTTGAGAGTGCTGCTTTTAACATTGGGGTACATGTGCTCCTATGCTTCAGCATTTCTGTATCCCTTGGGTAAATTCCTAGCAGTGCTATTGCTGGGTCATAGGGGAGTTCTATTGTTAATTTTTTGAGGAACCTCCACACTGTTTTCCAGAGGGGCTGTACCAGCTTACATTCCCACCAACAGTGTAGGAGGGTGCCCGTTTCACCACATCCTCGCCAGCATCTAGAGTTTTCTGATTTGTTCATTTTAGTCACTCTGACTGGTTTGAGGTGGTATCTCAGTTTGGTTTTGATTTGTATTTCCCTGATGAGGAGGGATGCTGAGCATTGTTTCATGTGTCTGTCGGCCATCTGGATGTCCTCTTTGGAGAAGTATCTGTTCATGTCTTCTGCCCATTTCTTCACTGGATTATTTGCTTTTTGGGTGTGGAGTTTGATGAGTTCCTTATAGATTTTGGATACTAGCCCTTTGTCTGTTATGTCATTTTCAACTATCTTTTCCCATTCTGTCAGTTGCCTATAAGTTTTATTGATTGTTTCCTTTGCTGTGCAGAAGGTTTTTATCTTGTTGAGGTCCCAGTAGTTCATTTTTGCTCTTGATTCCCTTGCGTGCGTGTCAAGTAAGAAATTGCTGCACTTGAAGTCAAGGAGGTTTTCTCCTGCTTTCTCCTCTAGGGTTTTGATGGTTTCCTGTCTCACTTTCAGGTCCTTTATCCATTTTGAGTTTATTTTTGTGTATGGTATGAGAAAATGCTCAGTCACTCTAATGGCCCCAAGCCCTATCTGATGTGTTCCCACTTCCTGCGTTAACACTCTAACATGATACCCTACAACCCTCACTCTTGTTCATTCCTCACCAGTCAACTAATCTACCTGTCTGTGAACAGACAAGGAGGGTGTGCTCTGACTTCAGGGCCTTTGCACTAGCTGTACCCTTTTGGCAGTTTTGCTCCAAGTTACCTCAGGAAGGCTGTCTTTAACCACCTTATTTAAAATTATAAGCCCCTGCCCTCTCCACCCGCCTCCCATTTTTAAAATTAATCATATCACTTTTTAATATATAGGGTTATATTTGTTTTGTTCTTAACTTTATGACTGTCAACTTCATAAGGGTAAGGATTTTTGTTCATGTAACCCCTACTGTATCTTCAAAGTAGAATGGTCTCTGATACACTGTAGAACTAGCTTGCTCTCTCTATAGATCTAGATATAGATCTATAAATATAAATATATATATTTATATAAATGTAAATTTGTATCTAGATCTAATAAATATATATGTTAACATTTATTTATTTTTTGAGAGAGAGAGAGACAGAGAGAGACAACAAGCAGGGGAAGGGCACAGAGGGAGAGAAGAATCTGAAGCAGGCTCCAGGCTCTGAACTGCCAACAGAGAGCCCGATGTGAGGCTCAAACCCTGAAACCATGAGATCAGGACCTGAGCGGAAGTTGGACACTTAACCGACTAAGCCATCCAGGTGCCCACTCAATATACATATTGACATAATGAATGCAGGGCACTTGATACATATAACAAATAATTGTTAGCTATCCATGTAAAAAACAAAAGAAAACAAAGTATTGACTATAAGAATATTGTGTATAAAGTTAGTGTGAGAAAAAAACCCAGAATTTAACAAAAGAATATAAATTACATTAAAGCATTTTTTATATTCAGTGAGAGTATATGTCAGGTCAGTAAGAGTTAAGATTTCTTGTTTCTAACCTAGGAACATTGTAAAATACAAGACATTTATATTATAATGACAAGAACATGCAAACTTGTGGATAGTAAAAGGAAACAAGAAAGCTGTTGTTATATACAGAAGAATCCTTCTGTATAATTTCAAGAAAAACGATAAGAAAGGTAAACATACATTCCTAACAATAAAAGGAAAATTTAAAAATTATATCATTTATGATCCAGATTTTCCAAAATAACAAGTGTATCTCTTTTCTCTTTCTTTTTATTTTTTATGTCGATTAATTTGAGAGAGAGAGAGACAGAGACAGAGCATGAGTGGGAGAGGGACAGAGAGAGAGGGACACAGAATCTAAGGCAGGCTCCAGTCTCTAAGCTGTCAACATAGCTGGATGTGTGGCTCAAACTTAAGAACTGCAAGATCATGACCTGAGCCTAAGTTGGATGCCCAATCAACTGAGCCACCTAGGTGCCGCTTTATCTTTCTTTTTAAATTAACTAATCTACTAATGACCAAGTTGTGCTAGACACTGGAGTAAGTTAAACACAAATTAAAAAGAGATTGAACGTGGCCCTGGTTTAATTTTGTCTAAATTCAGGAAAAAAGAAAAAAAAACTTCACGAAAAGGAAGGAGAGGTGGAAGGGAGGGGGAAAGAAAAGGAGGGGAAAACCAAGTGTGATAGATTTCAGGAGAGGAAACAATCCATTCTAATTTGGACCTTGGGGCAGAAAGGTGCAGAAGATCTGAAAAGCTTGAATGATATTGGTGGCATTTGGCAAGTCTTTGAAAACTAAACTTTCCTCCAGCAATATAATGATGTAAGGATGATCCCATTCCAGGAATATTTGTGTTATAGGAATTAAAAAGAAAGAAAAGAAAACTAAATTACATTAAAATTAAACAAAATATAAAAATCTCTGTGTAGAAAATTTAATTGTGAATGGAATATGGTTTGTTTGTTGATTGATTGATTGATCGATTGATTTGAATGTATTATTGAGAGACAGAGCATAAGCATAGGAGGGGCAGAGAGAGGGGGAGACACAGAATCCAAAGCAGGCTCCAGGCTCTGACATGTCACCACAGAGCCTGTTGCGGGGCCAGAACTCACATCCGGGAGATCATGACCTGAGCCGAAGTCAGCTGCTCAACTGACTGAGCCACCCAGGTGCCCCTGGAATATGGTTTAAATGAGTGGAAAACTTCTATAAATTGTATCATTTGTATTCAGTGGTAAATGAAATACATTAACACAAATTGCATTTTACCCTTTGTAAGCATTAAGTTAGCCAGCGATCACACAATTAGAGCGTAAAGTACTGTTCTAGACCTTCTTGAAAAACCTTCATTACTGATGAGAAAATGGACTGTCAGGGAAAGAAATGATGCAGGACCAGGCAGTTTTTAGATCAAGACTCACAATTTTGTGACCCACAGGCCAGTGCACGCCCCAGAATATGCTATTTACCTATTGCTGCTTAACCACAAAGATCTCTTGGTCTCCAGTATTGAAAGTAAAGGGTATGGATAGAGACAGGGAGACAGGGAGAAAGAAAAGGAAGGAAGAGGTGAAAGGAAAAAAAAAAGAAAAAAACTTTTGTGCCTTAGAAACCACTAAGCTGGACATGAGAGGATTTTGGTAGCTGCTCCAATAAATGAACTCCAGAATTTCAGTTTCATTCTCTCATCTGACACCCATTCAAAACAAGTCCAAATTTTGCATTTTTTTTTTCTCTACCTGGACCATTATTCCTCCAGTTTACCTGTATCACCTACTGCCTCACTGGGTCTTTGCTCAAATGTTACTATAATACTGTATCTAAAATAGGGGCAACTGGGTGGCTCAGTTGGTTAAGCGTCGGACTTCAGTTCAGGTCATGATCTCAGGGTTCGTGGGTTCGAGCCCCACGTCGGGCTCTGTGCTGACAGCTAGCTCAGAGCCTGGAGCCTGTTTCAGATTCTGTGTCTCCCTCTCTCTCTGACCCTCCCCTGTTCATGCTGTCTCTCTCTCTCTCTCTCTCTCTCTCTCTCAGAAATAAATAAAACATTTTAAAAAACTTAAAATAACATCCCTCTCTCCACCTTTGACACCTACATCCTTCCTTTCTACTGTATATTTTCCAGTGCACTCACCTCCAAACATGCTTACTATTTTCTTAATTTTTGTTATTTATTATTTTTCTTCTTGTACTTGAATGTCCCATGAAGGCAGGATTCTGTTTTCTGCTATATTTCCAACTATTATCATATACTGGCATATCATAGGTGTTTAATAAATAATCGTTAAATGAATAAAATATAATCTACATAAGTCTAGGGAAAACAGTAGAGTATATTTGCAAACATCAGCTTGTGAGTTAAATCTGGATACATTTCAGTTCTAGTAAATTCCTTACTGAATTAGTGACTTTGACAAGATACTTAATCTCCATCTGACTTAACTTACTGTTAAATGTAGGTAAAAACATACCCACTTCGTACAATTGTTATAGGGATTAAAGGAAATAATACCTACAAAGTTTCTGGCTCTTTGTGTGTACTCACTAAATGTTAACCATCAGTCTGTTAGCTCTTTTTAAGAGATCTAGGTATAACTGTAAGTGCTTAGAGCATTTAACAGAATTGGCAATTGATAACATATTAAGACATAATATTACCATCCAGTCTGAATTCATACCATTTCTAAGTTCCCTTACTCTGGCTGTACGTGACATAACATGTGGTAGCAGATTTTAAGCATTACTAATAAAAGAAGTGAGTGCAGGGACACCTGGGTGGCTTAGTTGGTTAAGTGTCTGACTTTTGTTTAGGTCATGATCTCTTTGTTCGTGGGTTCTAGCCCTTCGTCGGGCTCTGTGCTGACTGTCAGCTCAGAGCCTGGAGCCTGTTTCAGTCTGTGACTCCCTCTCTCTCTGACCCTCCCCTGCTCACTCTGTCTCTCTCTCTCTCTCCTAGAAATAAATAAAACGTTAAAAAAAAAAAAAGAAGTTAGTGCATGTATAATAAACAATATTTTACTCTGTTACAATACTATGTCAAATACTTGAACTCTTTACATTTATACATACTTTTTATGTTTGGTGGGTGTCAACAGATGGAATGAAATAACTCCAAAACATTTTTAATTATATGAAAAGGCTAAATATATATGGTTCTGTTTTTGAACTTGAAGAGTCTTGTATCCTATAGAATGTAGATTTTCTGAGGTACATCACAGTTCTTGGTTGTCCTTGTAGCCACCATAGAGACTTCTCGTTTTATACTTTTGTACCTTGACTATAGCTTGTTTACAAGGTCTTACTCTTTTTGTCATCCTAATAGGAATTATTTTCCAATGTTCTCTCCTGTTTTTTTAGTTGTAGTTTCATTTCAACCTCTTAATATTTTTGAAAAGATTTTCTTGTAACGTTTGCTAGACTTTGTTTTCTAGTTTTTCAGAGCTTCTGTCACCCTTCAGTCAAATTCACGTTTAGAAAACTTTCCAACTTTTAAGAAAACAAATTATCTAAATTTGTTCAGTTTTTGTTAAGCAAATAAATGTTTGGGAATCTATTGAATTCTTAGAAATATCTTTGTCTTCAATTTCGAGAGAGGTGATGAACTTGCATGATTCTAATTTTATTTTCGAAAAATTTAAGGACATGAAACTATAGAGATGCATTTAATTCTTATGAAGGTTACTGTAGCATCAGCATTAATCCACTAAAAAGGAAACTTTCATGTTATTCCTTTTTTTTTTAGCTTACATTTTTGTTGAATGGGTCATAAGAGAGTTATACTTGGCTGAACCTTGGAAAATCATGAATAAAAGAGAGATTAGTACATTTAAAGAGAAAGAAAAGGAAGAAATATAAAAATGGATGTAATTTTCTCTTTCTTTTTTCTAGCCCTAGGAAAAGATAAGGATTACATGGATGAATCAGAACATGCTGCTTATGACCGATCTCGGCTTATTAAAGACTTTGTGCCCAAAGATAATTCTGAATCCAAGGCAAAATTGTCTAAGGTAACACAAACTCAACTATCAGTGAGTCACTTGAAAGCATTATGTTTAAATTAAAACCTTCCATTTCCATTCAACATTAATGTATATTGTGCTGGAGAATGTAAGAGGGCATGCAACTTAATACACATCTTTAAGGACTTCAAGGTGGAAAATTCTATGTAGATATTATATTCAGATATATTATCAAATTAAAAAAATATCTGAGCTGTAACATTAACCTTAGAGGTTTGCTACCTCATTTTTTACATTTTTATTTAAAGGCAGCATGGTTTGATGGGAGCATGGAATGGACCACGATTTGAATTCGAGTTCCACTGTTTCCTAGTTGTGACAGTTTGAACAGGTTAATTAAACTCACTAAGCCTTGTTTTTTTCATCTGTAAAGTTGGATTGTGCTGTCTGCTTGACAGAATTCTTTGATGAGTGTGTGAGACAGCTGTATGAAAGTATTTAGAGCATAGGTAACTATGCAGGTTTTTATAACAACACGGAAGCTGAGAAGACCTCATTGAAAGTATAGTTCTTCCACAGAAGAACTGGACTAGAGTTCAGTTTTAAAAAACCCTGGCTGTAGCAATCCCATCACCCCCCAAACAAAATGATTTTGTGCACTCTTCAAAGCATCTGAGTTTGGTCATTCAACACCAAGTAGCATCCTTATTTGATATGTGCCAAGACAAATTCTGGCTCAGTCCAAGCCCACTTTTTTTTTTTTTTTTTCATTGTTTCCTATTGATTAAAGTGGGAATGCCTTTGTAAAAAAAAAAAAAAAAGCGCAAGTTAACACAGGGGGATGACTTAGCTTTCATTGTCACTGCAAAGCTAATAAACACATCCTTGAATATATATTTCTCTGATGTTTGATTTGGTTTGGCTTGGATTAATTTTGAAAACCCCTTCATTAGTCACCACAAAAGCATCAGTGGAATATGGCACAATTTTAATATTACTATCATACATGAGACCAACTTTGATCAAAAGATGTAAGAGTAAATTCTTGTGTCAAATTTCTTCATCCCTCTTTCATTTTGTTTTGGTAAATGCGGTCAGTATTTTGTGCCAATAATTCTTAGGTTATCTTTACAAATCAGGAGTTTGTCTACCCTGTTTACCTCACCAGCCTCTTTGTGTCTGTCTGATCAACATGATGCTTAGAATGTTTCTTCTATCTGTGAACCATTTTTCCAAGTCACCTCAGAGGAAGAGTTATTAGAAATACTGAGGAAAAAAACAGATATTGTTCTAAGATGCCCATAGCACCAATCAGCAGGCAAACACAGTATGCTTTACATAATTAGGAAATGAACTAAGATAAAATAAAATCTGGCTCATCTGCTTCTCCAGAATTTACCACATACCACCAATGATACCTACTATTTCACTTCTGCTCAACAGTATCCCGCCCTTTCTTTTTCTTTCCTTCTTCCTTTCCTTCTTTCTTTCCTTCTTCCTTTCCTTCTCTTCTTTCTTTCTTCCTTTCCTTCTCTTCTTTCTTTCCTTTTTTCTTTCTCTCTATCTTCCCCTCCCTCCCTCTCTTCCTTCCTTCCTACCTTTTGTTCTTTCATTCTTTCTTTAAGTAGGCCCCATGCCCAATGTGAAGCTTGAACTCACAACCCTGAGGTCAAGAGTCACATGCTCTACAGACTAAGCCACCCAGGCAACCCAACAGTAGCCATTTCTCATTCTCACTTTGAATAGACTTGAATTGCAGAATATCAAAGTTAAGAATAAATAAATAAAAATAAAATAAAATAAATTAAACCTGCATGCATATTTTGTTTTTGATGTTAAAATAAGGGAATGGTATGTGATGATGGTAACAGATCACAGTTGTTCAAACTAAGAAATCCTAAAAAGAAACATACTAAGAAATCCTAGTGTAATGTCTTATTGAATCTAATTACAAACTTTTCTGCTATTGAACTTCTACTCAAAATGTAAGAAAAAGTCATGCATCAGCTGGATGGTTTGGACTTACTTTTTTTTAGTTTCTATTAAAATATGTCCACTTTTATCCATTTCATAGCTTAGAGTACAGTACAAATTCCATTTGAACAAGTGGTCCCATTATATAAAGAAAAAAATGTTTAAAAGCCCTTAACTGGTTACTTCACTATCTACAAACGAAGGGCAAAATAATCTGCTTGGATTATGTTATTTGTGTACATTTGTTACAGAAAACCTTGAAGAGCAGTGACTTTTATTTCTACTATTTGGGTCAGCATCTGGATATCCTTACATTTATAAATTGGTCAGCCTTCCTCTTACTCCATCCAACTACTAAATGATATGAGTATTTATGTGCATGTATTAGATATATATTTCTTTAAGTTGGACCTTATGAAATTGACATGAGCCCTTCATTTATGTGCTACAAAATGTAATTTTCATATTGTTTAAATTAACATGTATGAATATATGCATACAATCTGTGGCTGAAGATCTGTGCTTCACACATTTTTTTTGGTTGGGATAATTGTACTGATTGCCACATGCCCCACGCATATGATGTGATGCAACTGATATTTTATGCCTTTTCAAAAGTTACTTAGCTACAAAGGGATCTTTTTAGAGGTGGCAAAGCAAGTTTATAGAGCAAAAACTTGCAGGGGAAAGTGACTGCTAATATAAACTATATTGTAAGTAATGGTAAGTAGTGGATTACAGAAAAACAAAAGGAACTTTCCAACAAAATTTGCCATTAGCTGTAAACTAGGTTCATAGGAAATAACTCCAAATGCTCCAAGGTAGTATCTTACATTGAATTTATGAGGAAGTTTGCTGAGCTCATCAGCTGTAAAAACAAACAAGCAAATCTGAAAATGTATGGATTATTTGATTTGTCAACCATTGTGCAAATGTTGCCTGAATGATCTTGAGTCAGCATGCTGAGTTTAAATTTTGATCATATATCCGTTACTTATAATATTTTAATAAGCTAAGTATATTTGTAGGGCACCATGGTTTGTTCTAGAATTAATTTTCAGAACAATGAGTTGTAACCTTAAGGTATTTTACTTCTAATCATGAACTTTTGTGATATCATTTACACTAAAATTCTTTAATATTTGAGAAAATAAAAGCATCTACAATACTAACGTCTACTATGATGAAGTTATATTGATAAAGTAATAGTAAATAGTAGTAAATGTTTATTTTATGTATTTGGAAGATACTATGCGCAAAACTTGTAGGACAGAGGAAGATGGCACATATGGATAGGTGTTGCTGTGCAGGTATTGGGGCGTAGCACAAGATACATGCATATAAATGGAGAAAGCTAAAAGACTCTGGAAATGGGAGGTCATGCTAACTATGGGATAAATCTAGACTTAGCTCACCTAAAGCTTTTTGATAAGAGCCATTTTAAATAACTAGATGTACTATAGTAGATGGGAAATAGGCCACAGTCTTTCTTATATCTCTATTTTAAGCAACTCCCATCAAGAGGTAGGATCATTAGAATGGCCTTGGCCCTTGCTTTGGCTAGTATAGTAGGCTGCTGCAGAAGTCACAATGTGACAGCACTGACTCTTGGACTCCAAGGATCTTGTGCTCCTATTCTTTCTCTTGGGACTGTGCCTCCACCATAGTAAACAAGCCAGAATTAGCCTGCCTGAGGATGAGGCATATGGATCAGAGTCTAGTGAGCCCAGGTGCCCCGACTGAAGCAGTGACATGAGAGAATTCAGTGGCAAAGACCAGGAAACTCAGACACTTAGAAAGTCCAGTTGAACCCAGATGAACTACCCAGTTGGGCGCAGCATGGAATCATGATCCAAATAAAAATTGTTTGGTGATAATTTGTTTCTCAGCAGTAGATAATTGATGCAGCCATGAATGTTAAAGAATAGCGTGTTGGCTGATACCAGTGATTGTTAACATAAAGTGGGTTCTTCCTTGATTACTGGGAAGATTTGAAAAATTGTCTTAAGCTTTCTACAACATGCTCATGTTATCCATTTCACTCGACAGAGCCCAAGTATATTTTAAATGTCATAACCTAAATAATGTGGTATCTAGCCATCCTATCTAAAACATTCTGACATTGTCTATCTTAAAAAAAAAACAACTATTTACAAAAGTGTTTTATTTGTGATAACATTAAATCAAAGTAGAATTTCAAGATTACCTTCAATTGAACTATGTGTGGATAGTTAGCAGTAGGAGTCACAAGTACCTACTAAAATTGGTGAAGAATTATTTTTTATTTATTTAAATTTTTTAACATTTGTTTATTTTTGAGAGACAGAGCATGAGCAGAGGAGGGAAGAGAGAGAGGGAGACACAAAATCTGAAGCAGGCTCCAGGCTCTGAGCTGTCAGCACAGAGCCCAACGTGGGGCTCAAACTCATGAACCACGAGATCATGACCTGAGCCGAAGTTGGCCGCTTAACTGACTGAGCTACCCAGGTGCCCCAAGAATTATTTTTTAAAGACAAATTAATTTCCTTCTTTCTTTCTTTCTTTCTCTCTCTCTCTCTCTCTCTCTCTCTCTCTTTCTTTCTTTACATTTTGACAAAAAGTCTCTGTCACAGCTATATGGATAAAAAATTTCAGGAAGTAAATTTGTAATGAAAAAAAGGAAAAATTCCATAAATCCATAGAAACTGAGTCACCTGTTCTGGTTGCAAGCAGAGTTCTAGAGTAGAGAGAAATTTTTTTCTAAAATACTTTGGGTGAATATTGTCTTTTTCTGTCGTGTTAATATAGAGATCATTATGAATAACAATTAAATATAAGGTCCTACTGTCAACTGGATGACCCCCAGAAGCAAAACCCTTCTGTCTGTCAAAGCACCATGTCCTACACACCAGTTGAGGCCTCTAGATGTAGATAATTTACAGGGAACATCTACAGTTAATTTAGGTTAGAAGGAACAAATCTGTGACGCAGAACCCATGGCTTCTGTAGTGGACATTAATGAAGAATTTGCTGCTGCTACTATCCCTCAGGATGCCAAGAACAACTGCAGATGTGGCCAATCATCAGTCTGGGAATATGAATCTATATTCCAAATTTGAGTGACTTCTCCTCTTAAAGGATGGTGAATATCAAAACAGACAAGAAAAAGGTTATGGATCAGGAAAATTTTGATATGAATATTTTAGCTGTTCATTAAATTTAGATCACAAAGCCATTCAGTTTGACTGTGTCAACTGGCATTGGCAGATGGTGTTCATCTTCAACTCAACTGGTAACAGGAATAATGTCCTATGGAGGCTGGAGATACATCATATGTCGGAGAATGTAGAGGAAGATGGCCTTCGCAGTTTCCTGTACCTTTCATGTGGGCATCCATTGGCAGCTGTTTCATATGCCTCAGTGACTCTTTGCCTCCAAATAATGCACAGGGATTATTAGCATTCTGAACTTGCATACTTTTTTCCTAGCAATTATGTGATAATGATGACTTAAACTACAACATAAATGACTAAACTGGGTCCTATGGAGCTGCTTTAATTGACAGAATTACACATGAAATTAAATGCTAATTATTTGCATGTATTGGGATAGTCAGTTTCTAAGGAAAATGTTAATATTTATATAATCTTAGGCCCTTAAGTAATAGTTTTTTTATTTAATAATACTATTGTGGGAAATGGTACCATAAATATTTAATTTTCATATATATTATAGAACATACAGCAAGTTATCTTGATTTGTTCATCTTTTTGGCCACTGTCTTAGTTTATTTTCTTGCCTAGTATAAGAAGGCTTCTTTTCCAATAGCCCAAAAGATGTTTAGTCTTGTTTGCAGAGTCTTAGTCTAAATAGAAAAAAGTATTATGCTGCCTGCAACCATAGGAGACATCTCCTTACCTTGTGCCATTTAAGTATTTATCTTGACCCTCAGAAACCTTCCCTAGTAAGTAGTGAGGACTTGTCCTTCTCTAGCCTATTACTAGTCTAGATATTACAGAAGATTTAGCATAAGATTTTTCTAGAATTGGTCTATATTATCTGTAGATTACTTAAACCTAAATGTAGTGTGTGCACGTGTGTGTGTGTGTGTGTGTGGTGTTATGATAAAGGCACTTCAAATAAGTAATGAAATACTGATCTTTCAAAAATGTGCAAATGTTCTCACAATAATAGTTCAATAAGAGGCTACACTAATTTTAGATGCCTAGTGTATCTTATACCCAAATGAATTATTGAAGAGCTAAATAGTTAATAAGCTTACAGTGGATATATAAATATAAAATAAGCATTTTTTTTTTTTTTTTGCTAATCACAGAATAGTAAAACGACCTTTCTAAATGGTCTTTTTAAACCAACAATAAAATTGATCATGGGGGTGCCTAGGTGGCTTAGTCAGTTAAACGGCTGACTTGATTTTGGCTCAGGTCATGACCTCAGGGTTCTTGAGATTAAGCCCTGTGTTGTACCCTGTGCTGAAGCAGGAAGACTCCTTAGGATTCTTTCTCTCCCTCTGTCTTCTGCACCCCCCACCCTCTGCTCTCAAAATAAAGAAACATTTTTAAAAAACTGATCAAGGAAAACTTGATAGATTTGACTGTTTACATACTAATCCATATCAATATTACAATAAAATTAGAGAATGGAGACACTTAAGATATGATAATGAACTGATATAATAGAACATACATACCAAAAAATAGTTAATATTCTTAATTTATAAAGATATATACTCAATAAATATGAGTGAACAAAATTGAAAAGCAGTATAATTTAACATGTAAAACTATCAGCAGTACTAGCAATTGCAGAAATACAAATATAAGCTGCCGGAAGCCGGCTCCAGCACGTCCAAGGGTCCCTGAAGGATGGACGGTGTTGGCGAGGGAGGGATGAGAGAGTCACGAGAATCTTTCTGGTCACCAGGCAGGCATCTCTGCTCTGACTGGGGCTCAACTTTATTTTATAATTAAGTGTTTGGGGGACGGCACAGAAGTGGCATTTGCCTTAGACAATGATTTCCGATGACAAATTTCTTTGATATGTAAGAATTTCCCAGAACATAGATTTGTAGAAGACTCCTGCATAACCTTTATCAATAGTGATTGAGGTAGGGGATTTAGATGCTTATCATATGGGAAAGGAAGGCATCTTTAGCATACAAGACAATGTTTTTAGCATCAAAAGGGTGAAAGTTAGTTCTTTGTGAGCAGGGGTCAATAGCTTATTTGTTTAAGGGGAAGTATTAAGAAAAACAGTTCTTTCAGGAAACACAAATGTTTGCTCCCATAATCACAAAAGAAGAAATTCCTACAATAGGTTCCTTCACAAGGTGCAATCAGCATATTCAAGGCCAGAATAAGTCACTCTGAATACCATCACAAGATACCTTGGGGGTCGGTGCTCCAAGCAGAAACAATTGGTTGCGGGTGGATATTGGTCGCCATCTGACCAGTAAGAGTCCTTATAGCTTACCTTAACCTCATAGGGAGTTCTTTCTCAACTTATGAGAGAAATGGCTCTCAATAGTAAGCAATGTTCTTTTTTAATATTTACTGATTTTTGAGACACAGAGTACAAGTGGGGGAGGAGCAAGGAGAGAGGGAGACACAGAATACTAAGCAGGCTCCAGTCTCTGAGCTGTTAGGCCAATGCGGGGCTTGAACTCACCAACTATGAGATCATGACCTGAGCCAAAGTCAGATGCTTAACTGACTGAAGCCACTCAGGTACCCCATAAGCAATGTTTTTTTTTCAATCAAATTAAAAAATAATTTTTCAAAAACCAATATTGACAGTATAAACTGTTACTTATTATTGCTACTTGGTAGACATGTATATTGATTCTCATTTTCTGGAAAACAACTTAACAATAAGGATTAAAAGCCTTAAAATAATCTTGCCTTTTGACCCACTTCTAAGAATTTATTCGGAGAATGTAATTAGATGTTAGCCCATATAATTATGTTTAAGGATGTTTCTCACACTGTAATTTGTGAAGGGATGGGGACTATAAACACTTAAAGGTTTGAAAGTAAAATTAAAAATAATAATGTTTTCATTTGCAACAGCATGAATGGGACTAGAGTGTACTATGCTAAGTGACATAAGCCGGTCAGAGAAAGACAAATGTCATAACTTCACTTATATGTGGAATGTAAGAAACACAACAGATGAACATAGGGGAAGAGAAGGAAAAATAAGATAAAAACAGAGAGGGAGGCAAACCATAAGAGACTCTTAAATACAGAGAACAAACAGGGTTGCTGGAAGAGAGCTGGGGGGGGTGCGGGGAATGGACTAAATGGATGATGGGCCTTAAAGAGGACACTTGTTGGGATGAGCACCAGGTATTATATGTGATGAATCACTGGCTGCTACTCCTGGAACAGATACTACACTGTATGTTAACTAACTTGAATTTAAATAAATAAATTTAATAAAAAGTAATAATGCCCTCAAATAAGTCAATTAAAAAATAAACTTCCAAAAATAGGTAAGGATGATGAGAAATTATCACAATGTATGATTATTTAAACAGGTTGTTATAAAAAGCAATATGTACAGTTTGATATCAATTATATAAAAATAACTACTACTGAGAAGGTACTCAACAAATTTTGATAGTGTTTATCACTGGGTCATAGAAGTGAAATGACATAAACTTATTTCCTGTGTTCTTAAATTTAAACCATAAGTATTATCACACATTATCATCCCCATTTTGAAGTATTACATAGCTAATAAATGACTGATTTGAAAAATAAGATGGTTTTGTTTCCTGAAACTATTCTTCCACTTGCTATACTGGCAAGACAAGAGCAGTTCAGGACTTCATCTTTGAAGGCTGGTAACTATTATAAGTAGCATTTCAATTTGTCCCCCTAATATGTATCAATCACTTATACATTGAAAGCTGTGGTAAGCACTTTATATGTATTATCTCATTTAATTTCCATACTCAGTGATAGGAACCAGTAGTAGTCTCATTTCACTAATGAAGAAAATAAGGGTTAAAGATGGTAAGTTTTCTTGTCCAGTGTCTGAGCTAGACAATAACCCAGCTGGATTGTAGCATGTCTCTTTGATTCCAGAACTCTGTGCCTTTAAAAAAAAATTTTTAATGTTTATTTTACTTCTGAGACACTGAGAGACAGAGTGTGAGTGGGGAAGGGGCAGAGAGAGAGGGAACAGAGAATCCGAAGCAGGCTCCAGTCTCTGAGCTGTCAGTACAGAGCCTAACATGGGGCTTGAACTCACAAACTGTGAGATCATGACCATGAGATCATGACCTGAGCTGAATGAAGTCAGACGCCCAACCGACTGAGCCACCCAGCTGTCCCAACTCTGTGCCTTTCTGAATCCAGTTGAATAGTTAACTGTAAGAAATATACTTACACATTAACCACACCTTCAAAAACCTTGAAATATTGCTCTGAAATAGGCAGCTTTGCTTTTCTGAACTGTGTGGCTAACTCACAACATCCCAGGGATGAACTGACCTGTTTGTAATTAAATTTTGTATCAACAAATAAGTAAAAAAGCAGGGAGTTTGTTTCAAAGTTAATATTACTAAATGTCAGCAAAAATAAGTCACAGGGGAGTAGGTGTGTATTCCTTGGGATTATATAATAATCAGTGGATGAAATATTTTCAAATGTGCCTACTCTATAGAATGGGAATTCCCCATGTCAATCAGGAAAAAAAAATTGCAACAGCTATGTTTGGAATGGAAGGCTAGGAAATCAGGACATGAATCCATTTTAATTCTGAGAGTAAATTTAGGTGAGGGATGAATTTGATGAAGTTGATGTCTTTAGTTCTTTCAAAGACTATAGGAAAAACTATGCCTATTTAAGAAGTCATATTTCATAGCCAGTACTAGTAAACAAACGAAATGCACAGTTCTTTTCTCTTTCCTGACACTAATGTTTAGGTAATAAGACATGTAGGAGGTTTCCTGAATCATCAACTCACTCGTTTTCTCCATGAGAGCTTAAGAGTTCATCTTGGGAGATCTATCTTCTAAGCCTCCCTGGGGAACTTAGCTCTAAAATGAGAGCTGCAGCAAGCTGTCTGCAGAATTTGTCCATGTTTGTGGGATGTGAGAGTAAACTCAAGAAATTAGTGTTGTCAGCCTACCAGTGAAATGGTTCAGATGATCGTTCCACTTGATATTTATACATTCAATGATAGGTCCACATCAGACCCTTTCTCTGCATAGACATAAAGGCAGTCAGAGAAGTTAGATAGAAACTAATGTTATTTGAACACATTGAAAGTCAAGTTGACTTTAATCTCCCACCTCCAGGCCCCCAGGTTATGTGTGTAGAGGACCACAGGATTGGGGGGTGAAACATTAATAATAATGCCAATATTAAATAACTTCAGCTAATATTTATTGAAAATTTTTCAATGATTTTGTTGATACATTCTTTTAGTCTCACGACAATTTTAAAAAGATAGTCTGTTTTTTTACTCCCATCTCATAGGTGTAGAAATGGAGGCTCAGAATGGCTAAGTGAATTCCCTGTTCATATACAGGGAAGTAGTAGGCAGGAGTTGTATAGAGTCCACCACCCTGATAAGCACTAGGCGATGTTGTACAGACTGGAGGTGCACGCAAGGGACTGTAGGAAGCTGTGAGACAAGTATATCGGGTAGAGAACAGATTGACACTACGGGGGAATGAATGACCATATGTATTAGAGTCCATGAATTTTATACTTTCTTCAATGTTTTATGCTTAAGGAAAAATACAATGAAACTAAGACTGCCGTGCTCAGATCCAGATAAACTACAAAGTATTCGTACCTTCTGTGCTGCTTCTAGCCCTTTGCCTTCCCATGTCCTTTTCCTCCATTCACACTGGCATGGAGACTTTTGTGGTTTTTTAAAAAATTCTTTTAAGTTTGTTTATTTTTGAGAGAGAAAGCACAAGTGAGGGAAAGGCAGATGGAGAAGGGAGAAAGAATCCCAAGCAGGCTCCGCACTGTCAGTGCAGAGTCTGATGCAGGGCTCAAACTCAATGAACCAAACTGTGAGATCATGACTTGAGCCCAAATCAAGTCAGATGCGTAAATGACTGAGCCACTCAGACACCTTAGGGGATGTAGACTTTTTAATCTCACCAAATGAGCCAATCAAAATATGAATTATCTGAGCAGCTGTCACTATTTTTAAAGAAACTGTCAGCAAATATAAAGTTCTGTTGTATGTATGAAATAATCTTTGATGCTTGTGGAATTTTTTTAATTGAGTAGCTGCTATCGACGTCTTTGCAAGATACAAATTGAGAGTTCAGATAAGGGTCTCAGTCATGGAAACCTGGATGATTTGATTAATCCCTTGATGACACAGGCAATTTAAATACAAGGATTACAAAAATCTACCCTTTGTCTCATAAAGGTTTCAAATTTTTGTGTGAAGTTAAAATTTCCTATTTTGTGGGCTCACTGGAAAATCAATTTTTTAAGCATGTTGATTAATTCAAGGCCATATCCATTATGTGGCTGTTTCTTAGTTCAGTATTCTGTCAATCCCAATTCCAAGCTGTCTTGCAGAGGCTTTCTTGACAGATACAAATGTAATCCTCTGTTGGGTCTCATCATGTGAATGTTAACCACAGGAGGACAAAAATGCTCAATTGTATGTTTTAATTTATTTTTATATAACAGTTACTTTTGTTGCTTCAGATTACAATCACTTCATTATATGTAGCCTTGAGGCAATATGCTACAATGTCAAGTTTAACCAGATGGAGGATTTTTCAGAAACCACAAAGGTTTCTATTGTACCTTTTCTCCATGAACAAGAAAGTGAGGCAATTTCCTTGAAAAGCTGAAAAAAAAAATAGGAAATCCTAGTGAACACCACTCAGCTATCAAAAACATTAAATAAAAAATGTTTCACCAATAAAAAAGTTAGTTTTCTTTGCCAGACCACTATTATTCAGACTGAAAGATACCTCCCACCTATTATGCTAATCTGCCCAACTCATTCAAATAACATAGGAATGTGCAATAGGTTATTAGAAATTCACAGTAAAATTATCAAAATGTCACTGACATTATATGACTAAATGTCACTTAGGTGAATCATACATAGAAACTATTAACCAATGACACATGAAGGTATCCCTCTAACCCTACCCCCCAATCCATAGCCAATCCTCTTAAATAAATTTTTAAACAAATGAATTCTTATAAAGAAAGGAGTTGTCTTTTTTTTTTTTTTAATCATTATTCAGACTCAGGCATTTAAAGTGTTGTTTAAAAACCCTCCAGTCAAATGCCTACTGCAGCATTCAATCTGTAACACTCTAGCTAATGGGAAAAAAGCAGGCAGTGGAAGGGAGAACTTTCTGTTGTCATGCTGAAGAGTGCTTGAAAGAAGATTGTCATTTGCAATTCTCTTGTCAGCAATGAAGGATTCCAAATGCAGCTGAACCCAGAATTCTGACTGTGGTATGTTTAAAAGTACATCATCATTCTAGAAATTGTGTTACTTTTTCTTTCCTTTGAAATATGTACAGAAGCCAATTAAGAATAATTGATACTGGTTTCAGAATTGCAGATGAGTAAGTCTCTTACTTCAAAATATCGGAAATGCATTCTTAAAAATTTGAAGTGTATGTTCTAAATTGTTACATTTTGAGCATCTGTGTTTGTCTTGCATGTAGAACAAATGGTGACTCTGAAGTTGTTACTGTTTTTAAATGCTTTCGATTATTGGTTTCACTAAAATACTTACTCCCAAATTCTACTCTCAAATTAGGTCTTGATTCAAGAATATATAAAATACAATTGTTTGTGAAAGTATGTATTTTTAAAATATTCTTAGGAAGTTATTTTTATATAAAATATTCTAATAAATAATTTCTGTCGAAATAGAAAATCTGAGAAAAAAAATCTGAATTGAAAGAAGCATAACTTGCAGCAAAAAATGTTAAAGTAAACAAGTGGCAACAATAAAAGTCACCGTGATTTAAGCTACAGAACAAAATGTTTCAACCTGTTATCTTTATTTTCTCATGTTTTTCAAAGGGGTAAAATTAATTTTCTTCTATTCTATAGGCTTCATTTTGATTCCTTTGTTTTAAAATATTAACTGCTTCCCTTTGGAGATCAGAAGTTAGGTTTCTAAATCTTCATTTAAGGTGAGATCACTTAAAATGGAAGTGGAAATAAGTGTTCTTTTCTTTAAGAAAATGTAAGTTAAGTACTCAAAAGAGCCCTTCTATAACATTTAAAATACGAACATTAGTGAGCAGGAAAGGTATACCCAAATATATTCTCTTAGTGCAAGTAAATTACTAAGATGCTATTTAAAGCTCACATATTTTTAAAAAATGTCTATTTAATTGAGAACCTGGTAGAGAATCAATCAGTCTGTGCTCCATCATAGATTATTCTACCTAGAGAGGCTTGACTTTTGGTTTGCTTTGCCTAAGCCAGAAAACCTTTGATATTTTGAGTAAATAAAAATGAGTGGAGAGAGAATAATACAAGATAGCCTACAAAACACCACTTAGTGCGATGCCTGTCACATTATCGAAGTTCAGGCAATATGTGTTTCTCTCCTCTCTTTAGTTTCCTTTTTAACTTTTTAAAAGAGCATTTACACTTGCTTCATAATTTTGACTCTTTCTGTGGATATATACATCTTAGCAGATGGTATTCAAACCCATATATTATCCACTTACGCAGGTCAGGTAACACGGGTGCTTTGGATCCGATCTGAAGTCTTATTTTCAATGATTAATTTTCCATCTTCTTTGTGAACGCATTGATACTGTGTTGACCAATGAACCAACTTGATTACATAGGACATTCCAAACATGAAAACCTAATGATTTCCCTTAAATTTAATAACTAAATCACTCTGGGAAAATTTCAGCTCAAAGGCAAAGTGTCTGATAAATCATCCAGATCAATTCATTGTTTGAACCATCTTGAGAGAAGTAGAAAATGTAAATTTCCATAATTATATCTGAATTTAACTGAATTAATACTCAGCCATC
The DNA here is from genome assembly GCF_003009895.1 of Hyaena hyaena. Lineage (NCBI taxonomy): Eukaryota > Metazoa > Chordata > Mammalia > Carnivora > Hyaenidae > Hyaena > Hyaena hyaena. The sequence continues at coordinate 342,746 of NW_024081387.1, read as the reverse complement.
AGTATAAAAGTAGCTTTATATTTGAAACTCTTTTCAGGAAACAGTCTGTGCTGCATAATCAGACTTAATATTCAGAAGAAATATGCATGCTTTACTATCTTAAAAGCAAACTTATAAACAAAACTATAACTATTAGATCAAAGTATATAAAAGTATTCTTGGACATTATTTTCTTGAATAAAATGAGAGACTACATTTAGTGATATTTAATAAGGTTCAAACCTCACATTCTAAGAAATGTTGGCTGCAGCAACTTTTAAACAAAGTAGGTTTTTTTCTCATCCTAGTGAAATACCTTACAGCAGTAGTTGTCAGACGGGGAACAGCAGAATCACATGTAGATCCTGTTAAAACAAAACAAAACAAAACAAAAAAGAACAAAAAACACCACAGATGACCAAGACTCTACCCCCAGAGCTTCTGATAATAATAATTCCAGTTGAAGCCCGAGAATTTGCATTTCTAACAAGTTCTCAGATACTGTTGATGTTCCTGGTGCTGGCACTACATTTAAGAATGACTGCTTTAAATTTTCCTTTAATGTCACTAGTGGACTCTGCATTTGGACTGCCTACCATGTGCCAGACTCTGTATTAAGTGTGGATACGCATTCATGATGCATTCATGAATAAAACAGGCAAAATCTCTATCCTTGCAAAACTTGTAGTCTAGTGGAGGAGTCAGAAATTAGTACATAAATCAACACATCAATATCTATTTACAAGTTATCAGTAAGTGGGTCCTTAGTAGCAGAAGGGAAGCTGCCTGAGGTGATCAGGGAGGCAATCTCTGAAAAGAGATTAAAGACCAGGAATGAAAGATGAGGAGTCAGCTGAGGAGGGAAGAGGAGAAGAGTGGGAGAAGAAGGCATTCCAGCAGAGTGCCCTCTAGGAGGGCCTTGGGGTGGGAAAGAGCTTGGTGTGTTCCAGAAACTGATATGTGGCCTGTGTGGCAGGAACACAGAGAATGAACGCCAGGATGGCCGACATGAGAGGAGAGAGAGAGGTAAGCAAGCACAATATTGGAAGGGCTTATGATAGGGAGTTTGGATTTTCTCTTAACTTTAAAGGGTTTTGAACAGATTTCTGTTTTCGTGGAATCACTCTGTGTGAAGGCAGGGGAACAATGTTGGAAGGAGGGGTGACAGTATAGCATTCCTCCTGCAGGAAGACTGTGGTATAGCTGGGAGGGCTCGCAGCTGAGGTGGATGTATCAGTTTCTAATATCAAAGTGTGGAAACCACAGAGACAGCGTTTATTTAAAATCACCTTGAGGTTGATTATAACGACATGGAAACATGTCAAGGGAAAAAAAAGCAGGTTTGAAAGCAAAATTATAATCATGTGTATGAGAGAGAGACCAGTTATAATGGCAAGATTGTAAGTGATTTTTATTCCCTTTATTTTTATGCAATAAGAAAAATACACATTATTATAAAAATTCCTAAATTCAAACATTTAATGAGAAAGAAAAACCTGTAATTTTGAGAAGACAATCATAATTTGAATGACTAATTAAGTCATTTGTGGTGTGTGTGCGCTTGCACATGATGTGAAGTACAGTAGATACAAAATGAATAAAATATATTTCTTGTCCCCAAAAAGACTGCAATCTATTGGGGAGGGTAAGAATAGGGACATAGAGCAATGGGTCTCAATTGTTAGAGTACGTACGAATTATCCTTTATGCTTCTGACAGCCCTTTCAGGTACCAATTGCTCCTATCGCAACTAACACCTAATAAATCTGTGTGTGTGTGTGTGTGTGTGTGTATTTATTTTATTTTTGAGAGAGAGAGAGACAGAGCATGAGCATGAGCAAGGGTAGGGCAGAGAGAGAGGGAGATACAGAATCTGAAGCAGGCTCTGAGCTGTCAGCACAGAGCCTGATGCAGGTATTCGAACTCACCAACTATGAGATCATGACCTGAGCCTAAGTCGGTGCTCAACTGACTGAGCCACCCAGGCACCCCAACAACTAATAAATTTTGAATATACTCTCCCTTTTCCATACTCCTTGCTTTTGCATGTAGAGTTTTTTTCCCCCTTTCTATTCATTTTTCATGAATCAAATCAAATACTATTTTTAAGACCTTTTTAAGGAGCCTAAACCTAAAGATTTGCCACGGAACGGAGAAGGTGGTACAGAGATTTCCTGTGTTCTCTTGCCCCACCCATGCATAGCTTCTCCCATTGTCAACATCACCCACCAAAATGTACATTTTTTACAAAGGATGAACCTACATTGACACATGATGTTCACCCAAAGTCCATTGTTTACCTTCCAGTTCACTCTTAGTATTATACATCTGTGGGGGTAAGCAAATGTTTAATGACATCCATCCATCATTATAAGGTCATACAGAGAATTTTCACTGCCCTAAATATCCTTTTTGCTCTGCCTATTCATCTTTCTACCTGTCCAAGACCTTTCCCTAAACTCCACAGCAACCACTGATCTCTTTGTGTTTTTATTGTTTCCATAGTTTTGTCTCTTCCATAATGTCATGTAGTTGGGATCATACAGTGTACCGCATTTTCAGCTTGATGTCCTTCACTCTCCACTGCATTTAAGGATCCTCTCTGTCTTTTCACAGCTTTATCAACCATTTATTTTTAGTGCTATATAATATTCCATTCTCTGGATATACCATAGTTTATCTGTCCATTCATCTACTGAAAGACATCTTAGTTGCTTCCAAGTTTTGGCAATAGCTGCTCTTGACATCCATATGCAGGATTTGTGTGGCATAGATTTTCAACTCCTTTGTGTAAATACCAAAGAGTACAATTTCTGGATCACACGTGTTTAGTTTTCTATGAAAACCCCAAACTGCCTTCCAAAGTGGCTGTCTATCTTGCATTCCCACCAGCAATGAGTGAGAGTTCCTGTTGCTGCACATCCTTGTCAGTATTTGCTATTTTTAGTATTTTGGATTTTGCACATTTTAATACATGTGTAGTGGTAACTCATTGTTGTTTTAAATTTCATTTCCCTGATGACATATAATGTGGAGCATCTTTTCATATGATTATTTGCCATATTTGCATCTTCTTTGGTGAAGCACCTATTAAGTGATTATATACCATTTTTCAATTGTTTGTTGTTTTTATTGTTGAGTTTTAAGACTTCTTTGCTTATTTTGGGCAACAGTCATTTATCAGATGTGTCATTTGAGAATACTTTCTCCCGGTCTGTGGTTTGTCTTTTCCTTCTCTTAATATTGTATTTCCCAAAGCAGAATTTTAATGAAGTCTGGCTTATGAGGGATTTCTTTCATGGATCGTGTCTTTGGTGTTATATTTAAAAAGGTACTACCATACTCAAGGTCATTTAGGGTTTCGCCTGTGTAAATCCATGTATGTTTGGGTTTCTTTCTTTTTTTGCATTCAGATGTTTACTTTGTTCCAGCAATATTTGTTGAAGAGAACATATCCCTTCCAAAGGAAGATGTTTTCTGTTTCTCTGGAGGATCCCTTTATCTTTGCTCTCATGACACTTGTATTCACTCCTCTTATAGCATAAATCACACCGAATTGTAATTACTTGTTCCTCCCATTTGTCTCTCTGACTAAATTACTCTCTCTTAAAGGATAGGGATCATGGATTATTTGTCTTTGTAATTTTATTACACCTTGCCCAGAGCCTTACTCATAACAGGAACTCATGATAAACTTGTTAAATGAGTGAATCTGAAAAAGAATATTATAACTCTAGGTGGAATACAATAGAATTATTAGTGTGGCTTTCAAGAGTTAGGATAAGGTTTCTGAAGAAGAAAAATCAAGTTTGTCTTTAGATGAAAGTTTTTGAGTGATTTTACTTCTAGGAATTTGTGTTAATTAAATAATTAGAGATATTAACAGAAATGTAAGAACAAGGATATTCATTACATCATTATGAATCATAGCCAAGGATAGTTTACCAAAAGAAGCTGAAATATCCTTCAGTAGAATGTAAATAAGTAACGATCTAACCATAAAAGTGAATAATGTTCAGCTTTTTACAGTGTCTGGCTGTTTAACAGTGTAATAGGATATAGCCAACCTCAACCACTAATCCTCATGTGGGCTGATGGCACAACAATAAATAAAACAAGCGAATCTAAAATTTCAGTACTTCTGACCCTTGGTTCTGGATTCCCTGACCCAGCAGATCTAGTCCACACAGCTGCTAAGACCATGAAACCACAGACACTCCACTCTGTAAAGCTAGAGAAACTATAGGGAACCTAAGTATCGTGTATCCTTATTCTCATGTGTATCCTTTGCACCAAAACAAGATGAAAATAACACATTACTCTTACCTAGAACAGCCTTTGTTTTTAACAAAGCTCAAATTAAATAAGATAAAATTTTATGTATTGATGTAAAGATGTACAATGGACCATTCCTGTTGTTTACCCAAACATCATTTCCTTTGTTGTCCAGATGAAACTGACTCTCTTTCCTACCCTGAGGTTGATTGCCAATCAGAATTTTCCATCCTCTTCATTGTAACAACAGGTACACTGACAGACAAGATCCTCCAAGCTGAATTCTGCTCTGGGATGTTTTCCAAGCACTATAAGGAAAGATACCTCCTCCCCAACTATAGGAAGGAAGTTATTTTTAAAGGAATGGAATAAGACAAACAGAAAAACCACACAAAGCAAATAAAAACAAAATTAAGAGACAGAGATAGAGAAAAGATGTAATAGAGAGAGTTGGCATTTTGACAACTGCATTCAAATCTCTAAAACTAGCTGTTTTTGAAGTTCATTAGCTCTACTCCTGGACTTTTTAGAGGTTGAGAGCCGAATAATTTTTACAGTGTGAGCAGAAAAAGTCTTTCGTGTTCGGGGAAGTCATAGTTATCTGGTTTGTGTTGGATTTCTGTCATTTGGAACTGAAATACTCCTGATGGATCTAGATATTTATGATATCCTGTTGAGCAAGAACAGATTTTATAACAGTATGTGTAAAATTCCATGTGTGTGTTTTGTGTTGTATATTGCATTTTATATCATATAAATGTGCATACGTACACACATACAGTTACATTTGGTTTTAGGGGAGGAAAAAAAAAAAGAATGAGACATTGAACTCTGAACTTGTACTAGCAAATATCCCTGAGCTGTTATCTTGAGCAATACTTGCTCCATTTTGCACTATCATACATATTATTGGAAAAACAGTGGCAGCGTCGGAAAAAGTAAAAAGAGAGTTGAAAAGAGCTATTGATAGGAGCAGACGGAGGATTGGGATGATTGGAAGAGCAACATGAGCATAAGTCCAGAGTCTGGACTAAATCATGCGTGTACAGTGGCCAAGGCAAGAGACGCACCTGGCTATAGCGCATTGTGTGGGGAGGAACAGGGTATGGAAAGACTACAGATCATAGGACAAGATGGATTCATGTAACATCCTGTCTTATTCAGGAGCATCTTGTGCCTCATGCCCATGAACTCAGACCCCTTTGTGGCATCCTGCTGACGTACGGTGCACTTTGAGCCACACTGCTGGATTGGAGTCAGCTGACTGAGCAGCTGCTGGATGGACTCAAACATGAAAGCAAATTGGGCTTTGTTACTACTTAACTCAGCACCATGTGTAACCCCGTATATAAAATGACATAGTGGACCTTCCAGTTTGTAGAATAGGCCCTTGTTTGATGCTGCAGAACAAATATGGCATTGGAGGATCTTTTGTGGATGATACTGGTCTTTTATATGCCTGGAGGAGTAGTAAGTAAAAAATAAGAATTAAAAATAATAATAAATTATAGAAGCAATTGACAAATAATATGTGCCAGGGAGTACATAGGGCTTTATATAATAAACATATATGAGCTAGATATGATTCTTAGCACCTTTTATAGATCTATGTCTTTCAATATAAGAAGAGTTATGAACTTGGCTCCTGGACTTAGATACACAAGTTTGGGTCTTGGTGCTGCCTCTTAGAAGCTGCATCGGGAAACCGTTAAATTCACTGCATCTCAGATTTCATCTCCGTAATATAAAGGGTGGGAGTAGTAGCTGTCAATATACCTACCTCTTAGGCTGTTTGTGAGGAATGAATGAATATTTATTTAAAAAGTTAGAATTGTATTGATACATAGTAATTGTTCAGTAAGAAAAAAGAATTCAAGTTACTGAGGATAGAGAAATCAAATATTTGAGAGATTAAATAACTGGTCCGAGGACACACAGTCATAATGAATGGCAACGCTGGCCTTTTGTCCCTTTAGTGGTCTGATTCCAAGCTGAGAATGAGAGGGAGATGAGGACAGAGAAAGAAAAAATCCAGAAGGAGGAGGCAGGTATTTTGAAGTTTTAGAACTGTAGGAGAAAAAAGAAAACCTAAGAATACAATGATCTCGGAAAAGAGACTTGTCTAATGAAGTGTGTTGTGGTATGAAACCTCTCATTTTCCTCTATATTACAGGTGACAAATTATACTTTGTTTACTAGTGCTCTCCACAACTGGGATTTGGGGGGCGGGGCGGGGGGAGAAGTAAAGAAGAGGATGAGGGAAGTTCACAAATGCTAGATGTTGTATGTTTATAACTGAAGAAAATAGACCTAGAAAGTTGAAGTTGGAATACTCACTTCTCCCTGTGCCACCAAACGAGTGGTTACTAGTCTTTCAATGACTTTGATCATGTCTAGGTTGGGCCTTATCGATAAGATTTATCTTCAATATTGTATGGAAATGGAAGGTAGAGAAGGAAATAAGGCATCTGAAAAAATGGGTTATGTGAATTCGAGAGGGCAAAGAGATATAAGAAGTCCTGTAAACAAAATAGGAATCTGTTGTTTTCCTGAGAAACTTTTTTTTAAAAAGTTTTTAATGTTTATTTTTGAGAGAGAGAGAGACAACGAGAGAGAGAGCGAGAGAGAGCGAGCAAGCAGTGGAGGGGCAGAGAGAGAAGGAGACACAGAATCTGAAACAGGCTCCAGGCTCCAAGCTGTCATCACAGAGACTGAGACAGGGCTAGAACTTGCAAACCCGTGAGATCACGACCTGAGCCAAAGTCGGACGCTTAACTGAGTGAGCCACCCATTCATCCCTTCCCTGAGAAACTTTTAAAAGGCAAGCAAAACCTAAGAAATATATATTTTAAAAAATGTGTGTGTATATATATATATATATGATATATGTATATCATATATATCATATACATATATGATCAAAATGTATTCAGTTCTCTTACCCCACTTCTTGGATCATGGAACCTTCTGGGGATTATGCTTGTCACCTGGGATTGATTTTGTAGAATACTTATAAACCTCGTCTTTTACTTTTATTTTCTCACTCTGAAGTAAGATCAATACAGATGTTTTATATATGTATCTAAGAAGACATCCTACTTAGAAATTATCTGACGTGAGATGTTTTATATCTGTGTATAAGGGTGATTCATGTATCCATATAATTGGGTTCCATTATATTAACTAAAATATATTTTAACATTGTCTTTTTAAATTAAAAAATGTGTACATCAATAAGGCAAATATTTTTTTAGGAAATTTATTTTTAAAAAGCAAAGAGGATTAAACAGGTAAGAGAATGCCTTTAGGATTCCTAAATAGAGATGTCAGGTCTGCCATTATCTTTAACTGTGTTTATGTTTTCCTTCATGGTGCCACTGCATTGGAAAGCAATATTTTCAAGAACTACAAATGCCTGTCAGAGCATTTCAAGTGCTGAACATTTCAAAATGTTTATGTGTTTATAGATGTGAATTTTTATCCGAGTCCTTACTTCTTAGGTAAGTGTTTTTTTTTCCCCCCTTTGGTAACAAGGGGAAATGCAAGACACTGCCCTCAAGGAATTTCTCATCTTGACATAAGATCTTAGAGTTCAGCAGATATGACTGGCATCTTTGTTTGACATTAGAGTAAAGTGTTTTTATGAGTGGATATAAGGCAGCCATCTGCCATCCTGGGGAAGAGACAAAGATTAAAGAAGCTACCTCTCGTAGAAGCAGGACCTTGGAATCTGTCATCTTTGTTTGATAGGGTCTTGAAGTGATATTGGGTCAAAACAGGCAGATAAGAGAGGAGGCTTTTAGTGGAAAAAGTAGCACTGACTAACATTTATTGAACACTGTTATTAAGAATCACCTCTAATGTTGCGTGTTCCTCATTCACCGTTACTTAATGCAGTGCCCTGCCGACCTCACCCTGATTTGCAAGGACTCTGGTGGCATACAGTTCTCAGGCTTCCAAAGTCTCCACGAAATGAGTCACAACAGTCTTTTAGCCAAAACCACTGCATTCTTTATTCCTACACTATGGTGGATTTTAATAGCAGGAAGCCAAAAGGCAACTTCAAACCTATAGCTCCCCAAAATTCTGCTCAGAAAATAGATTCTTTATCCTATTTAAACTCATGTGCTGTGAGCAGGTTTGTTGCCCTGCTGGGAAATGTCCTGCCATGAAGTAGACTGAGTTCCCAGAGATGTTATAAAAGTCATGTTTTAGGGGCATCTAGGTAGCTCAGTCGGTTAAGTATCCGATTTTGGCTTAGCGCATGGTCCTGCGGTTCATGGGTTCGAGACCCATGTCAGGCTCTGTGTGCTAACAGCTTAGAGCCAGGAACCTCCCTCAGATTCTGTGTGTGTCTCTATCTGCCCCTCCTCCCCTCCTGCGTGCTCTCTCTCTCTCAAAATAAACAAACATTAAAAAACATTACAAATATAAAATAAAATTGATGTTTTGCTCTTCTTTCTTTTCTATATATAATTTATTCCTGTGCATCTCCTCCTTATAAGGGAATTATGGAAATAGTGGAATAGAGACACTAAACCAATTGGAGATTTTTGCGAGGCTGAGTAGTTACGATTTTAAGGGTAATATATAGATTTTGAATGAATTATTGAATTTAAATGCTTATTTATTTTTGGTAGAGTGAGCAAACATGGGATAACTCTGTCTGACTTATCTACCTTGTATGCATTCACCATGGAGCAGATACTAGACTAAGCATCACATGAACAATTGTAAAACAACAAAGATGTGTTCTGTATCTTCATGTACTTGAGATAAATAAGCAGTGGTGGTAAGTGGCTTCAAGAGAAAAAAAATATTTACCAATTCCCACTTTGGTTTATTTAAGTTACTAATGTGCTAATTCTCAAAATTCCTGGAAATTTCAAAATCGGCTCCTGTGAGCAGGTGCAGGCTGGCTGTGAAGAGGGAAGGATGTCAGTGTAACGATGGGATGGGTAATTCAGAAAGTGGAGGCAGGGTGTCCCAAGGGCTTCATTACCAGGAATCCGTAAGCAGTTCCAAACATAAGGAAACATAATTTTCTTTGTTCTTCCTTTGCTTTACTTTTTTAGGCTATGTAAAGATAGCCATAAGAAATTATGCTTTTAGACACATTTCATCCATATCCTTTCCATACATAACCTACCCTTCACATGGAGGCCCCGTCTCCATTTCCACTTTTCCCTTCTACCCCACAGCACCAGACTGAGAGCAGCCCGCTCTAAAATTCATAATTTCCTGACATTTTCTTATAAGCAAGCAAAAATGTAAAAATTCAAAGGCAAAGCATTTAACTACCTATACGTTATCTGCTAAATGGCAACTTAGGCTAAGGATATTTAATTTTTTCATAAGTACAGTTTAATATATATTTTTAACTATCATTTGTGAAATGTAAAGCCAAGCAATGTCTTTAAATCAACCATAAAAGGACAAGGGCACCTCTGTTATTTTTCATTTGAGTTTGGATAAGCAAATATATGTTGATTGTGAGCCATGGCATAGGGATAGCATAGGTAACCAGAGTTAAAATGGTGTTTGATACAATTGTGTTCTTCTTGAGACATTAGATTGATACCAAACCTTGGTGTCTCATTATGAGTCAGGGCGCTGAGGTGTATATACCTCTGGGTCTACCTCAGCTCTTCTATGTTGCTTCTAGAGTGAGTGTTCATAGATGCTTTTGCTTAAATAGTTGTGACACCATCTGATCTGGATTTTTTCTGTTTTTTTTTTTAACATATTTTGCTTTTTCCATGTATAAAGTCATTTTACTTGTATGTTGTATGATTAGGAGAACTTATATGTTGAGTGAGGCTACCTTTGGTTAGCCCTGGTTGGTACCATAACTTCCTCTGTTTAACTTCTGCAACAGCAGTTACTTATCTTTCTAAACACGTAATTGAAAATGCTTGTTATTTTACCAGATAGCCACTTAGTCATTTAATGCCTGCCATTTATTTTGTTTTGTTTTGTTTTGTTAAAGCACATGCATTCCTCAGTCTGATGCCCATTCAGAGCTTCATCATTTGATAACTACAGCTTCATCATTTGATAACTACAGCAGTTAAGTTCGCACTCGCTCACCCATGTGGTTGGACTGTAGGGTGTGTCTGTCTTGTTCGCTGTTTTTCACAAATGCCTAAAATAGTAACCAGAGCAGAAGAACCCTAACTTCACACTTGTTAGGGAGTGCCTAACTTTATATCGTCGAGAATATTTTGCTACTACTTTAGGAATGAGGAAATCAGTGAGTACAAAGTTTAGTAAAATACAAGTCGATATAGACTTAACAGGCAAAATCAGAATTCAAATCCAGATCTGTGTGCCCCCATTAGATGGAAAAAAACAACTGAGATAAAGAAAAAGCCATAATTTGCATCATATCACAGGTGATTAATAACTGTTTTTTGTTCAAACTGAAATATACGGGGCTTCTCTTTAGTGCTCATTTTGTTCTTCTGATTGCTGTTGACCTCTCTATCCCCAGTCACTTCAGCAAGTGTCTGGGACTGAGCTGGAGCTAAAAAGAGATTTGTTGAATGATAGATGCCTCTTTGTTTCTACAGCATGTAGCTCAGAGTAATTGTTAGGTACATTAGGGGCATGTATGTGGTGCACGTACATGCACGTATAAGAGAGAGAGAGAGAGCAAGCATGCACTTTTTAGGTTAATGAAAGTTGCACCTCTTGAATTTTAATAATCTGGCTTTCATGTGATGTCACTTATTTTCATCATCGTTTGTTTGACTTATTTGTTTACTGTCTATATAGGAACATGCTGGAAGAGGACTGCAGTGGGCAGTTCCAAGGGCAATATTGGATAAAAGATAGCAGTTGTTTAATGGTTTTACAAATCCTTCAGGAAATTACAGTTGCATTAGGGGTACCTTGATGGTTCAGTTTAGGCATCAGACTCTTGATTTTGGGTCAGGTCATGACTTCAAGGTTCAGTTCATGAGATCAAGCCCCATGTTGGGGTCTGTGCTGACAGCAAAGAGCCTGCTTGAGATTCTCTCTCTCTTTCTCTCTCTCTCTCTTTCTGTGCCCTTTCTTAGATCCCACTTGTGCTCTCAAAACAAATAAATAAACAAACAAACGGGTACATTACGAAAGATTTGCTTCAGTAAATCAGCAGTAGATAGCCAATTTTTCTGCCTTCCAAGCTAATGTCCTGACCACTCCTGCCTTATGTTATTATTTCTATTTTTTAAATGATGAATTAGCTATTAATTTCTGCCAGCCATAGACTACTGCAGCCACTGAATAGAGGTGCAACTTTTACATGGTAGGAAGGACACAAGATAACCCAGCTCTGAACCTGAGATCAGTAACATCAGTCTTTAAAATTCATGTGTCTCTGTCCTGGCCTCCTTCCTACTCCCATGCGCCCAGTCCTCAGTGACTGTAAATCCCAGGCTGAACATCGGATGCCCAAGGCACTGCCACTTCGTTTCCTCGGGGGCATTCCTTCTTCCCTTTCCACCATCAAAACTCAGACCACCTTTTCTCAAGTCTTGCTTTTGGCCAGTGAAAATAATAAACCCAGATTTGATCTAATTTAAGGAAAGCATTCATGGCTTGTTATAGCAACATGTTTGCCAAAGTATGTTTTTTAAAATAATTTTTTAAAAGTGTATTTATTTATTTTTAGGAGATATGGGGAGTGAGCGAGGGAGGCGCAGAAAGAGAGACGGGTAGGGAGAGAATCTCAAGGACGCTCCTCTCTGTCAGCACAGAGCCCTAAGCGGGGCTCTAACTCAGGAACCATGAGATCATGACCTGAGCTGAAATCAAGAGCCAGATGCTTAACTGACTGAGCCACCCAGACACCTCTAAAATAATTTTTAAACTCCACCACAATGACTTGAACATTTTTAATAGATATTACTTTATTTTAATGTTGGGAAAAAACATAACAAGCACACTCAACTTGTTAACTTTAGGTTAATATTATTTTGGCAAAGGCTATTTTTAAAGAAAAAGTGCAATCTAAAGAAAAAAATTAAATGCATTCTCTGTGACTCTGTGCAAAAATAGAGATACATGATTAATGTTTGAGAAACAATGACATATTATAATCACTTCTCAGATGACAGTTACCATTTATACAGAAACTAAGGAGTCTGGTCCTCTTATTTTATTTTATTTTTAATGTTTTCATTTATTTCTGAGAGAGAGAGAGACAGCATGAGCATGATAGGGTGAGAGAGAATCTGAAGCAGGCTCCGGGCCCTGAGCTAGCTATCAGCACAGAGCCCAACACGGGGCTCAAACCCACGAACCGTGAGATCATGACCTGAGCTGAACTCGGACGCTCAACCAACTGAGCCACCCAGGCACCCCTCTTATTAGGTAGTTTATATACTTCAGCCACCATCTTCGCAATCTTCAGAGAAATAAATAGACCACTTTATTATTTTAGGAATAAAGATGCTTAAGCCTTAATGAAGTTTTTGGGGACAGTGACATGAGATCAGGAGCAAAAGTGGGTCTTCATCTCTGCTGCTCCAACTAGAAGTCATACATCTTCACAAAATTAAAGAAATACGAATGTCTTCAGTGACCTCCATTTCAAAGATGGGCCATGGTTGTGCATTAGTTTTTTTCATAGCCTCCAAAAAGGAAAGATTAGTAGGGGGAAAGAAAATGTTGCATACCTTCACTCATTGTCTGTTTTTAAAATAAATTCATATGACTTCATTGTTAGATTAGCTATAGGGTTTCCAAAGTGTTTGGGCACTTTGCTCTAAGAGATTCAACCTATTTCTGTCCAGGCCTACAAGGGAGTTTAGTGTACAGAGGCAGGTGTCCCTAGAACTGGGAGGATTCTTAGACTGCCTGGTCCAGAAGTTCTCAGCCTGGTGTCTTAGAGCTATAAGGGGGCTCATACATGAGCCCAAGGCATCCACGAACTCTCTGAAATTATATGCGTAATTGTACAAATACATGAATATGTCTATTTTTCTCAAAATACTGTCTATTACCAAGGAAGGACTAACAACCACTAGTTTTGTCTTGATATGCCCTTCTACAGCCTGAGAAACTAAACTACCAACATTGGAGAAGCCCATACAAGTACAGATAGCCAAGACCATAATCTTAAATGACATTCATTGGGACCTTGGAGAGTTCATCTTTCTCTGTATCTCCTTATAAATAACTAACTTAATAGCAGCAAGAGTAACTCTGAAACTGGAAAGAACTAAGCTCCTGGTATAAAATAGGCATTAATATTCAATGATATATTTTCAGTGCCAACTTTACAAAGTTTCCAACATGACCTGATTTATTTTGTACTTACTAGATTCTTTGTAGCCAATGTGATAAGGCCGTCTGCTTTGTGATGTTAGCAAAATTAGTTGTCTGATGATGTCTCTTCTTCTTGTTGGGTCTCAAGAGACCCTTGTTTTATTGATAGAGCTTGTAAGGAGAAGCAAAGAGAAACAATGGACTGCTAGGTCATGAAAAATAATTTTCTGCAAATGTAAGGAACACAAATCTCATCTATTCTGCAGGAACCAATACATTTCTCATTAGATCAAATCCATCTAGGTGTGAAGGTTATGGGTGATTTTATCCTCTGCCTTCTTAATGTATGTAATTAATGATAAACACTGAATAATTTAGAATAGTTTCCTTCAGAGCATTTTCTGAGTTTTCCTAATTTCCACTATGGTCAAGGACACTAATGATGATACTAACCATTTATTCAGGGCCAGAAAATTTGATACTTTGATCAGAAGGTCTGCCATTTCAAGTTAAATATTCAAGTGAAATAGTAGCCTTTGACCAGGGTAATGTTCTGGGCCACTCCCATGGTTCAGAGAGATTTTATCCCATGCCATATTTTGACTTGACTTTTATTTTTCATTTGCAAAACTGCAAGTGAATTCAACCTGCCCTTGTATAAACTGGACATTCCTGTGTTGAGCTTCCCATTCTTTTTAGGCATCTGTTATGCCTTTCATCTTTTATGAATCCAGAGCCAAAAGAAGGGAATATTTTAATATTTCAGGTACATTTACTACTGACATGTCCTTAAAATATATTGGACAAACTAGGATGTTTGGCTTATTCACCTTTGTGCTCCTGGTGACTGCACACAGGAAAGTGCTAATACAAAAGGCAACCAACATGTCCTTGAGGGTAGTCGTGACTAAGTGCTCAGGTATGCAGCTTACCTCTCCAGTTCTGATTTCTACTCTATTCTGAACTTGAGCTAGCAATTCCTCACTACCTTGTGAATTCTTTGATACTTTTTAAAGTTTTTGCTTTGCATGTTTGCTTGTTTTTGTGGGAAAGGTTGATCCCCCAAACTAGAAATAGTGCAGCATTTTAAGGAATATTTCCATTGCACTTGTGAGATTACCATTATTTTAAATCACTTCCTTAAACACATGTTGGAAATTATCAAGTGCCCTTTTATTATGAATACTCTTTTTTGTTTTGTTTTAAGAGCTCTGTAAGGAAGAATATGGCATTCTTGATAGGAAGCAATGCATTAATTGTAACTGATTCTTTTCAAACCCTTTAAATGTTAATATCCTCAAACTCCTTTACAATAAAATGGCATTTGATTTTGTTTTGCATTTAAAATTTGATGGGGCACCTGAGTGGCTCAGTCGGGTTAAACATCCAACTCTTGATTTCAATTCACATCATGATCTCAAAGTCCTGAGATTGAGCCCACATCAGGCTCTGCACTGGGTTTGGAGCCTGCTTAAGATTCTGTCTCTCTCTTCCTCTGCCCCTACTCCACTTTCATACCTCTTGTGCACTCTCTCTGTCTCTCAAAAAAAAGTAATAAATGATAATAAAATAAAATTTGATCTTTTAGTCTAAAAATCTTCATTCTGAAACTTCCAGTAAATTCTTGAGTGGTCTTTGCTTTTCTTTTTTAATTTCCCACTGACTGCTGGCAGAAGTGTAGAATAACTTCAGTCTTGATATAAGTAGAGTTTATGCATTACGTTGTCGTAGGTGGCTGACATGAGACTTGACAGTGTTCACGTCTCTTCCGCATGTGAGCTCTGAGGGGATCATTTGTTTCTAATGATGCCCCCTGAGACCTGCGTTATATAACAAATATTCAACCAGGTACATTCTGAAGCTCTAATTGGCTTTATTTATCTATTCATGAATTGGGGATAATTCAAGTAGAGGGGAGCTTCAGAGGGCTACAGAGAAGGAAAGGTTTCTAAAGGTAGAGAAGGAAAAGAAAAAAGGAAAATTATTAACAAAGAACCCACTGTTTTAGGCAAGGTCACCCTCCCAAGGGAAATGAAAGGAGTCTATCAATAAATTGCCTAGTATTGACCAAGAAATCCCCATGTTAACTGGTTAAAGGTTAGTTCCTGGGGTGGGTGAAAGAGTAGGTAATTAGGTAACAAGTCTAGGTTTACTGACTTGGAACTTAACCTAAGTAATGCCATTTTGAGCCTGTGGTTTTCTTTAAAGAGACCTCATAGAATTCCTTCTGAACCACCAATGATCAAATATGTTCAGTTTAATATCTCTGATAAAGTTATTTTATCATATTTCATTTTTTTTAAATCATAATGTAGGCACGACTGTAGTTGACTGAAGAGGTATGCAGCTTAGTGACCATGACTAAAATTGGAGTTTTATTGTTTAAAGGTCTTTGATTATAGTAACTATAGTGTGTACCATTTTATGTGTCACAGAGTATTTCTTTGTCTAAATAGGTGATGGGCATTAAGAAGGGTACTTTTCAGAATGAGGGCTGGGTATCTTATCTAAGAGATGAATCACTTGGTTCTATTCTTAAAGCCAAGGCTACACTGTATGTTAGCTAATTTGAAAAAAAAAAAAGTATATTTTGAGAGAGAGAGAGGGAGAGCACAAGTGGGGAAAGGGCAGAGAGAGAGAGAGAAAAACCCAAGCAGTGCTGTCAACACAGTGCATGAAGTGGGGCTCGATCTCATGAACTGAGAAATCATGACCTGAGCTAATATCAAGAGCCAGACACTTAACCAACTGAGCCATCCAGGTACCTTTGTGGTAAGTTTATGCAACAATAGAACTAATACATAAAATATGGTATTCTGATACATTAAAATATAGCCTAATCAGTGAATGTCCGGTGTACTGTTAATGAAGTAAACTGGAAAATTCTTTATCTAACTAAAATACACAGTAAGTGCTTGCTAGCAGGCCAGACAAATATAATCAATAATATGCTTCCTCTGACTGACTGAAACAGATTCGAAGTTTTGAGTAAATTATTTTTGCATAATTCATAAGCATTAATTGAATCAATTCAATAAAAATTAAGCCAAAAAGATACTCTATGAGCACAATCCCAGGTATTTAGTTTGACAAAAGTTACAATGACCTAATGTCATGAGTCTCTTTACTTTAAGAAGCTATATTTTCTAAAAAAACCTTTTTTTGTACTTTCCGGTTACACAGAGGAATCCCTCTTTACAATTTCGTCTCTCTCCTCAATATTCCTACTTAATAACATCACATAATAATAGTAATAAGAAGCATGTCTGTGATATTTTTTTTGTTTTATTTCCTTTAATGTTTATTTTGACATAAAGGGAATAAAACAAACGTGTGTGAGAGAGAACATGTGTGTGAGAGGGAACAAGGGGAGGGGCAGAGAGAGAGGAAGAAAGAATCCCAAGCAGGCTCCACACTGTCAACTCAGCACCTGATGCAGGGCTTGATCTCATGAATCATGAGATCATGACCTGAACTGAATTCCAGAGTTGGATGCCTAATCTACTAACCCACCCAGGTGCCCCAACATGTCTGTAATATTTTACATAAATTTTGCTCCTGTCATTTATGCATCGTTGCATTTAACATGCATTTATTGAGTCCCCTATGTGTATATTCAATGATAGGATGTTAAAATGGACAAGAGGCCATCTCCCTTGTGAACATTGCCATACTTAATTTTCACTTCACAACAACTATGTGAACTATTGTATTTATACCCCCTTTTATAGGAAAAGAAATTTGACTTCTATCTATAACTTGAATCTTTTTGCCCTATCTGCAAATCCCATTTTTCTTTTTATTTTCTGTTTATTCACTGAAAGGAAAGGGCTTGCTTCTCTTTAAATAATCTAAAACAGGCTTTAATGGTGTTCTCCCAAGGCACCAAATCAACTGAGCCACCCAAGTGCCCCTGCCTCTTGTATTCATTGCTTTACTATATCTGCCTTACCAGGATATAATCTCATTCTGCTCTGCTTATTACTATATTCTCAGACCACAAGCATTCCTAGCACATAGTAGATATACAGTGAATACTTTATACATATAAATATAAATACAAATACATAACATAGCTAAATGAAAAGAAATAGAACCCTTTCGCTTTATTTTAGGAACCTTCTGTGACTTGAAGACTTCTCTCTCCTCCCCAACATGTGCATTTAATTAGTATGGCTGGGAAAGTGACAGTAAGAGATACAAGGTAGCTTGTAAGGTTTATGACACTTAAAAAAACTTAAAAATACTTCATTTTTTAGAGGAGTTGTAGGTTCACAGAAAAATTGAGCAGAAGGTCACAGATTTCCCATATAGCTCTGCCCCCACACATTTAGCCTCTCCCATTATCAACATCCCCCCGCCCCCAGAGTGGCACATGTATGATAGTTTATGAACCCGCATTAACACATCATAATCACGCAAAGCCATAGCTTACATCAGGGTTCACTCTTGGTGCTGTATGTTCTGGGCATTAGGGCAAGTGCATAATGACATGTATCCATCATTATGGTATCAGTTAGGGTAGCTTCACTGCCCTGAAAATCCTCTGTGCTCTGCCTCGGCCTCCCTCCCTCTCTCCTATCCTTGGCAACCATTGACTTTTTACTGTCTTCATAGTCTTGCCTTTTCCAGAATGTCATTAGTTAGAATCGTACAGTATATAGACTTCTCAGCTCTGCTTCCTTCACTTGACAATACAGTCATCTTTGAACCTGAAAAAACAACTTTATATGATTTAAAAACAAATCACCAAACTTTGGATGCTATGACAAAACCAAACAACAGGAAGAACGGGCATCTTTAGTCCTACCCATTCCCAAGAGTCTCTCTTTCCCTCAAAGTCTTGCTGGAAGAGTGAAATTCAAGAAGTAGACCTAGGTTAGGATTGGAGTATGGTCTGGAATGTCTGTAATATGCTTTGTTATTGTTTAGTTTCTGTTGTTTATATGTGTACCATTTGGAAGCTAAAAGGGGCAAAGAGCTTTGTCCCACCTGTTACATATCCTGTGGGCAGGTGAGGCTGCAGAATACATGTGCACCTGCCTCTAGGTCAGAGTAAGGGGCAGGGGGTTACCTCCTTCCTGCTCTGCATTCCCAAGAAGCATAAGCATGAGAGAGAAGAGGCCCTGCTCTGCTTCTCCGAACTGCATTCTTTCATCTGGGGGCTACACAGAGCCACACAGCCCCACTTAGTGTCAAGTAAATGGGACACGAAGGAAATTGGTATGGAAACCCCAGATGGGAGAACCTGATCTTGGGCTACCACAAGATCTTTCTATCTGCCTCAAATTCAGCATCTGTGAAATGGGAAAAAAAGTACTTATCTCTCAGTTTTTGTGAACATGAAACGTGTAAATATATGCAAAATGTGTAGAAGAGTGCTTGGTTTCAGCTTAGCTCATGTTAGTGTTATTTCTTTAAATACTAATTTATTAGTTATTATTTTTTAAATGGCAGTTTTCTTTACAAGATGTATTAGGAGCTAGAAAACAATCTACCATCTGATAAGAGCACTCCAGAGTCACTGATCAAAATAATTGTATTCCTTTTTTTTTTAAACTATATTTTAATGTTTATTTACTTATGAGAGAGTGGGAGAGAGACAGACAGACAGACAGTGTGAGTTGTGAGGGGCAGAGAGAGACAGAGACAGAAACAGAGACAGAGACAGAATCTGAAGCAGGTTCCAGGCTTTGAGCTGTCAGCACAGAGCCCAACACAGGGCTCAAGCTCGTGAACTGCGAGATCATGACCTGAACTGAAGTCTGATGCTTAACTGACTGAGCCACCCAGGTGCCCCGAGAATATTGGTATTTCTAAAGATGATGTGGGCTAGCGGTAGGGTTGATATTCTGTTAAGGAGGCAATAAGCCTGGCCGGGTTCTTATCCACAGTGAAGGCCACACCTTTATACCACTGAAGCCTGATTTTTTTTGTTTATTCCTATGACTCATAATTAAAGACGATTTGGAAAATCATAGGAAAATTTGCATAGTAATTACATTTCTGACATATTTTAAGTTAAGCCAGGTGCATTAAAACGTATATGTTTAATATACTTCTTATATCAAAGGACATTTAGAAAATGAAAACATTCTTCCCTTGTTAAAATTATTTTAAAATGGAAAATTTCTATGACAGAAAAGCCAGAATTTGTATAAATTCAGCAGCACTAAGTAAATTTGTACTCACGTGCAGGAGTTTTTCTGACCTAGAGTGCTACCTACAATTAGTTTATTTTAACAGAGATTGCTTTCATTGTTGTAAATATGTGACTTTCTTGACAAAACTTTTTCTCATTTGTCTTGAAATGAAAAAAAATATTAAAATCTTTTCTTTTCTGTATAATAGGTAGGGTAGACCTCAAGAGCTATTGTGAGCAATAGCTTTAACTCTGAAATAAATTGTAGTTACATACTGAGGCTGTTTGGATTTTTCTCTAATTAAGGAGGGTAAAGCCAGAACTTCTGAGTAAAATACGGCATCAGACTATCGATATCTGGACAGTCATTTCCCAATTTCCCATCAATGATTGCCAAAAATGGGTACAGAAATGCAAAAACAAAAACTACTGTTGAAACCTAATGAAAACATTTCACTATTTGAAGATTTGGTAGGAAAAGATTAAACACAAGTATGAAGCACAGACACTTGGCCTGAAAAACTGAAGCCAGCCTGACGGCCCCCCAAATGACAGTGGAGAGTTGAGCTAACCTGGCCCATCATTGGTCCTCAACATGGGACTACAGGAGCCACACAGCCAAGGAAACTAAGCATCCACCACCCTTCTCTCAATCCAAACAAAAACAGAAGTCACCAGTAAAAGGACATTGCAATAATTGATTGCATTCTGAATAGCTGAATTTGGATAAAAAGACTATTACAAGTGGGAGCTGGTACTGGTCCCCATGCATACTGCACTCTTTCATGCCAGAGAGTATAGCAAAATAAGTCAGTTTTTAAAGATAGACCAGGACTCTGTAACCAAAAAAAGTCCATCTGTACAGAAACATGTTTCTTAAAAGACATGTTTCTTTAAAATCTTAAAAGACACCAGAAATTAAGGATGCCTGGGTAGCTCAGTTGGTTCGGCATCTGACTTCAGCTCAGGTCAGGGTCTCACGATTCATGAGTGGGAGCCCTGAGTCCGTCTCTGTGCTGACAGCTCAGAGCCTGGAGCCCACGTCGAATTCTGTGTCTCCCTCTCTCTCTCTGTTCCTCCTCCACTTGCACTCTGTCTCTCTCTCTCTCTCTCTCTCTCTCTCAAAAATAAATAAAGATTAAAAAAAAAAAGTTTTTTAAGACACAAGAAATTGAATTAGAGCCTGTATACAACAGACTTCATTCTGAGTTAAGATTGGCATGCTGCTAAGGTTGAAAGCAAACTTCTGGGAATTAGCAGTTTTCTCCTAGGTGAATACTGATAGAAATGTATGCACACATATATTGCAAGATTTACACATGAATGCTTATTAAAAATAGGCAAGACTGGAAATAAATAGTCCAAATACCCATTGTTAGTAGAAAGCATAAATAAACTTCATTGTTTTTTTTTTAATCTTAATTTATTTTGAGAGAAAGAAAGAGAGGAAGCATACATATTTTATCTTATTTTTTGTGATAATAGCTGATTTTTTTAATCTCAAAAGGTCAGACAACGTTGAGACTGCTGTCTGTGCATTATCTCATTTAGTCACAACAATAATCTTACA
Source organism: Hyaena hyaena (assembly GCF_003009895.1). Lineage (NCBI taxonomy): Eukaryota > Metazoa > Chordata > Mammalia > Carnivora > Hyaenidae > Hyaena > Hyaena hyaena. The sequence continues at coordinate 321,525 of NW_024081387.1, read as the reverse complement.
TGTTGATAATATTATATTCACTGAAAAGCTGTGGGACTTAAAGCTGAGCAGTGAGGTTAAGTACATGTCTAAGAACACAGTTAATTAAAAACACCAGTCTTATGCAGAAATCAGTACCTTAACCAGTGTGTCATACTGCATTTTACTAACTCAAATATATAGTTAACATGTAATCAGTCAGCAGTCACTTACAGATTAATGACCTGACCTAATTTTATATCTGCCTGACAGAGGCTGGTAAACTCCCCAAGATCATGACTCAGTGGCTCCTGGCACCTGTTGATCAGTCTTCCTCTGGTACACCAGGTCATTCTTCAATTCCGTAGCTGAGGCCTCTATCCCTATACATATTAGATAACATTGCAACTAAACATCTATATGCCTCCTACTCCATAGATAGGTAAAATCCCTAAAAGTCTTTTGTGTCCTCTTATTTTTTCCAAGTTTAACACAGTACGTAGCACACAGTAGGTGTTCACTAAATGCTTGTTAGATTGTAAAGAATAAATGCTGAAAAAATATGCACGTCACAAACAAGCAGTTACTGCCATAATTTTATTTGAAAGATACTCAAAATGTGTTTTCATGCATATAGGTAGACTTTTATTGCTGTTTTGCAAATGGTCTTAAACCTTTGCAAAGGGTTCTTTCTCTACATGGGTCATAACATGCATATTTTCGAGATCTTCTTTAGACCAGCTTTGCTGAAAGTACCTGAGCTTCATGGCTTGCAATGCATTACATAATTAAGCTGTTTTCAGCACTGTTGTAAGATAAGGTACTTGATGGATGATCAGCATCCCAGCTTCTCTGAGCAAAAATAGTTTTATTCTGTCTTCTGGGAATAATAAACATGAAAACTCTGTTTTTAAATTGAATACATTCTGCATCGTAATTGGAAAGAAAGCATTTCACTATTCCAGATAACTTAAGAGAGGAGTCTTGATTTCATGTTCAAACAACCCTTATGTTATCAGACAATTAAAGAAGTTGTTCTTTTGGTGACCAGACACAATGATATGTAATAAATTTCCTGTCAGTTCTGCATTTAAGCGACAGGTTTGAACATGGGTTAATCAGCATCTTGGTTAATGGGTGCCATATATGTAGTAAAAGAAAATATAAACTCACAGCCTTAAAATTATATAGAGCTTATACAATGTTTTTGTAAACATAATTCGAGAGATATTTCCAAATCTTGCTATGCTTCTGTATTATCATTTTGATAACAATTTTTCATTTTCCCTGGTAAAACTCTTCTAATAATTTAGAATTCATAGAATAATTAGATAAATTAGAATTCTAGTTAATATAGTTTGATTGTGAACACATTTACTCAGAAACAAAAAATGTTTTGAGTAATGCCTAAGGTCACTTATTGTAAAATAAAATGGCAATTTTTTAATGGCAAAGCAGCTGTTTCTCTGTGAGAGTTTAGCATTTATTTTGCTTAGACTTCGAACAATGGGGAACAATACCTGTCAGAGTTCCACTTTCAGTCTATGCTGCTCTTAAAATATGAAAAGCACATAAAATTGATCAAATAGTGTCTTATCTCCTCATACTTTTCCTACCAACCCATCATTTACTTCTAGGTTTTCTCACTGAAGGACTCTTGCCTTCGCTTAGTATTAAATATGTTATTAATACCATAAAACACAGAAGACACTTAATAATGAACTGGAGGGCCACCTGGGTGGCTGGGTCAGTTAAACGTCTGACTCTTTATTTTGGCTCAGGTCATGATCTCACAATTCGTGAGTTCAAGTTTCGAATCAGGCTCTGTGCAGAGCCTGTTTGGGATGCTCACTCTCTCCCTCCCTCTCTGCTCCTTCCCTGCTGTCTATCTCTCTCTCTCAAAATAAATAAACATTAAAAAAATTAAATAATAAACCAGAGAGGATGATATACTTTAAACGAAAAGAAAATGAAGAAGGAAATTTGTATATGCTTTTATTTTAGCTCAGTCCTTGTTGAAATTACTATGAAGATGTCTGGGGGCAGTGGGGTCATAGATGTAAAACAAAGGGGACAACATGACTGTTCAGTTCTGCTGTCGTTTTGTGATTGTTTATCTTAATGTATTTTAATGTGATTTGCTGTAAATACTGGAGGCAAGAGGAGGAGAAATGTCATCATGATCCCTTCTTGGCTTCCTGTTCTTGAGATCAGCCTTACCTGGGCACACAGGATTATGGATGTTGCCTTCCTTTCTTCTTGCCACAAATATTTATTGATGCCCACTATGTATATGACTTGTGACGAGATGTCTGGAATAATCAGAGACAAAGCAGTAAACAGTCCTTAATAAGGCAGATGGTAAACAAAAGATAATTAATGGATGGTTTTGTGTCATATAACATATTAGGAGTGAGTAAGTGCTAAGGAAAAGTTGACTGGGGAAAGTAGGATAAGAGTGGAAGAACTTGAAGCATCTTGAGAGCAGTTAGATGCTATAATTTATAATGTGGAGGATCACACAGGTGTCTCGACTATCACCCAAGGTACATCTTGCAAGGCAGGAATTTGGTGGGCAATTGCCAGTCTATAAAAAATAGCTCAGGTGGATGGATACAGCAAGGTGAGGGCCATAGAGCAGTCTTGATGAGCAAGTGATTAAGCTCGATAAGTAAGCTGTCTTAGTTGGATCACAGTTTTATATCCTCTGGACAAGTATCTTGGAGCAAGCAGCTCAGGAATTATTGTTTGGTTTAGAGTTGTTGAACAGAGCTTTGGAAAATTATATCTATTCTGAGTATTATTTAATATGGAAAATTATGTTGGCTTCGGTACTTATGTTAAGCCTTAGTGTCTTAATTTTTGCAATGGGAGTTATATGTGTTAAATAAGATCAAACATATAAGGCACTTACGCCTGAACCTGATGTTGAATATATACTCAGCATACGCTAGCTGATATTATTTTTACAGGATCTTGCTAAATAAAATTTACTATATGCATTTCGATGCCAGCATCAGAGAACCCAAGGTTTGGTATCAGACTGCCTAATTTCAAATTCTGGAACCTCACCTGCTAGCTTGTCTCCTATTATAGACTATGGACTTTCTTTAATCAACTTTTCATGTCTCATAACTGGAATGTAGAAACACATTTTTGCTATTGGAATGCCAGTATCCAAAGCAAAGTGACTGAAACCAAAACGGTGTGCTTGTCCAGCCTACACTATTAACAATCATTGCTTTATTTGCAGAATGACATGAATTACATAGCATCCAGTGGACTTCTATTCAAAGATGGCAAAAAACGGATTGACTACATCCTGGTGTATAGAAAGTCAAATATACAATATGACAAAAGAAACACATTTGAAAAGAACCTCAGGGCGGAAGGCCTGATGTTGGAAAAGGAGGTAGGTGCTTTAACAACACTAGTTGTGTGGTATAATATGCTGGAAAAGATGTTATCTCGTATGTTTTAGTATGGGAAGCAGATAGCACACAGCTTTATAAAACGTGTAGCTATTTTCTCCCTAATGTAAAAGAAATACATATGTACAGTCCCACTTAAATATGTATTCCTTTTTTACTCATACATTTCCGTAAATTTAAATATTTTTCAAAAGGCATAACTATTTTTACAGTTTTAAGAATTGAAAAAGGAATAATTATACCTATATCAAGTATAAAAACCCTATGAAAAGAAAAAATGTTAAGAGTGCCAAGCTGTTGTCTTGGTTTCAATATTGGAATGAAAGATTTGCTTCTCAATCATTTGTTTTTTTGTTTTTTTTTTAATGCTTTTATTTTTATTTCAGGCTTTAATTTTGGAGGGCAGTTTTAGGATCATAGTAAAATTGAGAGGAAGGTACAGAGATGTCCCATAGTGCTCTTGCCCCCATACACTATTTCCCATTACCAACATCTCCCACCAAAGTGGTGCATTTGTTACAACTGATGAACCTACATAGACTCCTTATTATCATCAATCGTCCATAGCTTACATTTGCGTTTACTCTTGATGTTGTACATTATGTGGGTCAGGGCAAATGTAACACGTATCCACCCTCTGGTATCATGCAAAGTATTTTTACTGCCCTAAAAATCCTATGAGTTCTGCCTGTACATCTCTCTGCCATCCTCAGCTCTTGGCAACCACTGATCTTTTTACTGTCTCCATAATTTTACCTTTTCCAGAATGTCATATAGTGGGATTGTACAGCTTGCAGCCTTTCAGACTTGGCACCTTTCACTGAGTAGTATGCACTTTAAGGTTCCACCATGTCTTTTTGGCTTTATAGATAATTTCATTTTAGTGCCGAACAATATTCCATCGTTCACATGTACCACAGTTTGTTTATTCATTCACCTGCAGAAGGACATCTCTGTTGCTTCCAAGTTTTGACGATTATAAATAAAGCTGCTTTAAATATCTTAGTGCAGGATTGTGCGTGGACAGAAGTTTTCAACTTTTTGAGTAAATACCAAGGAGTAGATTGCTGGATCATATGCTAAGAGTATATTCATTTTTCTAAGAAGCCTTCATAATGTCGTCCCAAATGGCTATGCCATTTTGCATTCCCACCAGCAAAAAATGAGAGTTCCTCTTGTCCAATTCCTCAACATCACTTACTGTTGTCAATGTTCTGGATATTGGCCATTCTAATAGGTGTCTAGTGGTAGCTCATTTTTTTATTTGCATATTCCTGATGATGTATGAAGTAGAGCATCTTTTCTTGTGCTTATTTGCCATCTACCTATCTTGTTTAGTGAGATGTCTGTTAAGATCTTTGGCCCATTTTTTTAAATTGAGTTGTTTGTTTTCTTATGGTTTTAAGAGTTCTTTGTATATTTTGGAATAATAGTTCTTTACCAGATGTGTCTTTTGTGAATATTTTCTCTCAGTTTGTTGCTTGTTTTATCATTTCCTTTGACATTGTCTTTCACACAGTGGAAGTTTTTAATTTTAACCATGTCTAGCTCATGAATTATTTTTTAATGGACTGTGCTTTTGATGTTTCAGTTTAAAAAATATCACCAGGGGCACCTGGGTGGCTCAGTCAGTTAAGTGTCTGACTTTGGCTCAAGTCATGATCTCGTTGTTCCTGAGTTCAAGGCCTGCATCGGGCTCTGTGCTGACAGGTCAGAGCCTGGAGTCTGCTTTGGATTCTGTCTCCCTATCTCTCTCTCTGCCACTCCCATGCTTGTGCTCTCTCTGTCTCAAAAATAAATAAACATTAAAAAAAAGAAAAGCATCACCATACCCAAGGTCATATAAGTTTTCCTCTATGTTATCTTTTAAGAGTTATATAGTTTTACATTTTACATTTAGGTCCATGATCCATTTTTGACTAATTTTTAAGAAGGATGTAAGGTCTGTGTGTATATGTAGTAACATTTTTTGCATGTAGATGTCCAATATTCCAACACCACATGTTTATAAAATTGTTTTTGTTCCATTGTTTGACCCTTGACTTTCATAAATCAAGTTGATATTTATGTGGGTCTATTTCTAGGCTCACCATTCTGTTGCATATATCTACTTGTCCATTTATTCACTAATACCACTATTGTAGCTTTATAGTAAATCTTGAAGTCTAGTAGTGTCAGTCCTTCAAGTTTATTCTGCTCCTTCAATATCGTGTTGGATATCCAGGGTCTTTTTTTTTTTTTTTCTCCAGATAAACTTTGTCAATATCCACAAAGTAACTGGCTGAAATTGTGATTGACACTGCATTAAATCTGTAGGTCAAGCTGAGAAGAACTGGCATCTGGAAAATATTGAGTCTTCCTATCCATGAACATGAAATATTTCCCCCACTTCTTTACGTCTTCTTTGATCTCATTAAATACAATTGTGCAATGGTCCTCATATAGATCTTGTATGTGGTTTCTTGGGCTTATACCTAAGTGGTTAGATATTTGTGGTGCTAATGTAAATGGTATTGTATTTTTAATTTCAAATTCCCCTGTTCATTGCTGAAAGAAAGCAATGGGCTTTTTATATTAACCTTTTATCTTAAAAGCCCTGTTGTAGTTGCTTATTAGTCCCAGGATTTGTAATTGTTGTTATTGTTGATTTGTTTGAGATTTTTACATGGTGATTATGACATCTGCAAACAAAATAGTTTTATTTATTCCTCCCCTATCTAAGTACCTTTTTTTTTCTTTTTATACTAATATTGTATTTGCTAGGACTGTTAGGACTTCTTGTTGAAGAGGAGCAGTGAACAGGTGCTTCCCTACTAAGCATCTAGTTTCTCACCATTAAGTATGTTAGCTGTAGGTGTTTTGTTAATATTCTGTATCATGTTGAGGAAGTTCCCCTTTAGTCCTACTTTACTTAGAGTTTTTATCATGAATAGGTTTTAGATTTTCTCAATGCTTTTTATGCATCTATTAGTATGATCATATGATTTTTCCTTTTCTGCCTGTTGATGTCATAGATCACATTAATTGATCTTCAAATGTTGAACCAGCCCTGCATATTTAGGATAGATCCCAATTGGCTCTGATGGATAATTGTTTTTTATACATCGTTGGGTTCTATTTCCTATGTTTTGTTGAAAAATTTTTCATATATGTTTATGAAAGATATTAGCCTGTAGTTTTGGTTTGTTTGTTTGTTTTTCTTGGAGTGCCTTTGTATGATTTTGGAATAGTGCTGGCTTCATAGAATGAGTTAGGAAGTTTCCCCTCTACTTCTATACTCTGACAAAGATTATAGAAAATTGGCACAATTTCTTCCTTAAATGTAGAAAGGTAGGTAGAAACCATCAATGTACCCATCAGAGCCACATGCTTTCTGTTTGGGAAAGTTATTAGTTAATGATTCAGTTTATTTAAAAGATATACATCTATTCAAGTTGTCTACTGTTTGTATGTGAGTTTTGGCAGACTGTGTCTTTAAAGAAATTTGCCCATTTCATGTGGGCTATCAAATGTGAGCATAGAGTTAACCATAGTATTCTTTTATTAACCTTTTAGTTACAGCATAGTCCCCTCTTTCATTTCGGATATTGATAATTTGTGTCTTCTGTCTATTTTTCTTAGTAGGCTGACTAGAGGCTTATTGATTTACTGATCTATTCAAAGAACCAAATGTTTCATCAGTTTTTTCTGTTGTTTTATTCTGTTTTCAATTTTACTGATTTATGAAAGAATTCTATTTTATTGAAATATTGTTGACAAAAATGTTATATTATGCTTTAATTTTTTCTTTTGATTACTTTGGATTTAATTTGCTTTTTTTTCTAGTTTCTTAAAATGGAAACTTAGATCATTGATTTTAAACCTTTCTCCTTTTTAAATACATGCAGTAAATGCTATAAATTTACCCCTGATCACAGCTTTCGCTATACTTAAAGTTTAAATAGTTTAAACCTTGATAAATTGTCTTTTTATTTTCATGTAGTAGAAAAATATTTTTTTTTTCCTCTGGAGCTTTCATATTTGTCCTGTGTGTCATTTGTAAGTATGTCACTTAATCTGCATATATTTTGGGGTTCTCCAGTTATCTCTCAGTTATTGGTTTCTAGCTTAATTCCACTGTGTCTGAGAGCAGACACTGTATGATTTCTATCCTTTAAAATTTATTAAGATGGGTTTTATGGCCCAGAATATAATCCATCTTCTTGAATGGTCCATGTGAGTTTGAGAAAAATGTGCATTCTCCTGTGGTTGGATAAAGGAATTTATCGATGTCAATTACACCTAGTTGATTGATGGTGTTGTTGAGTTCAACTATTTCCTTACTGCCTGTTGGATCTGTCTATTTCTGATAGAGGAGTGTTGAAGTTTCCAACTGTGATAGTAATTCATTTGTTTATCTCTGCAGTTTTTGCCTCGCACAGTCTGGCCTTCTTATTTGGGGCATACATGTCAAAGATTGTTATATCTTCTTGGAGAATTGACTCCTTTATCATTATGTGATGCCCTTCTTTATCCCTGACACCTTTTCTTTCCTTGAATGCTTTTCTTAAGTGTTCTTTAAAGAATGGTATACTTTTCTAGTGAAACAATAAAACTGAAAATGCTCACTAGAAATAAAAAAGGAAAATAGAAAGGAGGTAAAAGCATACCTTTCATACTCCTATTATAAAAAAAAAAAACTCTTGCTATTTTAGTTAAACTTCTAAGGTCTTAAAAAGCACACATTAAATACATATTTATCAAGTTACAGAATGAAAACATGTTAATGTGAAAAATTGAAAGTAAAAAGGTGCAAAATAAGAAGTCAAAGTTCACATCTACTATCTCCCAAGTCATATCTTTTTATGTTTTAGTAGCCTTGTTAATTTCTTGATTTTATTTAGCTGGGTGTCCCTCAGTATATTTTCTAGATATATACAAATATGCATATTTTTTAGAAAAAATTAGTCATGATATGCGTTATATTCTACTACTCAATTCTGTTATTTAGCAATATATTACGAATATCTTAAATTGCCATTATATTTAGATACAACTCATTTTTTTATTAGGTATGTATTATTACAACTTGGGGACTTAGTCAACCATTTCTCAATTCAGAGAAAAATTTTAAATTACATATTTGAGGGACTCCTAATTTATTACAAGTGGGATTTAACTACTTTTCTAAAAAATGAGACAGACAGGTGAAAATTTTGATTTCTTTGATTAAATATCTAGATAAGTTGCTAATAAGTGTTATCAATGGAAGAGAATGCTCACTGGTACTTAGATATGATATTGGAGCCCCCACTCTTTTCTTCCACAGGACTGCTTCTGTGATTAGCCTTCTAAGAAACACATTAGGAAGTACTGAACTATAACTTGAGATGGATCTAGAGAACTGGTATATTTATTAACAGTTTTTAATATATACAAAATATCAGTACAGTGCCTTGACTCTTTACAAGGTAAGGATTTATTCACACACTGCCTAGTGTTACAAAATTGGGCAAGTTGAATTCTGGTCTCAATTTCTATTGATTCCTTTATTTCTGTTTCCCTTTTTATGTCTCTTCTGGGAATTTTAACCCAGAATATCCATATCACTGGACTAATTCAATCAATAAGTACTTATTACCAAAGTATATGAACTCAGTCTTGTAATAAGATTTTATTTCCCTGTGATTTCTCCTCCATACAAACAATTAATCATTTCCTCATCTGTTCCCAGAGCAATTTATACATGCATTCTATTACAACATTGATAGTTATTTTGCTCACATATCTCCAATTATTTATCAATTCAGCAAATAATTGTGATAGGTACTATCCAAGCTACTGGGTACTAATGAGTAAAGTAGACCTTGTCCCTGCCTTCATTGAACTTACAGTCTATATGTGAGTCAGTCGTGACAATTGTGTAATTATAAAAAAGGTATGACTTGGTTCAGTCTCCACCTAGTTTTCTGGGCAGAAAGTCCAGATTTTCTTTAGAGTCTTCCTCTCCCTTGTTCTTCCACCTTTTTCTTAGGAATAATACAAGATGTTATTCATCCAAAAAGAGTCTTGTTCTGTTTTTAAAGGGAAGTCCATTCACCCTTGAGCTGTCACTCTTTAGTCACTGCCAAAAGAATTTTTTTCTTTTTTTATTCTTTTTTGTTTTTATTTTTGTTTTGTCTAGATTGGCTCTCAGCAGGACAGTGTTTCTAAGTACTGTTCTTGCTGGACTGACTTTTTTTTTTATTCTGGGTTCCACAGTTGTAGCTCTTTTACTTTATATTTATAGGCTTGGGATTTAGTTCCCATGATTCAATAAAGTATCATGACAGATAGATGATCAGGAAGTATATTCAGTCCCATCTGCACATTTCATTGAAATCGAACATCTCTACAAACTGTAGCCATTGTGCTGAGCACAAGTTATCAGCATCTGCTTCCTTTTCCTTCCCATTTACCTCCCCACTAAGGTAAATGACTTTTTTTTTTCCTGAACATGGAAAGTGTTAAGGCTACCCTAGTTCTCCAGAATAGACATTAATTGTTCTGAAACAGAATTAAGGGATTTGTATGTCTTCCTTCCAAAAAGGGCCTAAAAGCACTATGACATTTAATCCAAAACTCTCAAAGTAACTCTGCTTACTCAAGCAAGGGAAAGTGCTGCAAATCAAAAAAAAAAAATCTCGTTACACTCTTTCCATTTGACGAATATTTGTACAGCTAAAGATACTACTGTAAATGGCCTAATAAAGCCATTATTATTGAAAGATGACTTTCAATATCTATTTATGGGTACAATGTCTAAAATTCATCCTTAAGAGGATATTTTTCATAACTTCAAACATAAGTGACCTTCAAGACAAGTAGATGATGATAGAATGATTTATATCCAGGGCAGTGATCTAGTCTGGAGAATGAGGGAAGACCAGAAGTGAAATTGAAGAAATAAACTTTGAATTGAGGCTTGAATATGAGTAGTACCTAAAATGAGTTAAAGGACTAGATGTGATTTTAAGCACTAACTGAACATTATAATCACCTAGAGATCTCTTAATCTATTAATGGCAATCCCCATCATAAGAATCAATTGAGTATCATGATGATAGTGGAAAGAAGGACACTGGCATTTTTCATTCAATACCAGAATGAAAGGGGACTAGGTGAACTTGGAAAGAATGGTGAGTGCTGAATAATTACTTCTAGTAGCAGAAGACTTCTGATGATTTTCTAAAGAAAAATGGGAAAATATTGAATAATTTTAAGCATGGCAAGATCATGACCATATTTGTTTTCTAAGAAAATACCTTGGATTGGATGAAAAGAGCATAGATTTGAAGAGCAAGACTGGATGTACAGACATCATGACTGGCATTGAAGAGGGAGAGAAAGGAGTAGATTTGATAAATGTGGAAGTTAAAATGTAGATACTCAGTGGTTTGGTTATGATAAGAAAAGAAAAGAGATCTCAAGGATAATTTGGAATTGTGGCTTGAGCAATTTCTTTATTCAGTGAAGGAGAAATAATGAAGTATCTATTATATGCCACATTCTGGGGATAAATAAGAACCAAGATAAAAATGGACAATATTCTCAGGGGAGCAAGAAAACTGTAAATAGACAAGAAAAATGGAAATTATTAAAATAATAATTTAAGGGTGCCTGGGTGGCTCAGTTGTTTAAGTGTCTGACGTCAGCTCAGGTCATGTTCTCACGGTTCATGGATTTGAGTCCTGCGTCTGAGTCTGCACCGACAGCATGGAGCCTGCTTGGGATTCTCTTTCTCCCTCTCTCTTTCTCTCTCTGCCCCTCCACCGCTCTCTCTCTAGCCCCATCAAAATAAAAATTTTTAATTTAAAAAAATTTTAAATTAAAAAACAGAATAATTTATGTAGGGATTGTGGCTAGGTAGTTGTTTTAGCATGAGTGATCTGAAAGAAAGTGCTCTAAATGAAAAGGAGTCCGTCATGGGAAGATAAGGAGACAGAATACTATCTGCAGAAGGAATAGCCAGTATAATTCTACTTTTGACCATAAGAGAGCTAATTTGGGGAGAAAGTGGGACAGAATTATGGGAATAAAGATCATAAGATAGTAATTGAGGGGCCCTTAGGAAATACAAGTAGAAAATGTTTGAAACCTGTGGTAGAGCCCAATGACAAGTCTGAACCCAAGGTAAATACTTTATTCTTTAGAATACAGATGGTAATATAAGCCATGTTTTAGGGTGAAATCACTAGAGAGAATGAGGGAAAAAAGGGGTGTAGACATGAGCTTATAGAAGGTAGGAGGGGAGAGGAGACATTTGCAGGAGTTGGAGGTAGGTAGAGGAGACAGAGATGGTGAGGAATCACAGGGAGAGGTGGTTAGCAGGGGCAAAATACTGCTGAGAAGTCCCTTAAGACAAGAAAGAGGACAGTTCCATTGAAAGTTGTGGAGAACTTTACCAAAAATGATGAGAATCATTTCTGGGGAGATGAGAAGCAAACGAAAAGGACATGAGTTGAAGAATGATGAGGGGGTGGAAAAACAGGCAGAAGCAAATGTCATCACCTTGCTCTGTGGTGGGAGGATGAAGAGCAAGTGCCACCGAGGGGGAAGAGCTCTCCTGAGGTTCGTTTCTCTGTGAGATGCTTAAATGATGGACAGATCCAGGAGAGAAGGGTGGAGGCAGGGAGGAAAGTGGGTGGGGGAGGAAAACAAAGGCTTATGTCAGGAAGACCAGGGATGTGAAAATGTGAACCTGTCAGCAAGTATCAGACTTGTTAGCTGAAAAGTAGGTATATCTCTTAGAGAACAAGTCCCCATTTTTTTAAGTTTTTTAATGTTTATTTATTTTTGAGAGAGAAAGACAGAATGTGAGTGGGGAAGGGGTAGAGAAAGAAGGAGACACAGAATCCAAAACAGGTTCCAGGCTCGGAGCTGTCAGCACAGAGCCCGACGCAGAGCTCGAACTCACTAACCACAATATCATGTCCTGAGAGGAAGTTGGACGCTTAACCTACTGAGCCACCCAGGTACCCCACAAGTCCCCATTTTTAAATTTACATTCACCAGAGCTACGCACTGAGTCCGGCAGAGAATAGGTTTCAAATCCTCATTATATTGCATGTTGATATGGACAACTTCTAGACAAGCTCATCGTCAGTAGACAATGATCCATATTTAAACATCATATGAATAGATGTATGATCTGTAATTGGGTCCCAAGTCCATTTCCAGATCATACAAGCTCTTCATCTTCTTCTTAGACTTACTCGCATGAGCTGCCACATTCTGTTTTCTTTCATCTCTGTGCCACCAGCTTGCAGAGACTGACTTTATAAAAACTCAGTGTTTAAATTCCTCTTCTCTCAAGAGCGACTATTCTACCTCTTGGGAAGTTTGGATGGAATAATTAAATAATAATGTGAAGTGTGAAGGTGGTGGGTGTGTTGTTCCCTCTGAAAAGCCTGCCTTCATCAGAGCGAAACAGAATAGTGCCAGATTGGGAGCTTTGGACTCCAAGGGAGAAAGTAATCCTTCTGGCAACACCATCGCTTCACAACCCCCTGCTCAGTAGCTGCAAGAAAATGAACTACTTTTGTTTTGTTTTAAGTGGAGGTATAACAAAAGAGAAATTAATTTGAGGAAGTTATAAAAGAAGACAGTTCACACTGCTTGAGAAAGATCTATATATATTTAAACTTAAGTCATACAAAATTAGAAATGTTCTAGCTGTATGTGCACTTAGCTTGACATGTCACTCGTTGATGGTAGAGTTAATGCAGAAACATCCTTCTAAAGCATCTCCTTTATTTAAGTGTATTAGATTTTTTCATCTTAACAGTTGACAGGAATGAATTAATAATCATTGCTATGCCAGCTATTCATGATGCTAATTTGAATTTTGACATAGCACCACTTCCAGAATAATTCTGGCTTATTTGCACTCTGTTTCCATCATCTCTGGGTTAGGTACAAGTTACATAGAATGTGTATGCAAAATAAGTTAACTCACTCACTCACTCATCCATTCAACAACTGCCTAGTGAGTGACTACTGTGTGCCCAGCATAGAACTAGATGCTTGATATACATAAATAAATAAAACCAAGATCCCATCTTTTATGGCACTTACATAAATAGACTCACTTATTAGAAGATAATAAATACTATAGGGAAAAGAATAGACAAGGTAAGAAGGATGAGGCAAGAACAGGCAACTCGTAGCAAGTGACCAAATGAGAGCGTAGAGTGAGTGAGGGGGAAAGTAAGAGGAGAGGGTGGTGAGTGTGTGATTGTACAAGGCTGTGTAGGTCACTGAAAACACTTGGCTTTCACTCCGAATGAAATAGGGCTCTGAGAAGTTATGTGATCTGAGTTGCATTTTAAAGAACACTTTGGCCATTATGCTATGAATAGATTCGTGGAGGCAAGATTGTGAGCAAAGGCCCTGTTGGACAGCACTGCAGCAGTCTAGGCCAGGGATGATGGGGATGTAGAGCAGGGTGGGAGCTCTGGGGAAGTGGAGAGTGATCAGATTCTGCCTGTATATTCTGTAAGGTAAAACAGATCAGGAACCATCTGGTTGTATGAAACCCACGCTCTCCTGCTGTGGAGGTTAAACCTTCTCGGGCCTCTCCCAACACGTACGTCACTCACACATTGTTCATGCTGTGTCTGTACCCTGGCAGCCAACATATCTCAGCTTCAGGGATCATGATGCTCTGAGGGAGAATGAGAACTCCATTCATACAATAATAAGCTCTAGCTCCTGAGAAGCTATTTTTTTTTTTTTTTTTTTTTGTCTAGGTGTTGTCTGTTCCACAGTAGACATCCCTGCTTTCAAACTCATGAGGAACCACTGAAGGGAATGCGCATTTCTCACAGACTTCTTTATTCAGTCTTAAATCATTCTACACATAGAATGTATTGGTTTTTGTCTGAGTCTAGATTCATTCATTTTCATGGAGGCCTCACTTCCAGATTCTAAGGAAAATGGCTGCTGAAAAAAAAAAACCCACCTCCCAACAAACAAGCAATAACATACAGGTATAGGATAATTAAAAAAAAAATTTAATGTTTATTTTTGAGAGACATAGATATAAAGTGTGAGTGGGCAAGGGTAGAGAGAGAGGGAGACACAGAATCTGAAGCAAACTCCAGACTCTGAGCTGTCAGCACAGAGCCCAATGAAGGGATCGAACCCACAAATTGCGAGATCGTGACCAGAGCTGAAGTCGGATGCTTAACCGACTAAGCCACCCCTAGGATAATTTAAATATACATGAAGGAAGTGATATCTTCCACAGACACTATAGTCTACAGATATAGTTTTAGTACAACTTATACCTAGTTTATATTACAAGAAAAATATTTTAATTCTTCAATAACTTGATCTAAGTCACTCTGCTGTAGAGTGTTCCCAAATTATATGTTATTGCTTTCATACTTATATAATTCAAAGTCTTGTTACTGAAGGCTTAGAAAACCAAAGGTTAAAGATAAATCTGGTAGTGATTTATGAAGAAAAAAGAAAAAGAGAGTGCTAGAGAAAGATTCTAGTGAAGTTTTGAAATTAGCTATTAGTTTGGCTGGGGTCTGGTGTAAGAAGCATGACCTCAACAGAAAACGAACAGTTCTGGATAACCTGTTATACTTGGGTACTCTATACGTCTTGTCTTTCATAGTACTCACACCAGCTCTGTGAGTTAAGACCATCGTCTCCATTTCTCAGGAGAGTAAACAGGATCACAGAGGTTAGGTAATTTCCTCACGCTCACAGAGTTAAGTAAATGGTAAAGATGGAATTTGTACTTAAGTCTTTGTGATTTCAAACACTATGTTCTGTCTACCATACCATGTAATTTCTTCTAAGTAAGCAATTAGGGTTAAAGAAATATAACTTGTACTTGGTAAGTAAAAGGCAAGTTGATATAACACCAGTGGCCAACACCATAATTTTAAAGGAAGGATCGTTTGAATATAAGAACTTTTGTACAGCTTAAGCAGGAAAGACTATAATAAAACATGAAATTCTTCTTTCACTTGCCTCAGTGAAGGAGTCATTTAAATGCCTGTGCTTTTTCTATTTTAGATTTTCTTGATTCTATCACTGCTGCACAGAAACCTTTCAACCAAGTCTGGAATAGTCACAAAAAAGAACCCAGAGATAACATCATAATTGTTCTCTTTTTTTCCTTTCTAGCTGGCTAAAAAATACATATTTTAAACAAATAGTTGTTTGAATAAATTAATGCTCATTTTCTTAAAAAAATTAAGTTTATTTATTTTTGAGAGAGAGACAGAGCACAAGCAGGGGAGGGACAGAGAGAGAGGGAGACACAGAATCTGAAGCAGGCTGCAGGTTCAGAGCTGTCAGCACAGAGCTCTATGCAGGGCTCGAACTCAAGAACCGTGAGATCATGACTGAGCCGAAGTTGAATGCTTAACTGACTGAGCCACCCAAGTGCCCCAAATTAATGCTCATTTAAAAAAATTTCTACATGTTATTTTCTCAAGCATAGCTAACGTGTATGACCTTGGTCTGAATTCAAAGGCCTGTTGATATTTAATACATACTATGTCTCCTCTGTCCTTGTCAATTTTATTCCTATCATTCTTTACATGTAATTTAAAACATATCTGAAGTAGGAAAACCCTTTGGAAATTGTACTTATTTGCAAGCATCTTTTGCTGTTTTTCCCATGATGATTTGCAAAATAGAAATGCTCCAATAAGCTATCAGGAAAAAACTAATCCATGGTCCAGAATTTTGAAAATTTACTTTTTCACCATCTTGGATATTTTTAGTAAGTATATGCATATTAAAGTATCTCACAAGTCCTCCAGGGAGAAACTCAAAATTTTCATGACTGTGAAATACCCTGCCTCTTTTTTTATAGTACTCCATGGAATAAACTTTAGCAAATGATAGTCTGTGAAAGTGTCTGCCCAATGGCAATGATGCCCTCTATATTTGAGTATTAGTCTGATGATTATCCCATGGCTCTCTAATAATACTTTTATATTATTTGTATCATGATAAGTAATACAAATTTGAAATATTGCTTGGGTGAACTTGTGAAATTAGCCACATCTAAAACAGTGCTTTATGAATGTATGGATATGAAACTCTACAGCCTAATTATAAAATATATATGATTTTAAATTAA
The DNA here is from genome assembly GCF_003009895.1 of Hyaena hyaena. Lineage (NCBI taxonomy): Eukaryota > Metazoa > Chordata > Mammalia > Carnivora > Hyaenidae > Hyaena > Hyaena hyaena. Next base: position 305,004 of record NW_024081387.1, on the reverse strand, counting down.
ACTGATAAATTCCTTCTATGCTTTTGAGATTTTAAGATTGTTCTGTGTCTTGAGAAATTCCATCTGGGTGAACTTTATTTTTATTTAATAAAAATATTTTTTAATCTATTTTTTTATTTTTGAGAGTCAGAGAGTGAGCAGGGGAGGGGCAGAGAGAGAGGGAGACACAGAATCCAAAACAGGCCCCAGGCTCCAAGCTGTCAGCACAGAGCCTGATGTGGGACTTGAACTCACGATCCGTGAGATCATGACCTGAGTGAAGTCCGATGCTCAGCCAACTGAGCTGCTCCGGTGCCTCATCTATATGAAATTTAAATAAACAATGTTAACCACGGGCACCTGGTTGGTTCAGTCAGTTAAGCATAGGACTCTTGGTTTCAGCTCAGGTCATGATCTCACAGTTCATAAGTTCAAGACCCTCATTGGTCTCTGTGCTGACAGTTCAGAACCTGGAGCCTGCTTCAGATTCTGTGTCTCCCTCTCTCTCTGCCTCTTCCCCATTCATACTCTGTCTCTCAAACATAAATGAACATTTAAAAAAAAAAAAACAAAAACTTGTCTGGAGGCCCCTGGGTGGCTTTGTTGACTGAGCATCTGACTCTTGATTTCGGCTCAGGTCATGATCTCACAGTTTGCAATTTCGAGCCCCGTGTCAGATTCTGCACTGATAATGTGGAGGCTGTTTGGGATTCTCTTACTCTCTCCTCTCTCTCTACCCATTTCTCTCTCTCTCTCTCTCTCTGCCTCTCTCTCCTCTCTCTCTCTTTCTCTCTCAAAATAAATAAATAAGCATTAAAAATCATTAAAAAATCTTTTGTCAGAATCAAAGACTCTTAAGTTTTTGTGGACTAAAAGGTTAAAGTAAGTATACAAATTTGACAGTTCTCTAAGGTCATGGACTTGCATGATTTATATTCCATTTTCCCCAAGATTTTCATAGGAGCTTGCAAGTAATAGCAACTCAATAAAATATGCTAGAAGAATAAGTCAATGAATTAAGGAATGACTGGTGGCAAATGTCCATGTTCTTTATTCTCTCTGAGCAGGATCATGATAAAGCATCCAATGAGATTACTTTCAGATTCCTGATTGGCTCATGATTTCTCTGATTAGGTATTCTGGATCTTGATAACAATCAATATAAGAAAATGCACTAACTCACATAGGTGATTATTGTATGCATGCAATGGCATTAGTACATTTTTATGAAGGTGTTGCTGTATTGAGAATTTTTATTCACATAAATTTCCTTTAAATCAGTGATGATATTATGTGGAGACAAGGTGACAGTGTTTCTTCCTTTCAAATCAAATTATGGCATGGTATCATCAGCTCCGATTCTAAATAATGGTGCCTGTCTTTCTGTCCTTTGCAGCCAGCTGTGGCAAACCCTGATATCATGTTTATTAAAATTCATATTCCTTGGGACACGCTGTGCAAGTATGCAGAGAGGCTAAATATCAGGATGCCCTTCAGGTACTTTCAAATTGTCTTCATTCTGTCGCAATATATATTAAGATGAGTCTGTTTTCTGCAAAACTTTAGAGCAAGAGATGTAACTCTTTCCACAGAGGAAATGCTTTTTCTTCCAAATTTTAGAATATCCTGGAAAAATTTTTTTCTTTTAATATATTTGCCAAATGTGGTAAATCTTGTGGTCCCTTGATGCTTCATATCATTTCTAGGTGGACTTGCCTAGAGGGAGGGAAAAAGTTATTCTGAAGATTAATCTCACTTCTTATTTCACATGGTTGATAAAATTCTGTTTTTGTGGAAGGCAGGAAACATAGGGGTGTAGCATCCATTTGTAAACAAATACAGTGTTTTTCAAGGCTTTACAGTTACCAAGAATCATTCCTCACTTGCAATTCAACCAGATGGTTTCTCAGCTCTGTCCTCAGTACCAAAGGACAAATGGAGATGAGAAGCCTACTTCATCCAAAGATTTTTCCATCTTCCTTTAGACACAAGGATTGAATAGACATGAGTTTCCTTATATTGTGTATCCTGTGTTATATGCAGAATGTATCATTTCCTCCATAATTTCAAATTAAAAATCAATAGTGTTCCTATTTGTGCAAAGATATAAACATTTATGCTGATTTGGAACTCAATGTGCTTCATTATCTGATAAGAGGGTTTAGAAGAGTAGCAAGATATCAAGTAAAAGAGCCTCTAAATAATGAATATGAATGAACAGTAAGAGCACAGTGCAAAACTATAGAGAAATGTCTCAGACCTGGTAGCATGGAAAACATCAAGTCTGGTAAGAGTTCTGACATTCTCAAGTCTTATGAAAAGCTATGTTATTCAAGATAAAATATGAGATAGTGATTCTTTCTTTTTAAAACTTCTTTTTAATGTTTATTTATTTTTGAGAGAATGAGACACAGAGTGTGAGCAGGGGAGGTTCAGAGAGGGAGGGAGACACAGAATCTGAGGCAGGCTCCAGGCTCTGAGCTGTCAGCGCAGAGCCCAATGTGGGACTCGAACCCATGAACCTGAGCCAAAAGCTTACTGACTGAGCCACCCACATGCCCATGTGATCCTATCTTCTTAGTCATTTGAAACACCTTAGGCTTTGAAAGATGCAAACACAGTCATTGTCCATAAAAACAGAAATTGATTAAGCATTCACAACTACTGAAGAATCTTACTGACAGTTTTAGAATTGGATATCTAAATTGGTTCATATTCAAACTTCACTAAGAGTTTAATGTTTTTTTTTTTAATTTATTTCAGAGAGAGAGACAGTATGAACAGGGGAGGGTCAGAGAGAGAGGGAGACACAGAATCTGAAACAGGTTCCAGGCTCTGAGCTAGCTGTCAGCACAGAGCCTGATGCGGGGCTTGAACCCACGAACTGTGAGATCATGACCTGAGCCGAAGTCAAACACTTAACCAACTGAGCCACTCAGGTACCCCAAACTTGGCTAAGAGTTTAAAAGTTCTCTTTAAATATGATATTTAGGAGAAAAGCAAATAATATCTCAAAAAGCTTGGCAAGGAATAGTAATAATAACAATAAAAAGCAAAAGATGATAAAGGAAATTCTTTCTAATTCTTCAGCACTTTATACAGACAAGGTACCTGAGAAAACCTGTAGTCTGTACATTTCTATGAAGCTTGGTTCCTAGAAGAAGCAAATAAGGGTCTATGAGATATTTATTATGATTAGATAATTTGAGGTCTACAAAGGACTGTTTTCAATTCAAGTCATTTTACTGAACTAATTTTGAGAGTACAGTTTGGCAAGTATATACTCATACTATTCTACATGTGTTTACTTCTGAGGAATTTTCCCCTTTGACACTATGTCATCCTCTAAGAAGTCTTAAAATACTTGCCTGGGATTTATTAAAGGTGATAGTGGGAGAATATTTGCCATGGCTCTGTTTGATTTCTTCTTATTTGGTTTGTACATATTCATACAACATACTATCATGCAGAATTAAAACAATCTGATAAATTTTAACCTTCACAGGTTAAATAATTTCATAATTAGTGGAGGGTTTTTCAAATAGTTGTGTTCAAACATTGCACAGATATGGTAATTGATCACCTTTGTTTATTTATGATGGGAGTCAAACTTCATAAAATATTCTGAAACTCATCTTGAAAATATTTTCTGTGAGCTTTGAAACTTTATACCTTCCACTTCTTATCTTAAAAAGATAATTGAAAAGTGTGTAAAGATATTCCCTGAAATATCATTTACAATTGTGGAAAATGGAAACATCTTATGTATTCAACACTAGAGGATTTCATTAAATTTCATTAGAGTATTTCAGTATACTCTTGGACTAGAATATAATTCATTTATAAAATGAATGGGTATAGGATTTCTTAATGATTATAAGGAAATAGTAAATAATAAAATTTATATTATATATAATGATATGTAAATACTTAGACAATGTAATTTCAACAATGTAAAATGCATAGAAATAAAATAGGAAGAAACTGTAATATGCTAAAAATGATCACTCCTGATGGGAGATTGTATTTTATTTTATTTCATTATAGTGTTACAAAATTATCCATTTTTAACAAATTCTAACTTGATTGCATGACATAAACACAGGATGCAAAAGAAGTCGGACACTCAGGGGCACCTGGGTGGCTCAGCCAGTTTAGTGTCCAACTTCGTCTCAGTTCATGATCTCACAGTTCATGAGTTCAAGCCCCACATTGGGCTTGCTGCTGTCAGAGCAGAGCCTGTTTTGGATCCTCTGTCCTTCTCCCTCTGTGCCCCTCTGCTCCTCCTCCATTCAGGCTCTGTCTCTCAAACATAAAGAAACAATAAAAAAAATTTAAAAAAAAGAACGACACTTAAGATGATGACCTAGTTCCTGATATCATGATGACATCGCTAAAAAATTTACAGAGTAATCTTAACTAGTCAGGTGCCTTTATCTTCCCCTAGTCCTGTGATCCCACCATTGTTTCAAAAAAGAGTTGTGATTAAATTCACGTACAAACTAATTTCCTTGTAGATCTAAAAGGAGGATTCCTTTCAAGTCTATCGCAAAGTGTCCTGTTTCCATGGGTTTCAGCATTCGGGTTCAGTTCAAAATCAGTGAACATTGTGTGTAAACATCTCACCAAGTGTGATGTCTGGCTGGCTCAGTCAGTAGAACGGTGACTGTTGATCTTGGGATTGTAAATTCAAGCCCCATGTCGGTATAGCGATGACTTAAAAAAATAAAATCTTTAGGAAAACAAAACATCTCATCAAAAAAGGGGCAAATCTTCCCTGGGACCTCCTCTGGACTTGATGCAAAAACAAGTATCTTCCAAGAGTCCAGAGGATTTGTTCCTTTTGTGTTACACAAGAAGGGATTGGACACAATTTGACCTAGATCCTGGCAAAGGCACCTTATTCTTACACATGCAGTTATACTTTCATTCACTTAAAGAACAAGTTATGAATACAATCTCAGTTAACATGTTTGCTTTTCTCTGAATATTTGACAATGGAAATCCAGTGATTTTTTTTTTTATTAGTTCGTTTTCAAAATATGTTCATTCTGCTGAATCTATGGGGAAAAATCTTCTAAAGACACTGGCAACACAGTTTACAGTGCCATAATTTTCATATAACTCTTTTAACCATCAAGTTGAATTTTACTGTTGTTTTTTTTTTAAATTGGAAGTCTGTTTGGAGTACATTGGCTTCCTTTTCGTCATTTCCCTCATTCTTACCTTTTCAGATAAATTTTGAGAAATTCAGTGATATCATTTTCTCATAACTTTAATTTAAAAAAACCCTGTACTGAATTCGATTCCTTTGTTTCTTTTTCTTAGAAGTTCATTAAAAAAACAGTTCCCTTGCCAGATTGTGAGTGCCCTTGGTCAGTATGAAGTACAGCTTAGGTCTCCAGGCTCTGTGCCATGGTGTCCTGACTCAAGGTGACTTTTAAAGAAAATATTCTGTTCAGATAGATGGGTTTTTTTTATCTTTTTAAAATGATATATTTTTTAAAAATTTCCTGGTAAAATTGCATTTCAAAGAGTTCTGATAGATCCAAAGAAAGAGATATGAAAACCCTGAAATGTATGCCATTACTATTTCTTCTCTTTGATGCTGTGGCTGAAATTTCTTCTTTATAACATGTGCTTTAAAATCATGTTCACATGGGGTGCCTGAGTGGTTCAGTCGGTGAAGCGTCTGACTCTTGATTTCAGCTGAAGTCATGATTTCATGGTTTGAGAGATCGAGACCCACTTCGGGCTCTGTGCTGGCACTGTGGAGCCTGCTTGGGTTTCTCTCTTTCCCTCCCTCTCTGCCCCGCCCTCTCATGCTCTCAGTCTCTCTCACTCTCTCAAAATAAATAAAACATTAAAAAAAACAATTCAATAAAATAATGTTTTATTTTATTTATTTTTATTTTTTTAATGTTTTATTTATTTCTGAGAGAGAGAGAGAGAGAGAGAGAGACAGCGTGAGCAGGGGAGGGTCAGAGAGAGAGGAAGACACAGAATCTGAAACAGGTTCCAGGCTCTGAGCTGGCAGTCAGCACAGAGCCTGAAGCAGGGCTTGAACTGTGAACCGGCGAGATCATGACCTGAGCCGAAGTCGGACGTTTTACTGACTGAGCCACCCAGGCACCTCAATAAAATAATGTTTTAAATGGCTGCATTCTTAAAACTGTTGGAAAATTGCATTGATACCCTCATGATTTAATAACATAAATATTAGAAAATATGCGACACTTTCCAAAATGTATCAAAGGAATACTAGCTTCACAGGTTTTTAAGAGAAAAATTTCCTGTAAGCAAATATGTTTCTGAATTTCTGAGTTAAACAGTAAGTTTATTTATTGTAGGTTCTCATTCTGCCTTTAAAGTACATTTAATCACCTGGGAAACTTTGTAAAAATGAAGCTTCCAGGCACCCCCCCATCCTATGAGATCATGGAATATTAATTCTGGAACAGAAGGTATATACATTTTTAACAAGCATCCCACATGATTCTGATGCAGATGGTAAAGAAATATTGTCTTGACAATTTTAATATTTTAATAAATCTTACCATTTTTAAGAATTAGTTATACAAAGCATCCCTTCCATTTGATGATGGGATTTATTTTTAATCTTAATATAATGGTGTTCTTGGGAAAACAGTTTGACAAATCCTAGAACACAAAGTTTTCTGGGACCACTTTCCAGATCAGTTTAAATAATGGATGTAACATTAACAACTTAGTAACTAACTTCTCATTTATTTATAAGGTACACATGAAACTTGGCATAGCCATCACCTCATAAAGAGAGAATGCTATACAAGCATAAGTGAAGTGGCAGAGTGTTTTTATAATGGCAATTCAGTTTCTACTTGTCAACTATAACCACATTTAAGAACATATATACTGACTTAAAATCAAAATATGCAAGAAATACAAAAAACTTGAATAGGAAAAACTCCTATCTCTTTTTAGGGTGAGAATTTTTAAAAGGTTTATGCATAAAAAAATTTACCCGTACTTGTCTGTCCTGCATATTTATTCAGTGTTGAAAACTACATATTCTATTTCTCAAAGAAAAATTGCAAATTTATTCAGAATAAATTATTAGTTATAACCCTGCCTCTGAAAGTTTTCTGTGTATTGCATGAACATGAATTTTGAGCATTTATTCTAAATTCTCTGCCTAAATACATGTGTAGAATTCTATATACCTAAATTTTCTAGCTATTTCTTGTTTTGATTACTATTCCAAAGTAAATATGGCCTACATATTAGACTTGGTGTCTTGAAACTACCCAAGAAAAATTCAGAGGATTAAAATAGTTTACATTTTCTTATTTTTATCCCATCAGCAAGGACTTAGTCTGTGTTTGCCACTTTCCAGAAATATTAAATTCTGCTTTCATTATTTTTCTTGTGTTTCAGAGATGATTCCTATTCATTCATAACTTTCCTATTAAAAGAGGCAAACATATTGTAAGACGAATCAGCCATCCCCTACCTCTCTGTTTGAGTTCCTTGATGGGATTCTTAAGCTTCTCCCACGAATATTTTAAACACATAGATTTGAGGAGGGGAGATATTTTTAAAACATTAAGAATAATCTTTTTATCATAATTGGGATTAAACTTAGATCACTTTCATTTGTAAAGGACCCTTCACTCAAAAATAAAATAGCATAGGAACATTCAGACAGCCCAATATATGAAATAGTTAATAGTGAAGTAGTTCTGGGGCGCCTGGGTGGCTCAGTCAGTTAAGTGTCTGACTTCAGCTCAGGTTATCATCTCACAGTTTCTGAGTTCAAGCCCTGCGTCAGGCTTTGTGCTGACTGCTTGGAGCCTGCTTCGGATTCTGTGCCTCCCTCTCTCTCTCTCCCGCTCCCCCGCTCCACACTGTTTCTCTCTCTCTCAAAAATAAATAAACTTAAAAAAATTAAAGAGTGAAGCAATTCTGTTTGACAAGGAGCGGGGGACGTAGGGTTCGACTCATGTGACTGCCCATTTCCCTCAGCCCTCTAGGCATCTCCACACGTAACCACTTGGCTGGTGTTTCACATAACAGTTTACTTAGAGTTTTGAGTGGCAGTTGTGAATAGGTGGGTGGGTAGATACATAGATAGATGTTGTCCTGATGCAAGATATAAAATGGTAGAATCTTTCAAATGAAAAATTCAGGGAAAAATAAAGAAAGCTCTGTCTATGAACAATATGTAATTAATAAAGCACAAGGTGGAGGATTATGGATAGAAAATGATATGGTCCTGCAGGTTCATTTATGAACAAGAATTAAGGAAAATTGCAAGTTATTATGGGCTTCAAGGATTTAAAATACACTTGTGTATTGTTGGGGGAAAACCAAAGTGTCACCAACCCAGAAAAGTTTACAAAGGTAGAAGAGAAAGAAAACACTTGTATTAATGAATATGCATTAAGTCAGAATGTGGTGTGTGTCACCAGCAATTCGCCAACAGATTGTAAAGACAGAAGGAAATCCCATCTTTTATTTATTTATTTTTTTAAATGTTTTATTTATTTCTAGGAGAGAGAGAGAGACAGCGTGAGCAGGGGAGGGTCAGAGAGAGAGGGAGTCACAGACTGAAACAGGCTCCAGGCTCTGAGCTGGCAGTCAGCACAGAGCCCCACGCGGGGCGCGAACCCACAAACCGCGAGATCATGACCCAAGCGAAAGTCGGACGCTTAACCGACTAAGCCACCCAGGCGCCCCGGAAATTCCATCTTTTAATATAGCCAAACAGATAAACAATATCCAGTCCTCAAGTAAGAGGACTCAACAGCAATAATTGTCCCACATAGTTTACCCTAAATTTGACTGGTAATTAGAGTGTTAGTTATTTGGGAAAAGTGAGTCTCAATTTTTATTTGCTTTTATAATATTAAAGGTCTAAAAAAGTATGTATATTCATCTTTTATGACTTCTTTCCTTCATTTTTCCTTATTGTTCACAAAACAGTTTAAAAATGTTTATGAAAAAATTTTAACTAGAGCAATAAAGAAAAATACAGAATAGTGTTTAATCCAAATGCCCCTCCCTTTCTTTGCTAATATACTTCACCATATCTATGGTCAATAATTATAACTTTTATCTCCTCTACATAACAGTCCTAGATTTTTTTGTGCTGAAAATTATTTTAAACTAATTTCTACATTTGTAGCTTTAAAAATATATAATACCTCATTTAGCAAATGTTTATTAAATGCAAAGTGGTCTCAGGCCTTGAAGGAAATAAATGCAACTGTGAATTAAACAAAGGCTTATCAGCCATTGGAACACTTACTGTTTATCAAACGATGTACCAAGTATACACCAGGAATACAAAGTGAAATGAAATAAAACTACTATCTTCAAGAAGCCCAATCTCCTGTAGAAGATAGTCAGTGATCAGTTATGTAATGATGTCTAAATAATGCAAGCTAATCTGTGTAGAGGAAGTTCAGAAAGAAGATGGGTTTATATTCCAATGAGGATCAAATTGTGTGTGCACACAAATTTATGTATATTTGAAAAAATGAAAGGGAGAGATAATTAAATGAGTTTAGGATAGATGTAGCAAACCTTGAAATCCCACACTTGAATTTAATATTGAGGTATGGCAAGGACAACTGAAAAAAATTCGTTTCTAGCAATATAACCAGTGTTTACAATGAAATACAATAGTTCAGAAGATTTTCAACTTTTCTAAGCAGTTAATAACACAGTTAGGACCATATATTGATTCCTGACTCAACCCTGCTTTCTAGATACCACACAGGGAGGAATTTACTGATCCTCTGAAATGAGTTTTGGTGGGTGGGGATAAAGAGTTATCTTAGAAGGCCCAGACTATGAGATTCCTGAGCTCCAAAATGAGGATGTGGTAAGAATCGTTTAAGAGACGAATTAACCCCTGTCACCAGAACTTTTAGCTTCTTTAAAATCAGACATGGTACACATCTACTTAAAATATTCCATGTTTTCCCTTTGTATGTCATCCAGAAACCTTAGAATCAGTGGTAGGACCACTCATTATCTGTGCCTTGTTCATCGTCCCTTTTACCACTCTGCTCAACTTACAATTTATACTCCAGAGATTACTAAAGTACTTGCAGTTTCCCAAATCTTACAATACTTGGTGTTTGTTCACATAATCATGTCAAGAATACCATGTCCTAAGTATTTTATTAAGAGGACGACTCTTACTCATGTATCAAGATTCAACATGGAAAGCATATGATATAAGAAGGTTTGCCTGATTCCTTTCTCCTTCATCTACAAATACTGAGATCCCTTTCAATGTACACCCATAGCCCTGTGTTTTCCTGACTTATCACACTTTATTATAGCCATCATTTGTCTTTGCAACTATAAAGGAAGCTCTTTAAGGATAGATAACCTCATTTTTTCTCTAAATTGTTAATGGTTATACTTTAACATACCTTGCAAAACAATAAGCATTCATTACATATATGTTTAGATGGATGGATGCATGGATGGATGCATGGATGCATGGATGGATGCATGGAAGGCTTCATATAACATATAAGCCAATGATCCAGTTAATATGCTTTGTGTAGCAGAATACAGGCTCAAAATATGAAATTAAAAATATTCTAAAGTGATGTATTGATTTATCAAAGTTTTTTTGTTACTAGTAACTTAGATTCTGAAATTTTAAAAATGCATATTCAGAGTTCTTACTATTATATTAGCTTATTTTATGTATTTCATAGGCATGTGGAAATTGTAGTGTTAAAATACTCAATGTGATTGAATGTAGTCACTCGCTGGTTTCTCTCTTTTCACGTGACTCTCTTTAGCTGTTTCCATTATTTTTCAGGAAAAAATGCTACTACACTGACCGGAGCAGCAAATCAATGGGCAGGTCAGTGTTGATGTGTAATTTGTTTATAACCAATCTGTCATTTGGGAAAAAGAAATAAAAAGAAGACATTCAATTACCCACACCAGCAGTTGTAAATTTTAGAGAGAAAAACTTTACTGATTTGTTCTAAGATTTCCAAAATGACATACATGAAATTTAGCAATGTTTACAATCAGATAATCTATTTTTTTTTCTATTTACCATTGCCATTTCTGCAATCCTCTCTTGATGTAATGTTGTGGCAGGAGGATTTTAATTGCAAGTTTGCTTCTTAGGAGATTTTAATGTAAAAAATAGTCATAAAACCTGGATTGAGGGGTAAATGATGACCCACTAGAGTAATGGAAGAACAGACATGGCAAAGAACCCTCTGGCCCATTCAGTTTAAGTCTCTTATTTGACAAAGGCGGACAAGGGAAGACCAGCATCCAGAGTGCTGAAGTGGTTTATCAAGGTCACACAGCACATTTTTGAATCACTGATCTACTCTTATTTCACCAACTGAGCTGCCTCTCATATTCTAGTATTCAAAACGAACTCTTTTTCCAAGAGCATCATCTCAAAACTTCTCTTTAAATATTGTGTTAACGGTAGCTATGACAAAGGAATTAATCAAACCACAACCTTGAGACAGGAGAAGCTCTCCCCACCCGGATCACCTTTGCCCTGTTTCAGTAAGGAAAGTGAGCTTCCATTTAATGGATGCTAGAAACAAAAGCTTCTTACACTCTTCTGTTCTGCTCCTTGCAAAAGAATCCGTTAACGAAAGCGGAATGTGAATGTGACAGAATATACTCTATTGAATAATGCTGTAGGATATTACAAGTCAGAATGACACAAAACTAGAATCATATAGTATGAATATATCAGGATGTTTTAGGAAAGGATTCTGTAAATGTAGTTCCTTTACCGGAGAAAGTGGCTGAATATAATTTGGGACTTTAGAATAGGAAAAATGTTAATTTTAGGATAGAAGAATGTTGGACTCTCTGAGGCATTAAATCTAGATGTGGTAGGAACAGGTGACAAGAAAAGTAAATCATAGGGGCAAAATTTGAAATCAGAATGATTATTAAAGCAACTGGTACTTAAAAGTCTCTTTAAAATAATAAAATTCCTAATGGTGCTCCTCAGCCAGGTCAGACTTTTCTGTTTGTCAGGGTAACATGGTCAGATTTAGAGAGTGAGCTTCTATCATTTCCCATGGGCAAATTTGGTCCTCATCTGTGTAGTACATTTTCAAAATTATTTTATATAATAAAGTAGAAGTCATTGGACTATCATAACAATATAAATTTACAACTAAAGAGGGTTTTGTTTTGTTTTGTTTTGTTTTGCTTTCTCTACATGAGCCTTCATCATGTTGGATGTGCTGATAACACATTGTTGGGTTAAGTTCAGTGTGCTCTATAGAATTAGTGAGATTTTGCTGCTGTGTAATTAGTAGGTTTTCTGATAAACATCTTTCTTTCAGAGACTTGCAGAAGAATAACATCCTGTATATTAAAATACCAATAAATTTCTACATAATATTATATAATTTAGTTTTAGCATGCACTTGCTTTTGGAATGTGTGGTAAACGTGTGTATTAGTCTCTAAAGAAGACATATTTTATAGTGGCAAAGGTGTGTTTTTTTCTGTTTTGGTCAAACTTAAAAGTAAACTAGAAAAAATAAAACACCATAGTGTGTATCAGAATGTTTTATTATCTTTTGTATTTATTATTATTTTCTGTTTAATTTCATGAAATGAAAATTCAGTTATATTATTCCAAGTAATTATTAAATTACTTTAAACATTACTTCATACAATTTACTTATTACAAATAGTAGCAGTAAGTATCTACTACTAGTATTTGCAATTTACATACTACAAATAGTAGTAGTTACTGACATTTTGGATACATCTGGGAAGGGTAACAAATAAATAGGACAGACATTTATAAAAGTATATGACATATTAAACTGAGAAAGACAATGTCTGTTATTTGTTTGACTTTAGACTTTCAATTAAGGAAAGGAAATTTTGATTTTTTTAGACTTTAACTTTGGAGAAGAAATTTAAATTTTTTCTCACTTTCGTCTGTGTGTGGGTGACAACCATCGATACAAAATTTTAATACCTAATTTGCAGACAACTGGAAAGAGAGAAATGAAAATCAATTATGTGCACTTAGATTTCACTTGTGCTTTTTCTTTCTTGAAGTGGGAAAGATGTTTTCTGCATAAGTATTTTGACCAGTAAACATTAGGTGATTAATAATGTACAGGCAATTATCTAGCTTTTCAAGATCATCATTTCTCCTGGCAGTTTGAAAGGAAATGGCTGTAGTTTTATTATTGCTGCTATTTATCATTTGTTTACAAAGCACTTTCGCATTCAGTTATCAAAGCATCTTCAAAATCACCCTTCAGGGAGGCAGAACAAAGAGTAACTGGTTTTGCAGAACAGGGAAAATAAATGACCATTCACCACTCTGCACCACCCTGTGCCGTGCCTCGTCCCCTGGCTTTCACAGCTGTTTGGGTAGAGCTTTTGCTCTGACCAGGTTCTTTTGGCTCTTTAACCAGATATCTTATCAATTTCCATAGACTTCTCTGCTTTCCGTTGATTTTAGCAAAGGAACTTAAAGTTCCATTGAGAATCATCTCCCCAATATGCCATCCATGAAGTCTTGAGTCTGTAAGATGGCCAAAGTGACAACACAGATTCAGTAGAGTGTAGATAAAGCATTAAATTGTGTTGGTGATGTGTTGGCGAGACTGGTACTAATAGAGTAGTAATACTCTTTTTCCTTATTATTGTCATAAAAATTATTGAGTGTTTACTGGGTGGATTCAGGTGTTACGTATTTAATTCTCAAAATATCCGTCTTTTGAGATATCAGAAAATTGAATGAGAATCAAGGGAATTGAGTAATAATCCAAATTTTTGCACCCCATGATTCAAATCCAGGCCTGACCACATGTCATGATCAGAATCATTTGCTTCCTCATAGGAAGTGTATATGAAGTCTTAATTATAATGTTTAGTTCTATAGAAAATCAGTGATGGAGTGAAAGCATTTGTATTTTTTTAAATAAAATGCACCTACTCTTCTAAGATGTTTGTATGTTATCAGAAGTAGGCCCTCAGGAGCTGTAGTTCATGGACATTTCCTAAGTGCAGTCAGAATGTATCCTTTTACTTGATCCTTCCAGCTACCTAATAAAGTAGGACAGATAGAGTTGTTTCCTCTCTTGAGAGATGAAGAACCTGAAACTCCAAGGTTCAATTCGCCAATGTCAATAGCTGACAAATTCAGTCTGGGGACCCTCATCCTCCACCTGCTACCCTATCGTTCCCCTCACTGTGCTGAGTTTGAAAAACTGGAGTGATTGCTGTATAATCCATGCAGTGATTTATAAATGTCTGTGCACTAGCCACTGAAATACAGAGATACCCTGTGATTTCAGAAGCTTTTGTTATCATGAGAAGAAGCAATGTGAACACCTAGATACTGTTCATGTATTATTTTAGGTTAGAAAGAAATTCTTTGGTCCCTCCAAAACCAAAAATGACTTGGCATCTGTATCATAAACTACTTGGCAAAAGAATGGTCCAGACTATCCTCCACATGTTAAACTTTAGGTCAGGAATTGATTGCCCTTTCAAATATTTCATACTAATTTTACCATAATAGATTTGAATGAAATAATTCCTAAGATATACTGTATTACCTGCCTGCAAATTGCTATACTACATTTTTTAAAAGTTTAAGTAGAGATGACAAGACAGATATTAAGACGTATTATATTTACTAGGAAACTATTCTCCCCTGCAACTCTGACTCTTACTATTGCAGAAGAGCCCCCAAATTGACAGTTAGAATCTCATAAGTAGTGTGGAAATATTGTGCTATTTTTAAGTTAACATAATTACTATAGTCACTCAGAATTAGGTTTTCAGAATCAATCTCTAGAGTCAATATCTCTTTCTTTTGCTTTTTTTTCCTTTGCAAAGTAAATATGATCCCAATCAATATACATACATAAGAACTGGGCTATAACTGTAATCTAAAGCCAAAACCAAAGTATTCTGATGTAAAATTCCCTGAAAACAGTATCTTAATGTCATGTGTCTGGTGTCTGTGCTAAACCCATTACTCTAAGTGCAGCCAGTGGATAACAGCATGGATATACCCTGGGAGCTAGTTAGAAATGCAGGATCTTAAGCCCCACCCTAGGCCTACTGAATTAGCTTTTTACCAAATCTTCAGATTATTCATATGCCCATCAGTCTTAAAAGTACTGCAAAGGCTCTGCCTCAACTTGTTAACAATCAAGCTTAAAAAAAGACAACAACTTACAAATCTCCAGCAAACTCAATGTTTTTTGATGAGTGAGGGAACTGAGGCAAGAAGTTAAGTAGCATCTGTCAGTTCACACAGCTACTGTGGTGTCATGCTGCCTTTGAACTGTTTTGCTTGACTCCAAAACCCTTGCATTTCCATCACAGCTGAGGTTCACAGCTCTGCTGAATAAGTGTGTAGTAGTCATTTCTGTCTCTTTCTTTCTTTCTTTCTTTCTTTCTTTCTTTCTTTCTTTCTTTCTTTCTTTTTCTTTCTTTCTTTCTTTCTTTCTTTCTTTTTTAAATAGTGCCTGCTATATAGTAGGCACTCAATAAATTTTTATTGAATGAATAACAGAGTCTCAACAATACCATCTAAAACTGACAAATCAATAACTAGAAATTGACACATATTTCAATTTTCAAGGATATAGTCCTTTCAAATGAACAGAAGTTTGCAAAAAATCAAATACACACAAATCTTTTTCTCTTTCTTTCTCTCTCTCTCTCTCTCTCTCTCTTTCTTTCTTTCTTTCTTTCTTTTTCCTTCCTTCCTTCCTTCCTTCCTTCCTTCCTTCCTTCCTTCCTTCCTTCCTTCTCTTTTTTTGGTAGGGCTACATTGCTGTAGATTTTTCAAAGAATCAGGGAATAATCTATAGCTACATATATATAGGTATGCATACATACATCTGAGCACTCACAACTTTGATAAGTGTGTCATGTTACTTTCATCGTGTTTATGTTCTTTCCTACCACCATCTAATATTTTTTAAGGATTAAGTAGAGCTTACAAAACAGATATAAGATGCACTGTATTTGTCTAGGAAACTATTATTCCCTGCAACTTTGACTCTTACTATTGCAGAAGAGCCCTATGATTCTCTAATATTTTCCACAAAATGTTTTGCATAAGGATAACCTAGTTACACTGAATTTAAACAAATGCAAGATTTGGTTTGTTTTGAAATTTATGTCTTTTATGTGGGAACAAGGGAAATGCATGTGTGTGGGTATGACTGTCTTTTTGGAACTCTTTTTATTTGTTTTTGGAATGGTGATGGAAGGTAGGCATGACTCTGGAATGCAGCCTAATCTAGTTCATGTGACTTTGTTCCAGTGTGCAAAATTATTTTAGAAGGATAAAAAAATGGATGTCCCAAAACCCAATGGTTCTTGACAAGTCAGCTTTTCCACATCTGGAGGAATCAGATTGCTATACGGGCCCCTTCAGCCGTGCACGGATTCACCAGTAAGTTCACATTTCTTTTTTGTCCACCACCTTTCAGTATCTAGGGGTTATTGATAAAATAAAGATACCTTGGAGCAATTCCACTGTTTGCCGAATAAGGCAGAGAATATATCATTTTATTAAAATGTTTTTATGCTTAATTTATGAACAACACTCAGTGAGCATTATTAATTCCTGATTAGCTGATTTAGGGACATTCAGGCAATGAATATAGTTAATTGTAAATTCATGGGCTGATAGTCTAGCTCCCTATTCTTTCAAAATAATTAGGATTATTATATTATAATATATAATATTATATATTATTATATATAATTAGGATTATAACTGGGTGGTAAATACCAGTTAAAGTAACAATAATAGAATTGCTATTAAATAACATGAGTGAACATGTATTATTCTAATTAATAAATTATATATAATTATGTATAATGAATATGTATTTATTAGTTTAACCACTTGAGTCTACTTGTATTAAACTAAGCTGAATGAGAGATTTTTTAGGGATTTGTTGTATAACTATCCCAACATGTCTCTATTCCTAAATTAATTCAACTAATAGTTATTGAGTTTATTCATAATACAAATTGAGATATGACACAGTCTCTATCTTTATGAATGTTGAGAGGCAAGATGAAATAAATGAATTACATCAAATATTTGAGAGAAGAGAGTTTCCCATTAAATATTGCTTCTGTAACATGTCTGGTGGTCTGGAATCCTGTTTCATCCTGTCTCTCAAAGCTCCAACAGCCCACACTGTGCATTCCCCTATCTTTATGTTTATCCTATTTTATCTAATTATTACTTTACATTTTTGTCTGCCCCACCATACCAGGAATACTGTGAAGACAGGGACTGCTTAATTGTTTATTTATATTCCATGTGTTTTCTCCTTCTATAATGTAGCTCCATGAAGAAGAGGAACTTAACCCTCTAAAGAAATATCTGTTCAGGGAATTCTGAATCAATCTAATGGAAAAGAATTGTGTGGACATTGCTTCTGATTCTTAGAACTAACAGAGCACAGAGTAGCTATGTTAACTTGGTGCATATCTAAGTAGAAAACAAAAAGCACAATATCAAAATGCTGGAGGCTACTCAAAGAGACAAGTATACAGATTAGCATGAAACAAAACAGAGTAAAATCAACATGTTCAGAAAGACACAAATATAATGCATGTTTTTACAAGAGAGGGAGAAGTGACATCCAGAGGAAAGGACCTAGGAGGCCTTTTGAAGAAGATAGTCCTTTTCAACAGATAAAAATGTGGAGGGAGGTAGAGAGAGGTGGGGAGAAAGATACCAGAGACAACGAAATCGTGAGGGAAAGAAACATGAGGTTTTAAGGTGTGATAAATTCTACGATTTGACAGACTATCAGATGCAAGGAACCAGAGCTGTAGGGAATTATTGAAGGAGAGGCTGAAATACAAAATAGAAAGCCTGAGAAGAATATAAAAAAATTTACTTATGCACATAATGCTGACACATGAAGAGTAGGAGTGCTCTAAGAATCAGAACCATGTTTGAAAGGTCAGATTGGAAATTGGACAGCCAGTTAAGAGGACATTCTTTTCATAATCTAGGCATTGAGACCTAGTACCTCAAAGCCAGAGAGAGGCAAGGAGAGTAAGTTGATTAGTTTCGCAGCTATTTGAATATGAATGGTAATGAGAAACCAAGAATCATAGAAGACCTAATACTTCAATACTAAGTGCCAGAAAAAAAAAAAAGGCAAATTATTGTCATAGACATAAAGCAACTAGAAACAGGAAATGGTAGAAGTTGAGTAAGGTCCAGGATGCTTCCATTTTTTTTTTGAGGCTGCCAACATATTACAAAGTAAATGCTAGAAGCAGACCCTTCCGTTACTGTCAGGATCACCCTTTTGCTCTTTACTCATTTGGCTCTAACATGGCTCCTCTTTGCAAAGCTTCCTACATGGGGAAAGTACAGGGCATGAAGGAGAAGAGAGAACTATTATAGCTCATTGCTGAAGTTCTAAAAACAAGGCAAGTTAGCTTGGAAGGTGTGGTATGGGCAAATGACATCAATTTTTAATATGTTCTATTTGGCACTACATTGATTCAGGTAGTACAAAATTTATGGGAGCCAATGGACAATCTAATGCTGTCCTTGTTTCATGCTAAACAAGAAATATGAGGACATCTGGGCTTCTTTATAAACTGAAAGATACTTAAATGAATATTTGATAATGTCTGTATTATTTATAAGTGTATTTTGTCTCTACCAATTGATTTTTTTTTAAGAGGGTGGTTTGATCTACTATACCTCTCATGCATTAGTTTTAATGGGGAAAACGGATGATGACCTAGGAACTTGTAACTGTTGCTGGACTCTGTGCACTGCTTTGAATATTAAAACAAATCCCCTTATCTTAACAGCTTCATAATAAACAATAAGGATACATTCTTCAGTAATGCTACTCGAAGCAGGATAGTCTATCACATGCTACAGCACACCAAATATGAAAATGGAATCTCAAAAGTGGGTAAGAACACAAACTAAAAATATAGAGAGGGTAGAATTTGCTGTTACTAATTATATCCAAAAATATTTATTTTAACATCTGAAGCTTTGCCTTCATGCATTAAATATGAGGATATAAACTCTAAGAATTTTGTTCTTCAGCCTTTCAATAAACAGAACTCAATAAAACAACAACAACAACTTTTTCAAGGGCATTTAGCCATATGTATCATATTAAAATGTGAGAAGTGCTAACACTTTGAAACAGAAAATTCATTTCTTGAAAATTTTCTCAAAGAAATAATCAGACTTTTGGATAATATATGTAGAAGTTTATTCATAGTGGCTTTGTTTAATAAACAAAGATTAGAGTAGAATAAAATTGGAAATAGTTCAACTGTCCATCATTAGGAACTGATAAAAAGTTAGGCTTCATTTTTATAAATGTATCCATTTAAAATTGTTATTATTAACTCAATTCTTAATTCTTAACTCAAATTTATCAAACATCTTTTCTATAATATGTATCACAAAAAGCATATGACACAGACCCCTTACTTCTGGAAACTGAAAATTAGTGGTTAGTTCTCCATTTATTGAGTTTGAAAGAAACCTATAATGCATAGTCATGTGAAAAAAAGAACAGAGTAAAAACTGTAGGTCTAAAAAAACCCAAATAAACAGCAAACTGTAAGTCTAATATAATCCCATTTCCTAACCACACTTTCATAAAAAGATAAAAGTCTGGAAGAATTCATATAAAGCTTTTTAGAAATTATCTCTAGAAGGTGAAATAACAGCTAATTTCAACTTTCTGAATTTCTGTGTTGTTTAAATGTATAGCAGTATGTTACTACTACGTGTGTTACAAAAGAAAATTGAGAGAATTTTACCTAGAAAAATTAAACAAAATTGCAAAGCTTACATAGTGCAGAGCAGAAAACAGTGGGTAACAAATAAGCTCATCTTTTAATTATTAAGGTGAAAATTACAAGACATGGAAGAGACCAAATGTTAGTTATGTCCTAAAGTTCTTACAAGTGAAAAGTTGATAGGCACTGGACACTTGTTCCAGTCTCTACTGAATTGTACTAAAATACAATGCCACAGAAGTAAAATGAACTATGTTTCCAGTCAGTCGTTTTTATTTTATTTTATTTTTTAATATTTTTTATTTATTTCTAGGAGAGAGAGAGCGTGAGCAAGGGAGGGTCAGAGAGAGAGGGAGATACAGACTCTGAAACAGGCTCCAGGCTCTGAGCTGGCAGTCAGCACAGAGCCCGACGCGGGGCTCGAACCCACGAACCGTGAGATCATGACCTAAGCGAAAGTCGGACGCTTAACCGACTAAGCCACCCAGGTGCCCCTCCAGTCAGTCGTTTTTAAAAAGAAAAGTTTGGATGTTGGTTCTCCCCTGATTAATAATTTATTTATTACTGAGTAGTCAAAATAGTTCATTTAGAAACTAAATGCTTACAAAATATTTAGCACCTCATTTCCACATAAGAAATAAAAATAGGGAAATCCAGAATATAAATTAAAAATGTGTCTAAATGATAGCATTATGTGCTTATGTAGTCTTTACGATATTTCAAATGACAGTAAAGATATTATGCCCTTTGTGGGACATACAGTATACACAGAAGAGTATAAAAGTAAAATTAAAATTAAAAATCCTGAAACTATTTGTCATTCTCCCAAGCTGATACTGAACATATATAATAAACTTGCATGATTCTGATAATGATATATATAATATGTTATATTATATACATATACATTATATGTATAATAATGATATATAACATCATTATTAGAATCATGCAGTGTTTATGATTTTTTGTCCTTTTTAAAGAGTATTTATGAATAGCTTATCAAGTCCTTTATTATGTCTATAAACATTGTAAATAGTTGTACAATATTCTATTATAGGTATTCAGTAAATTACAGTTATTTACTAAATACCTTATATAAATTGTACCATACTAATTAAATGATTCCTCAATTTTGGATGTATGCTTATTTCTTATTCTTTACCAATATAAATAATACTTCAACAAAAATTAATCCTCCAAAAATTTCCCCATATCGAGTCTTACAAAGACAGTAAGAGAGTGTCTGTTTCACTGCTCTGTCACTGAGATGGAGGGGATTTCAAGAAGTGTCACATATTGCTATTTGTCTCTGGTTCCGTATAAAGATTTCACAAGACCAATATCCTTTTGAGACTTTTTTTTTTTTTTTAGTGAAGACCTCCTTGGCTTTTTTGACCAAATGTTGTTTTGAGAGAGACAAAAAAATTGCTCCAGTTTCATGTGATCCCAGATAAATGGTATTAAAATGCCTCATATTTCATGATGTGGCAAAGTACCATATGTTAGTTAGTACCTTAGAAATCTCCATTGCTGAATGTTGTCAGGACAGAAATAGATTCTTTGGAATCAGTCTTTAACAATCCCACTGCCCTCCGAGGGGATGTGGCTATGGATGTCATTTGGGTTGGTTTAAGTTGTTAAGTCATTTTGTTGTCCAAGTATATGTATGTTGCCCCAGAGGGAAGTCTTCTTTGAACAGACTCATAAACTGTCCTTTTTTTCTCTTTCCAGGTATCTGTAAACTTATCAACAATGGCTCATATATAGCAGCTTTTCCTCCACATGAGGTAATTTTGAAATACAATTTTGATTTTAAAAAAGTTTCTCATACTCAAAATGCTGACTTTTTTTTAAATAAAAGTCTGGCTGCCCTCTCTTAGGAGGATTCAATCAGCGAGTGGCCCTGGACCTTTCTGAGTCCCCATTTTGAACTGTGGCTGAACACTGGCCCCTGTGCTCTAGACCCTTGTGCAATTTATCCCATATTAGGAGTCTCAGCCCCAGAGAGAACTCAGGAACATTGTTCAACCACTCTGACCTCCTTCTGTTCCAACACAGAGTTCCATGCTTGACACAGCTTGTGATCCATACCACTCCCAAACAGGGCAGGGTCTGGTTATACCTGACCTACTTTAAGATACTTGAAAATTTAAGGCAAACCCAATGACCAAAACCTACACTCCATTATTTATGTGATTCTCTGCCAGTTTATTACCTGTTTACCAATTTTAAGTAGAAATGCCTGCTCCAAGCTGTGGTGAATTCTACTGTTGAGTCATGACCGACATTTCAATCCATTTTGAACATCCTTTCCCAACAGGCATGCGCACGCACACACACACACACACACACACACACAATTTTTAAGGCGATTTTGCATTTTGCAATAAGAATAGGGTCTTTAGAGATTTAATGTCTGCAGTCTCAAAACCCATCACTTCTATTTACAAAGGCTGAGGAATTACAGGATGTAATCCCTATATCTGAGGAATTCACTGTCTGGTGAAACTCGTAAGGGATAAAATGCATTGAGCACTTCCTATCTGGCACTAAGCTCAATGTTTTATATATGGATTATCTCATTTAATCCATAGAACAACCCTTTGAGATAGACAATAATAATAACTGGGTTTTTTTTTTTTTTTAGCTATATCATTGAGGCACAGAAAAGTTAAGTATTAAAGGCACGGGCCTGAGCCCAGGAAGCTAGGCTCCAGTACTTGTATTCATTGTGGTATGCCTACTTACAGTAGTATAGGAATAATAGTAATGGGTAATATGATAGCTTGTTTCAGGAGACAGGTCCTGTGCACATATTTTCTTGTTAATCTGATAG
This sequence comes from Hyaena hyaena, assembly GCF_003009895.1. NCBI lineage: Eukaryota > Metazoa > Chordata > Mammalia > Carnivora > Hyaenidae > Hyaena > Hyaena hyaena. The sequence goes on along the minus strand of NW_024081387.1, from coordinate 282,369 downwards.
TAATCCTGGGGGTTAGATATTATTATTTTCTCATTTTAGAGATGCAGAAACAAGGCTCAGAGAGATTAAACACCATGTCAGATTTGCCATAGTCAGTAAGGGATGAAGTGTTCAGTGTAGCAAACCTAAGGCCTTGGGAGAGCTTCATAGCAAAAGAAGGTTTGGTTTGTTCTCTGAGTAAGTAATTTCATGTATTGAACTAGTCGATGTTCTAAGAGTTTGAGACTTGTGTGAAATTTGGAACCTATTAGGAATAGATTGTAAATAATAGTCATTTTCCCATTTATTCTTATGTGTTGGTTGGAGGAGGGGACCATCATGAAGAATTAGGGGAGGTGGTCACTGAGTGCACATGGTCCTCTGAAAAGAGATGGAAATACATGGACCAGCAGGCGTCATCATTGGGTCAGTTTTCTCTTACAGCCACCTGGTGTCACTGTCAACCCAGAACAGTATGGTTGAGGTTCTTGAGCAGAATCAGAACAGTGATGTACTAGGGATTCTAAGCTTAGCCCCTAAAACCCAGGAAGTACCTATATCTGACCACTGAGGCTGGGAAGGAAATCAGATATTTTAAAAAGAATATCATGAATGACTGAAAGCTGAGATTTTGGTTCACCTTCCCTTACCTAATCTCAAGGCAGTCTACCTTAACAGGTCATTCTAACTGCACAGGCAAACAGATCTTCCCCAAGTATCCCATGCTTGAAATCTTGATTTTCACTTTCACTTTCTTAGCTTCTAATCTTTAGCCTTTAAAAACCTTGGGCTTTCTTCTCTTGGGGTTGAAAACTTGGACTGCACCACAAGAGGAAAACTTTTCTCTTCTTCCCTTTGGGGTTCTTGGGCTAGTCTAATAATTAAATTGACAGAAAGCAGGTTAATAGGAGAAAAGCAAATTTTACTTATGCATATATAGGATCCCCACAAAGACATGAGAGGCTCTCCAGCAGGCAGGCAATTGTGGTTTATATCCTATCCTGTGCTAAGAAGAAGAGGGCAGGTGTCTGGGACTTCACAAGGAAGGGAGACAATTCACAGGACAATGGGAGAGCAAATGTTGGGTGAGCCAGTGCTTGCCATGTCTTGTAGACAAGTATTTCTTGTGTAAAAACAATTATCTTTGGTAATACCTCTCTTCTTCTCATAAGCTTCCTATCTAAATTATTTTAAGCAGTTAAGGGGTAGGTAAAAAAAACTTCTTGAGTCTATTGGCCCTTAATTATCTTCAGCTTAGAAATAATCTACATCCGAAGGCGCATGTAGCTCTGTCGGTTAAGCGGTGGACTTTGGCTCAGCTCAGGTCATGATCTCACATTTGTGAGTCTGAGTCCTGAGTCAGACTCTCTGCAGTCAGCACAGATCCTGCTTTGGATCCTTTGCTTCCTTGCTCTCTGTCCCTCCCCTGTTTGTGTGCCCACTCATGTGCCCATTTGTACATGAACATGGTCTCTTTCTCAAAATTAAATTTAAAAAAGAAAAAAAAAAAAGAAATAGTTTACATGCCAGAATAGCACATCCTGAAGTGGCCCATCATTAACCCCCTCAGCACTTTACCTGTACTTCCATCTTCACTTAATCAATTTATCCATTTTATTAGAAGACCAGAAGTGAATTCCACATGTTTCTCATTTCAGCCTTGAGGCGTATGCAGACCATGATTCAAGGTGTCCTCTCTCTTCTTAGGCCGCACACCCTTGTTTATCTGGGCTCACTCAGATGATAGTTTTCTACTCTTCAATGGCCACAGTATTTCAAGCTCCCTAAACTAACTAACATTGATTATGTACTTTATATCTGCATAGCACTTTATAGTGATTATCCAGGCAGGACCTCACAAAGCTCTTCTATAGTGGAGTCATAAATATTTATTCTTATTCTCATCATCTATGTGAGGAAACTAAGGCATAACTCCACTTGGTTTAAATTTTGATGAAAGTGCTTATAAAAGTAGAATCACACATTGGAATGAGAGGGGATTTGTCAAATCCTGTGTCCTAAGTTTTTGTTTAGAAAAAAAGAGTCACCATATCTCTAGCCCTCCTTTTTGATTATAAGAACAAAGCAGTTCAGCCTTCAGGAAATACTATCCTCTATAAGGCATATATATTCTATGTGTCTGAAATTGCAACCCATGAAATAGTTTTTGAGAGAAGATATAAAGAATGTGAAAATGTTTCCAGTTTTGGAATATCTTATATAAATTAAGCTTTAAGGATTCTAGAATTTAAAAACTTGAGTAGCACTTGTGACTTAGACTTCTTACACTTTCTGATTGAACATTTGCTTTCTTCCTTTGCTTCATAAATGAAATCATTATTTTCTAGGACTGAGTCACTTATTAAAACAGAGTAATACTCTTAATTTCTGCAGTAAAGACTACAACAATTTCTCTCAATGATGGTGAAGGTGTAGTGTTTATTAAAAGACCAGAGGTTACAAACATTAAAACCTAAATTCTAGTTTACTTTAAATGAAAGGGATCTCATTGGTCTAAAAAGGGACTTTAAGAAAAGATTTTTAAAGAACTATCAGAATAATTTTAATGAAAGAGAAAAATATAAAGGCATTTACTACATCATTCCAGTGATGTGCTTAAGTTTACAATTAGTGAAGCTTTCAATAAGCTGTTAAATTGTTTTGTAAGGAAAACATAGTAAAAGCAATTCCAATTTAGTTCAAATATGCTAAGAGAATGTATATCAATTTATCTCATATGTTTCAGGGAGCCTACAAGAGTAGCCAACCCATCAAAACGCATGGACCTCAGAATAATAGACATCTATTATATGAGCGCTGGGCACGCTGGGGAATGTGGTATAAGCATCAGCCCTTGGATTTAATCAGGTAATGTGGATGAATTGAGATTAGAGCTCTATTATGCTGTTTTGTCATTTTCATAGACTTGGAATTATGTCATTTACCCACCAAATCATCTGTATCATTCAGGATGGAGTCAGGAAAAAGAAGCCACTATAGGGTTTTTCAATAAAAGAAAGTTAATTTAGGGATTTGGTTATACGGGGGGTGGGAAGGCTGAGAAATCAGGCAGGAATAGTGGGAAAACAGCGAAAAATTGCTAACAACCCTAAGGCTGGAGGGAAAATGGGATAGAGCATATTTCAGAGACCACCCTTTAGGCCCTTAGGCAGAAGCTCCACCATCCATGACTAGGACTGTCTGCAGAGAACTGAGTGTTGGAAGTGGAACCATGGAGAAGGCATGGCTACGCAGGAGGATGGCCAGGAAAGAAGGAAAGATCTTGTTTCCTCCTTCCTTCTATCTTTGACTCTTGGCTCAGCTTAACCAGGAGCAATTTATAATGGAACCTGTGTAATCTACTTCCATGTGAGAACAAACTAAAACAGGGAAAGGCAGAAAATGGATCTGAGAGCAAAGAGGAAAATGGCCAACATGGCATCTATGCATATACTTGTCTTTCAACAAAGATTTTGTGTGTATCTCTTCTATTCCAGGAAGTATATTTCTAGTGAGTAACTGCTCTCAACTTGAATTAATTTTCAGATACTGTCACATTCATGATTTATTTAATTTTGGTGGAGGATAATACATTCTTTAAAAAAAAAATCAGGGAAATATGTATTAGAAAGGACTTAAGTTTCTAGCTAACTTTAATATTCTTAGAAAAAAGAGCATTCATAAGTTTATATGTTAATACTTTTGAATTGTTTATGAATTATAAATATCAAGAATAACTCATAACGGTATCCCAGAAGAAAACTGATAGAACTGATAGAATAGAAGCAGTATCTGAAGAAAATTTAATAAACCAACTATATACATAAGTGTAAATAGTATCAAAGGACCAAATAGATGATGAGGATGAAACTTCCAGGGAGTAGCAAAAGCTGGATGTTGTTCTCAAACCTAAACTTAGAGGAACAAGGGGAAGAAATAGTTGTAGAACTGGGCAAAAACAGAAGAGGGGGATGCCAGACAGAAGCTATAGTCTCAGGAAGAAAGCAGCTCCAGGAAGACCATGCTCCAGGCAGGAGTAAGTCAGGATAATCAATACACCAATATCTTTTTGATCACACCCTGTAATCTTCTGCTGGTGGGACCTTCAGTTGGCCAAGAAGTCCTTCAGGAAACCAGAGGAAGGGAGAAGCATAAGTGATACATCACCTTCCAGTGATGAAGGTGAGCATCCTGGAGCGCATAGCAGAAAGGAAAAGCTTAGCACATCGATCTGGATGTACAAATCTTAATATCCAGCACCAAACCATTTTTATTTCAAACATTCAGTACTTGGCCATATCCAAAATCAAGATGTTTTCATTATAATTCTGTCAGTCACAATAAATTATCAGATTCTTATTTATGCAGGGGAAAGAATTGTTATTTTAGGGATATATGAGCACAGTGAGATGTGCTAGTTCACAGAACTATATTTATTAGGAACTAAAATGAAGTTGGTGTTTTCAAGAAAACATTTCAGCATCAATAATTCTCATATTTGTTGGACACATTGCCATTGCTGCTTCAGGCCGTGTCAGCAAGTGATAGAGTTATTTGGCTACTATTACCAACTATTTGGATATTGACATAGAAGGAAAATTTGCCTTATGAAAATCACATATTTTGTGTGCAAGTGGCTAAAGAAAGAGGGAGGAGATGAAGGACCCACCCAAGTGAAGGCCATAAAGACTATAGACGGCATTTCAACACATTCCTTCTCTCTAGGAACGTGCTTATTACCAAAATATAAATCAGATCAAAAGAGAGTGACTATGGGTGAAGTGTAGTGGAGAGTGACATCAAGAGCCACCCCCTATTCCTCCTTGCCTTGTCATGGTTTTTGAGATACCTCTAGAGATCCTAGAAGATGGTGAATGGATACCAATACTCTGAACCAAGGGGGTTTTCATCAGCCTTCTTTGCCTGGAAATAGCTTCTCCGTCTTCTGAACCAGATCTAAAATCTACTATAACCTAGGTGATTAAACCTAGCTGTCAAATAATATTGTTGCTCTTCTGAACTTCAACAGTGTGTAATCTAAAAACCTCAGTATAATGCTGACTGTATAAGGGAGGGTTGTCTGTGCAATGCTCTATAGTCATTATTATGAAGGCATTCCATTACATTAGCAATATGTGCTAAAACCCAACTCTACTTCACGGAGGAACACTTGTTAAAAGGAACAAATGGCTTTATTGAAATACTTTGTTAATATAAGTTTTCCTCTGAAGTAGAACATTATCATTGTATGTGAATGGACCACTGATCTATGTCTCCCAGGAGGAATCCATGAAAAACCAAAAATTTGGATATTTGATACTTCATGGAGGATGACTCCGTTTCTATACCTGGTAGAATATAGAAGAATTTAATTGACATAATACAGAGAACAATAATGATTTTCAGAAAGGGAAGTCTTGTAAAGGGAAAAATAACAAGAGAATTTTCTTCTCAGCAAGAATCACTACCCGTTGCAGTATTCCTAAGTAAACTGTAAAACACCGATTTTTAAAACTATTGCTGGGGCAAAACTGTGTTAAGTAGTCGTTTTTATTTTTATTTATTTTATTTTTTAATGTTTTTTATTTATTTCTGTGAGAGAGAAAGAGACAGCGTAAGCAAGGGAGGGTCAGAGAGAGAGGGGACACACATTCCAAAACAGGCTCCAGGCTCTTAGCTAGCTGTCAGCACAGAGTCCAATGTGGGGCTCGAACCCATGAACTGTGAGATCATGACCTGAGCCAAAGTTGGACACTTAACCGACTGAGCCACCCAGGTGCCCCTAAGTAGTCATTTTTAAAAGATAGAGGCCAAATAGTAGTAGAGAATTCAGAAAATATTATTTCTCACCACAGCTTTAGAGACTGTGTAGCAGTTAATACAGTCAGTAGACTTGGTGAAGAAAGAGCACTTGGGTAGTCATTAGAACCATCCTCTCCATCTTCCATTTCCATATAAACTATGTTCATCAGCTCAAGGGAAATAAAATACATTCATTTCCTTAGCTTCAATACTCCCTGTGGTGAGAGCTAGTGAAACAAGACACAGGTCCACTTTCAGGCTATTGCAGTCTATGAGGAGGAAGAAGGGAAGAGTGACAAGCAATTGTCTTAAAGTGTAAGTTTAGGACGCTGGAATGTCAGTGAGGGCAGTATAGGAGCAAAATCAGGGCTAGTTGACCCAGGGTTGTAGTGGAAGTCAGGGAAAGCTTCTTGTAAGAAGTGATACAAACTGATGAATGCCTACAGGCCAGGCAAGGTTGGAAGGTGAAGTGTAATATTCCAAAGTCCAGGAACAGCATTAACCAAGGAAAGAAGCATGTGCTCCAGGAACCACAAAGTTAACTTTGTTGTGGAAGGTGTAACATAATTGTGCAAATTGTGTCTAGCAGAAGGAAGTCTGTCCAAGGGAACAGATGGAGACTGAAATGGAATCTACTCTCAGCATTTACCTATAGGGGAGACTTTTTTTTTTATTTTCCTAATTCACACAAAAGCAGTTTGGTCTAGTACAGCTCTGTGTATGGAAATCAAAAAGAGATTCTACAAGGAGGATAGAGAAAGGCAAGAGATGACTTTTAAAGAAAGAGCTTTATGAGCCATAGTAAGAAATTCAACACAGAAAGAATACATTTAATAAAATTGCCCCTTATAATGACCATGTTTAAAGATAAACAGCATCACCATCATTGGGTTCATTAACAAGGGGTGATATTATGATACCCCACATGGAGGGGTGCCTGGGTGGCTTAGTGGGTTAAGCGTCCAACTTCAGCTCAGGTCATGATCTTGCAGTTTGTGGGTTTGAGCCCCGTGTTGGGATCTGTGCTGACAGCTCAGAGCCTGGAGCCTGCTTCAGATTCTGTGTCTCCCCTTCTCTCTGCCCCTCCCCTGCTCATATTCTATCTCTCTCTTTCTCAATATTAAATAAATGTTAAAAAAAATTTTTAAAAAGTTACCCCACTAGGAACTGAGACAGTATATTCATCAGAAATTCTGATGAGGTGTGACATCAGCCTTTGTAGTGTTGATTACATTGCCTTAGGCTAAGTGTTTGCTTTCTTGTTCAGGCTATACTTTGGTGAGAAGATTGGGCTATACTTTGCTTGGCTGGGATGGTATACTGGCATGCTGATTCCTGCAGCACTCGTTGGCTTGTGTGTTTTCTTCTATGGGATATTTACAATGAATGCAAGTCAAGTAAGGTAAGCTATTAACAGACTTATTAAAATGTGTTGGCCTCTATTCTGATTGGGCAAAAGCTTTATGATATACTGACTATAAAAAACAAGTCATTGTGCTACAATTTATTTGCTGGTTTTTTGAGGGGAGGGGAAAAGCACTATTTTTAAAAGGCCATTTCCATATTTTTATATGCAAATTCTATTGGATGAGTTCTAAGACTGTTTCTCTTTATGCTAAATTTCTCTTGCCAGTACATCCCACATAATAATTCAACAATGCAATGATAGTCTTATATAATTTACATTTCTGTAGTATTTGGTAGTCTAGAATGCCCTTTCAATACAGTAGTAAATAATTAGAATAGTTACAATTCTTTAAACACTTACAATATACAAAGCTTCCTGTTAGTGTTTGTTTTTTTTTTTCTTTTGATAAGAGCTTCACTACCATCCTTAGAGGTTAATATTCCTTTTTGCAGCTGAGGGAAGCTTACATAGTTAGAGAATAAATAAATACATAAGTATCTGTAGCACATAATTCTAGCTGTAAGTAATCCTCTCTCGTGAGAACATAAAATCAGTTTGTAGTTTCTTCTTCTTCTCTATAAGAACAAATATATATATATTAGTATCAACTGAAGGTATCAAAAGACAGTAGTGAAATAAGGTTTCACAAAAATCAAGACTTTATCAGAATGGTGATTTTTCTGTTAAAGTTGAAATGACTCAAAGTTTGAGTAGAGACATAATACATTATTATTCAGCAGAGATAAGACTCACGTCAGCATTAAAGAATCCTCTTAACAGTGTGTTCTATTTAACATATACAAGGATATCATCAAGTTCAGGCTTGTATGGTACAATTCAAAATACGAAAATCATTTTGTTCTCCTTTGGTCCATCTTTTAACCATGGCCTTGCTCTTGGGTAGTAATCATGACAGTTAATAGATCATAAAAATGCATTTCCTTGAATTTTCTCTAAATAAATGAATATATATGTAATATTTACATATAAATAATATATTATGTATGTAATATATATGTGTAATATGCATATGTATATATGTAACAATTTGCCCACAAACAAAATATATATATATTATGTACATAATATATAATGTAATAATATTATGTACATTATATATATATGTAATATGCATATGTAATTGTATAACAATTTGCCTAAAAACAAAATACAATAAAACCTTGATTTGTAAGCATAATTCATTCTGGAAACATGCTTATAATCCAAAGCACTCATATATCAAAGTGAATTTTCAAGAATCATTGCCTTAATTGTGATCATGTGATCTTTGGCATCATGTACTATTTATATTGCTAGGTATCGCCCATTTATCAAGTTAAAATTTATTAGTAATGTTTGCTTGTCTTGGGGAACACTCGCAGAACAAGTTACTTGCAATCCCAGATTTTACTACTTTCATTGTCCTAGAGTTAAATCTAGTTCCATAACCAACTTCCTTGATTTGGTATCTCAGTGTCCCCTTGCTCTCCATGAAGGCCAGATATTAATTAGTTTGAACACAAAAAAACACTTACTGTTTAAAAACAGTTAATCTAGTCATATGTTTATTTCAGAGTTTTGCAAATTCACTACCAGTATGGAAGGCAGCATCTTCCAAAGCAAATATGTGCCCAGTGGAAACATCCATCCCTGTTTCGGCATATCTCTGTGTGCTGTTGAATCAATAACCTCTGAGGCTAAGAAAACAGGTTGTGATTTGAAGTTATAGTGTCTTGAAAAGAAAAACACTTTTTTTTTTTTTTTTACTACTTTTCTATTCTGTTTCTATGAATTTGGCTTTTTTAAAGATTCACATATAAAGTGATACCATGCAATATTTTTCTTCCTCTGGCTTATCTCACTTAGTGTAATTCCCTCAAGGTCCATCCATGTTGTCACAAATGGCAACATTTCTTTTTTTCTCATGGCTGAATATTCCATTATGTACTATACCACATCTTCTTTATCCATCGATCCATTGATAGGCACTTAGGTTGTTTACTTATCTTGGCTATTGTAAGTATTGCTGCAATGAACATAGAAATGCAGATATCTCTCCAAGATCTTATTTTCATTTCCTATAATATTTATGTTTATATTTATATTTATTTAATTAAAAGTGGGATTCCTGGATCATATGGGAGTTTTATTTTTATTTTTTTATTTTTTATTTTTTTGGGGGGAGTTTTATTTTTAATATTTTGAGGAACCTCCATATTGTTTTCCATAATGGCTTACCAACTTATATTCCCATCAGCAATGCTTTGATTATAGGCATTCTAACAGGTGTGATGTGATACCTCATTGTGGCTTTGATTTGGATTACCCTGATGATTAATGATAGTAAGTTACCTTTTCACATATCTGTTGATTTGTATATCTTCTTTGAAAAAAAAAATCTCTTCAGTTTCTCTGCCCATTTTTTAAATCAGATTGCTTTTTGTTTGTTTGTTTGCTATTGAATTCTATGAGTTCTTTATATACTTTGGATATTAACCCCTCACCAGATATATGTTTTGTAAATATTTTCTCCCATTCTGTAGGTTGCCTATTTGTTTTGTTGGTTTTCCTTGACATGCAGAAGCTTTTTAGTTTGATGTAGTCCATTCCATTTGTTCATTTTTGCTTTGGTTGCCTTTGCTTTTGGTGTCAAATACTAAAAATTATTGACAAGACCAATTTCAAAAGTTTACCCCCTATGTTTTCTTCTAGGAGTTTTATAGTTTCAGGACCTACATTTAAGTCTATAATCTATTCTGAGTTAATTTTTACATATAGTGTAAGATAAGGGTTCAGTTTCATTCTTTTCATGTGAATATCCAGTTTTTCCAACACCATCTAGTTTCTTCGAAACTATCCTTTTTCCATTATATATTTTGGCCCCTAGGTTGAAAATTGACCACATATACATGGGTTTATTTCTGGGTTCTGTTCCATATATCAATATGTTCCATTGATAAATGTGTCTATTCTTATGCCAATACCTTAATTTTTGATTACTATAGCTTTAAAATATTATATGAAACCAGGAGATGTCATGCCTTCCATTTTGTTCTTCTTTCTCAAGATTGCTTTGCCTATTTGGGGTTTTTCATGTTCCATACATGTTTTAGGATTGCTTTTTCTGTTTCTGTGAAAATACCATTGAACTTTGATAGAGATTGTGTTGAATCTGTAGAATTCTTTGTGTAGTATGGACATTTCAATATTAATTCTTCCAATTCATGAGCACAAAATATCTTTCTATTTTTTTGTGTCTTTTTCAATTTTTTTCACCAGTGTCTTAGTTTTCAGTGTGTAGATCTTTCACCTCCTTAGTTAAATTCAGCCCTAATTACTTCATTCTTTTTGGTGCATTTGTAAATGGGATTATTTTCTTAATTTCTCTTTTTGATAGTTTATCCCTGCGATATAGAAATGCAACTGACAATTGCATATTGATTTTGTATTCTGCAACTTTATTGAATTCATTTATTAGTTCTAATAGTATTTTTGGTAGAGCTCTTGGGGTTTTAGAAAACCACTCTTTTAAGATGAATGGATGAAGACATAAAATGATTCTCAGATGGTTAGCTATTATTCAGATTGGTTCTATGGAGAACATATTCACAAGTTTTACCATGTGTGGCAGATTCTCCTCTACCCCTGCAAAGCTGAAAATTAGCAAAACAATGAAAGGAATAGATTTGCTCTTCCTATTGATTTATGTACCAACAGAGTAAATTAGACCCCTTGTATATAAGTACCTTTAGTACAAGGAGTGTTTTAAAAGGCAATAGCAAACTCTTTTCTTCAGCGCTTTATGGTATTCTATTACCGCTACTCTGTCACACTATAATTAACATCTTGTCAGACTTTCTATTCTAAACCAAGATAAGCATCACTGAATATCTTGACTTTCAAAATTTCATGGGACTGAAATTTTCTATTCAAGGTGTCAGACATGGTTAAGTCGTAGGTGTTATGGCAAGTCAGGGGAGGACACGGGGACTTTATTTGGTGTTGCATTGTTTTCATATTATTCTATTAAGCTCTTTATTTTTTATTACAAGGTAACAAAATGTTAAAAAGCTGAAGATTGGGTTTGATTTATTACATTTCTACAATCTACATTTATATAAACTATGGTCATATTGCTTAATTGTTCTGTAACTCATTGTAGAATTAGGTAGCAGTCAATTTGTAGATTACTTATTGTATGTATATGTACATGTGTCTATTTATATTTGTTCATTGGCCTTACCTAACCAGCTATTGTCAGATTTTTGCCTGGTAGAATATCAGGCATATCATAGGAATATGAAAATGAACAAGCAGGCAGATAAAATAGTTTTTCAGGTCCAGAACAAAGAGCAGAAACCCCAACTTTCTGGTCCCTTCTTTCCTCTTTGGCATTAGAACTCACTGAGAAATTTATGTGGTTTTCAGTATCAGACCAGCCTTTCAAAAACAGTTGGGTACTAAAGGACCTCTTGAACCCTCTCCTGACAACATCCTTAACAATGAGATTCTATTTATCTAGTGCCTATGATGTGCCATGCACATCCTATGTAATATGTACATATCCCTTATGTAATATCACAGCTAGATATTATTTTCATCTAGAGATGAAGAAACAGATCCTCAGAGAGGTTAGTGACTTGGTCAGGAGAATGTATATAGTATGTGGTCAGCTAAGTTTTAAACCTTTACTGGATTTTTTCTTAATTGTGGTAAGAACACTTAACATTAGATTTACCCTCTTCACAAAATTTTAAGTGCACTTTACAGTATTATTAACTCAAGGCACAATGTTGTACAGCAAATCTCTGGAACTTATTTGTCTTCTATAACTGAAGCTTTACATCTGTTGAACAGCAATTCCTCAGTTCCTCCTTTCCTACCCTTTGGCAACTACGATTCTGTTCTGTTTCTCTGAGTTTGACTGTTTTAAATCCTTAATATATGTGAAATCATGCAATATTTGTCCTGGGGATGGCTTATTTCACTTAGCATAATGTCCTCCAGGTTTATTCATGTCATTGCATATGCAGGATTTCCTTCTTTTTTTTAGGCTGAATAATAGTCTATGTTGTGTTTATACTGCATTTTCTTTATTCATTCCTTTGTCAATGGACACTTGGGTTATTTTCATATCTTGGCTATTGTGAATAATGTTGCAGGGAACATAGGAGTACAGGTATCTCTTCTAGGTCTGAGTTTCAGTTCTCTTAGATATATACCCAGAAGTGGGATTGCTGGATCATATAGTAGCTCTATATTTAAGTTTTTGAGGAAGGTCCATATTGTTTTCTATTGGGGCTGCACCATTTTACAGTCCCACCAACAATTTGGTGCAAATATTCCAAAACCTCCACAACTTTGCCAACACATGTATCTTTGTTTTATTTTGTTTGGTAATAGTGATCCTAACAGCTTTGGGGTAGTATCTTGTGATTTGATTTGCTTTTTCTCAATAATTGTTTCTGATTCTAAAATCCATGTTTTACTCATGCTTCTTCTATACTGCCTTCCCTTAACGTATTTTTACATTTTCACTTCCCTCAAAATGGGTATCACAAAGCATCTTCTGTGCTTTGTCATGTTTACAGGATCACAGGAAGGCCAGGGAGTGGGTCCAGACATCCACCCCCCAAAAAGACAAATTGCTCCCTTCTCCTGCTATCTTAAGTTGGTGGTAATTATTATTTCCTTCAAATCAGCCCTTGATGTATATCTCACAATAGATGTAAAGCATAAGAAAGCCACAATTCAAGTAGTGGTTTCTGTTAATCAGGCTGTGCAGGAGAAATGAAGAAACCCTCATGCTGTGCACTCTCCCTCCCTCTAGCGGTTAACTAAAGTCAAAGAAATTTGTGCTGGTGTTAAACTCCTTATTTCAGGCTAAAAAATACGTTGTCAAAAATTGCTTATTTTTTAATGTTACATATCAAGTTAAACTTTGAAAAACTTACTTAAAATAAATTTAACAATTCTGGAATTAAAAATAGGGCTCAGTCTGACAGTTTGGGATTCTAGACATGATGTTTTGATAGATTTGTGCTTTTCTTTGATCATTTGGAAAGTGGGAAGAATGATGTGGTATAAACTTCTAATACTTTTTAGTATGGGATTTCAATGCAGGACACATCCTGTTATTCTTGAAACACAATGAATTTTGAAGTTTTAATTTCTTTTGAAATTTCCTTTGAAAATTTCTTTCAAGGACTGTTTTAATTCTACTTGTTCCTACAAATTAGCAGCATTGCTAAAAAGACGTATCATCTTTTTTCCTTTGGTCTTTTAATATGTATGTTTTACCTGTTTTACTTCACATAGACATCTAGATTACTAGCAAGATGGTGTGTATGAAAGGAGGAGAATTATTGTATTTCCTAGACCTGTAACACTATCATCATCAATAATAAACTGGTTTTATAAGAAAGTTATTTATTTTATTTTTTATCAAACATTTTATTCAAGTACAGTTAACATACAGTGTAATATTCATTTCAGGTGTACAATATAATGATTCAACAATTCTGTGCATTTGGGCATGCCATTCCCATCATCAGAAGTGTACTCAATTCCCTTCACTGGAAAGTCAGTTTTAAAATGAAATAAACATTTCTCTTTGAGATATGTTGTAGTTGATGGAAAACTGGACCTAGAATCACAAAAACCTAAATTTGGTTCCCTGAAGTACCTCTTTTTAGCTGTACGACCTTGAGCAAATTACTTAAATTGAACATCAGTTTCCTCTCACTTGTGGAGGTAATTAACCATTGCAGAAGATTGAAGTGAGGACCAGAGTTAATGGACATGAACCCACCTTTGCCCACTTTAAAGCATTGTATTACTATATAGTATTATTACTTACTATTTATTCGTACTCTAGAGTGAGATTTTATACATCCAGTATTCGAAATACATTGTTTTTTGCTTCGTTTGAATGTACATTTTTGAAAACAGTAAATTGTGCTATAAACACTGCCAATTAAACCTTTATTTTTTTTTAATGTTTTATTTATTTCTAGGAGAGAGAGAGAGAGAGAGACAGCGTGAGCAGGGGAGGGTCAGAGAGAGAGTGTGTCACAGACTGAAACAGGCTCCAGGCTCTGAGCCGGCAGTCAGCACAGAGCCCGACGGGGGGCTCGAAGCCACGAACCGCGAGATCATGACCGAAGCGAAAGTCGGACACTTAACTGACTAAGCCACCCAGGCGCCCCCAATTAAACCTTTATTAACAGTTGCATTTCCAGACTTATTGTCAAAAGCCTTTAAATTACTTTCAACATTTCCAGAGCAGATTTAATTAAAGATAATTTATTTAGAGGCTACTAAGTGGGAAAGGACCACTTCTGACAGATAAAAGCACAAAACATTTTAAAAATAGGTTGTGTGAACACTCAGGCTGAGAGGCTTTTGAGAAATTGTTACTGGTGCTCTACTCCTATCACAAGTCATCTATCATGGATGCTGAGATCTTTCAAAGGTAGTGGGCATAAAACTGAAGAGACAAATATTATCGAATTATATTCTAATAGAAAATATAATGTTTCAGTAAATAAAGACTATGTCATATCATCATGACTGTATGTCAAGACACCACACACCAAAAATTAACTCCCTCAAATTTCCAGTGAACATGATGCCCCTATTGACTGGAGGCTGAGTTATGAATTTGTGTGACTTACGGATGCTGTTCATCTCGGTGGTTCTAAGGTGTGAGATCCAGGAGAAAGATTTGATTTTAGCTCAGCCACTTCCAAGCTGTGAGATTGACTAAAACTCCCTTAGGTGTTCCTCACAGGATTACCCTCATTGCCATGAAATCACATGTAACTGTACTTGTAACAAAGCCCCACAAGTGTCTCACAAGTGTCAAATATGGCCTACTATCATTACAGTATCCTGGCAGAGACTTCTAAAAGTGAAGAACCAAAGAAAAAAAAAAAAAAAAAAGAAATCTCTGTATCACATCACAATACCCTAAAAATTTGAGTTGTAGACACACTTTCTTGCTTACCTGTCCACCACTCCCGCTCTCCGTGGCATCATTTCCTTTCTGTCTTGCTGCTTCCCACAGGACTAGCCAGAGGGGCTAAGCACCTTCTTAAGCTTGGAGGTTCATGCTTTCTCTCTCTTCTTTGGTTTCTCAAGCCAAGAAATTTGCAAGGCCACTGAAGTCTTCATGTGCCCTCTCTGTGACAAGAATTGCTCACTGCAGAGACTCAACGAAAGCTGTATCTATGCCAAGGTGAGTGTGGACCCTCACCTTCTCCTTCCTGAGCTCTACTTTTTCTCAGAAGCAGGTAGTAGGAAGTGAAGACTGAATAGATCATTTGGCATCAATTATAAAATGAATATATTTATATTTGAATATTTTAATCTTTGTGTTTATAACTGATTATTGTCATAATGGACATAAACTTCCACTTGGAATGACATCTAGATTCTTTTTTAGAAGATGATTATTTCTCTTGCTAATGATTAAATTTCTATCATCCATGAATACTCATTATAATACTTTTAATTTTAGGGGTACCTGTGGGGGCTCAGTCAATTGAGTGTCCAACTCTTGATTTCAGCTCAGGTCATGATCCCAGGGTTATAGGATTGAGCCCTGAACTTAAGATTTTCTCTGTTCCTCTGCCCCACTCCCCAGCTTGTGCACACTCTCTCTCTAAATAAAAATAAAAACAAAAAGTCCAATACTTTACTTTTACAGAAGAAAAGAAACAACATACTAAAAATTCTCAAGTTGCTGCCTATTAGGATAACCTAAAGGGGTTTTTAAACTTCTGAAGCCCAAGCCAAACCCCAGAGCAATTAATTAAATCAGTACCTTTGGGTTTGGGACATAGACATCAGTCTATTTTAAAACTTCCCAGATGATTCCCACGAGCATACAAGTTTGAGAAACTGAATTTTACAATGATTATTGTTTATCTGTAAAAGTTTTATTGAAGTATAATTAACATATAATAATATGTACACATATAAAGTATATAAATTGATACATTTTGACGTTACATATGCATCTGTGAAACCCTCACCCAAGCAAGGTAATGAACATATAATTACTTCCAAAAGTTTCCTCCTGGCCTCTTATAATCTCTGCCTCCCTCTCCTCCCCAGTTCCACCCCCTGTTCCTAGGCAACCAACTGCTTTCTGTCTTTATAGAAAAGTTTGTATTTTCTAGACTCTTATGTAAATGGAATCATACAGTGTGTGGTTTCTTTCTGGTTCTTTTGCACAGTTATTCTGAGATTCAACCATGTTGTAACATTTATCAGGAGATCATTTCTTTTTATTGCTGAGGAGTATTGCATTACACAGCTATGCCAGAGTGTGTCTATCTGTTTATTAATGGACTCATGGGTTGTTTTGAATTACCATTTTACATAAAGCTGCTCTGAACATTCATCTACAAATCTCCATATAGGCACTGTTATTTCTCTTGGGTAAACACCTAGGAGTAAAATGACTAGATTATATAATAGATGGATGTTCAGCCTTCCAAGAAACTTCCAAAATGTTTTCCAAGCATTTATACCATTTTACATTTCTATCCACAGTATATGAGAATTCCAGTTTTTCATATAATCACTAATCCTCAGGATGGCCAGTCTTTTTTATTCTAAGTATTCTAACAGATGTATAGAGATATTGTAGTTTAGTTGCTTGGAAATAATTTGGACCTTTTTTAAAATTTTATTTATTTTGAGAAAGAGAGAAAGAAAGAGAGCATGAGCAGGAGAGGGACAGGGAGGAGGAGAGAGAATCCCAAGCAGGCTCTGTGCTGTCAGTATAGAGCCCAATGCAAGGCTCTGTCCCATGAACGCAGAAGATATGACCTGAGCTAAAATCAAGAGTCAGATTCTCAATCAGCTGAGCCACCCAGATGCTCCAGGTCTTGCTTTTAAGATTTGTGAGGTAGGTTCCTAGCAGTACTATAACTAGCACAAAATTTTCCCCACAATGAAAGCAAGATCTGGCTGTGTACTGTACCAAATCACTGCAAATAAAGGATTTTTGGCTGGTGGGAATGGGCTCACTAATAAGCCTTTAAGGATTCCTTACAGACATGCTCTCTGGGCACTGTCTGGGGTGCCCATAACTGCACCCTGCAAACCATCTCCGTGTAGTAATCTGAGGCAGTTGTAATGCTCACCTCACATGTTTTCCTCGTCTCAGGGATCACTGATGGCCCTTCCTGCCTAATATCCACTGTCTTGAAATCTGTTGCTTATGTATTTTGTGCATTTTTTGTTGTTTCCAAAATGGGGGTAAAATCAATTTCTGTTACTCCATTTTGTTCAGAGTACAGGTCTCTATACAATTAAGTTGATGAGGCAGGATGTAAACTCAGAAGTCACTCGATATCCGTCTATAAGACCAAACCTAGTAAAATTAGTTTCTGGATTATTCATTGTGAATACAAGGCTTGGGAAAAATCAGTTTTATTTATAGTTTAATTTTAAAAATTGTACTTAGTTTTTAATTAAGTGTTCCACAAAGATGTCTTGTTTGGGGAAGCATTTTCTGACTACTTTTTGCAAAAACCAAATATTTAAGTTATTAGATGTAGAGATACCTGTCCTCCTAGCCATGCATTTCAAGGACATATGCCAGCCTTAGGGAGACCAACAAATCCATATATATGTTACTTCTACTTTTACTTGGACAGATTTAATAAAGCACACTAGCATTATCTGAACACTAAAAATAAGAAACACCCCCAATGGCAGAGTGATAAAGCAAAGAAACTGTCAAAGGAAACACTAAATATAGGAGGCTTTTGTCATTATGCAATATTAGTAGAAAAGGGTATGTATAGGGACAGGTATGACTAATAAAGAACTCAGTTAATAACTATTATAAAGAAGGTGGAAAAGTTACCTTGCAGAGAAGAATATTGTGTTCTGGAACAATGCAAGAAATAAACCCCACCAGGAAGGAATATGTAATATGTATTATATTTGTTCCTCTGGCTAAGATAAAATGTAGCTACTTGTTTTATTCCTTAAAAATAAGAATTACTATTCTTTCACTGATGGAAATAACATTCTTTTAAAATATCAGTTTATAAACTTAAACATCTAGAACTTATTTGAAAGGAAGTGTCATAAATAAAGGAACAGATTATTACCAAAGAAACAGGCCAGCCAATCTAGGATCATCTAACCACGTCTTCTAGAAACTTGCTAATTCCTTGTGGAGTCATTCACCACTTGTGATAAGTAACAAGAAATTAAATCTGTCAGATTTTCTGGAAAAGTATGTGTGTGTGCATGTAATTATTTTAATTATTTAAAAGATGTGTTTCATGAAACAAAATTGTTCCCATCATGTGGTAAAAATTTTAAGTACATTAACATTTTATTTGATGACTGTTTTACATTTTAATCCTTAAAAGTATGAGAATTAAGAAAATTTTGCAATTAAGTAATTCAGTGATGTTTGCACAAGTCATTTAAAAGCACCTAACACCACAATGTCAGTTCGCATTATGCTAGGGTTTCTCATTTAAGGTGAAATCATTAGACAAAAGAGTTTTGCATTGATTTCTCATATAATTTTAAAAGTATCTCAACACTTGAGGTGAACCTTGCTCATAATAGTTATTAGTTTCTGTTTTTTTTAACCTACTCAGTAAACTTTTGCTCAATACCAAGTATGAGCTCAGACCATACACTGATATTGAGGCTACAATAGAAAGAGATCAGAGCATTTTTCCTTTAAGAAACTTTATGGAAAAGTTGCTATATGAATCACATAGGACATTTGTTTAAAAGTAGAGTCTTGGGCCCCAAGTCTTAAAATTCAGAATCGATTGGTTGAGGGTAAGGTTTAGAATCCCGCATGTTAACAAGCTCCTTAGGTGATTTCTAGAACCACATTTAACAAAGATATTGCCCTAAATAATAATGGGTCAGGAACAGAGAGGGTGTTGGTGTGGACTACTGATGTCCCCATGTGTGTTGCAGCTTGTAATCAGGTGCCGTGGACAAAGGCAGTTACACAGATTTTCCCTGTCTGAGAATGAAGGACTGAGGAAGTGAGAGAGGACTGAACTCCAGGCTAAATGCCACCTCCTTGCTCCTCTTTGTATGGAATAGCCTGGTTGGCAAGGTTGAGTCTGCCCAAGAAGTGCCTTGTTCTCCTTGGCCCACAGCGGCTTTAATGGAGCATCAGCGGCAGTTTCCAGAGGCTTATGCTAATCTGAACCCGTCAAACAATTAGAGAGACAGACCCAGCAACTACCGTAGAAGGGCCATAGACTGTAAGCTTCCAACCTAGTAAGAAATTTACCTTTTTTTAACAATACCCACATTTAATGGTGTCTCACCATACTCACCTCTCCAAGAGAAATCAGATGTCAAAGACAACGGAGAATTTGTGCTTCAACACAGTTTCATTTGAGGTTCAGTTTGCTTCTGTCTTTATATATTATTCCTATTCACATCAACAATGTTGAATAAAATGCTTGTCCATAGGTCCCCCTATGCATAAAGGGGAGCTGTTTTTCTCATAAAATAAGTCATTGCATGCATACACTAATAGATAGGACAAACTTCCTTTGGTTTTGGAAAAGTCTATTCTGCTTTGGGATTTTTTTTTTTAAATTTCATCTGGAATTTTCTTTCATAGCGCAAGGATCCCTTTCCTGTTGAGCAGAAGGCCTCTTCCCCCTTTATTCTCTTGCCAAACACACGTTGAGCCTGAGCCATCCATGCTATGTTTTACTCTTTCTTCTCCCTGCTCCCCGTTTTCATTCACCAGCTCATATCAACACCCTCAGTGTAACCCTTAGCACCTCAAGCCATAACTGCAGGCATCAAATTGCTCTTCTTGTGTCTGTGGCCCCCCACATTGTAATGCATCCCACCTGTGATATCTTAGTGTCTCTCACACAAGGATTTTATACTTTTATACTCCTCCTTAGGGCAGCTTCTCAAGTTTTCCATTAACTCCCATTTTAGCTTTATCTTCCCTGGCATTCTTGGAATCTCATATTACATGAGTATCACATGCATACCTCTCTGTGCCTCATGGATGTATTTCTAAAACATTCGTGTTTAATTTATGGAGTAAAAAAAGGGGGAGCTGAAAGATTTGTAAACCAACTTAGAAGATATAAAATGAAAAACGTTTTTAAGGAAAATATTTCATAAACTATGACAAATCATATTCATACCACACAATTATTGGTAAGCATGGCTCTTCATTTGCCCCTTTTCTAAGAGGACTGCTCTTTCTGGAGCAGGGGAGAGCCAGCATTCCTTAGTGACCTTTAAGTCCCCATGTGTAAAGTCTCTGTTCTCACACTCTAAGAGACTGTTTCCTGCACTAAGTCTCTTATAAAGGAAAGCAGACAGCTGTTCAGCTGCTTGGCAACAGCAGGTGTCTCCGCGGGATGCCTTTGGAAACAGAAATGCTGGATTCCCCCCCTGGGTGTAATTTTATGAGCTCTGTAGGAGAATTTCTTTATGGCCCTTTTCTCTCCTGTACATAATATATAGTGATGACTGCTGTGAAAACCAATTCTCATAATATTTTTAGAACTCCCAAGTCTCAACAATCATAGAAGTTCAGGGCCATCCAGGATATCTTGCACCTATCCACAAACCTTTGAAAGGAGCACATGTGTTGTATAAATATATTTCCAGTACCATTATATTACAGGAAAATACACCCTACCTTTATCTGTTTTACATACTGTTTTGCAGTGTGTTCCAGATGTTATAATTAAAATAAACATTAGTATTGTTTTAATGCCCCCACTGACCAGTCTCTAGACTGTAGACTGAGCAAAAAAACCATCATTCTATTCCTACTTCCCTTATAATAGTGTTCTTTAGTCCCTAATTGGCCTTTCTCTCCTGTGTGGATAGTATCCCTCTTTTCCCTATAGTTTCTATAATATTTATATGACTGTCAAACATATATTGCCTTGACTGTATTGTTTTAATTTCCCTCACTATATAGAATATAAATATAGTGAGGGCATTATACAAATGAAAAGAAGCAATGGTAAGTTGAATTCACAATTTATTAAAATCAAACAATCTTTACAATCCTGAATATTATATTCAGTAGCATCATACAACCACGCATTTTTCTTTATAAAAATTCAGATAATGTCTGATTCAAAAACACTTGGACTATATCCTAAATGTTAAGTGACATATGAAACTTCTTAAAAAAAAAAAAAAAAAAAGACAAACTCGTAGCCACTGTTGGACCCATGGCACATTCTGAAAGATGTCAGAAAGTAGGGATAGCACTGTGATACTTTCCACTGAATGATTTGGCTCATGGGTGGAATTCTTCATTTTGTAACTTCCTCATTCCTGGAAGTTTTGCTGACAGGAAGTGCAGCTAGGTATGCACCACTGAACAGCTAACTTTACCCTGACTATCTATGGCCCACAAATACTTCCTCAGGGCACAAGAGCCACTTTTAAGCAGAAATTGAAGGTGAAGTCCAAAGGAAATAGAAAGGAAGAAAGAAGAAAGGAGGGGAGGGGGAAATGCTGACCCCTCACGGCTCCCCAAAGAGAAAATCATATGAAACAGTTGCAGAACCCATGAAAGAATCTCATACCTCATATTTACAAATCATAAAATAATGTGATTACTTTTTTAAAAAATCATAGAATCTAAATGTAGACAGAAATCACTAGATTATTATAATCAATATGTGACTAATATTTGTGCTTTGTTTTCCATTAAGGTGACATATTTGTTTGATAATGGAGGAACAGTCTTCTTTGCTATTTTTATGGCAATATGGGGTAAGTAGGTTTTCCTGTTACTTAATTCCTGGTCCTCATTTTCTGAGGCTGCTGCTGCTGTGTTTCTTCACACACTGTGTTTCTGCGTGCACCCATATGTCAATTTAACAATGAAATCTCTCGATTTGTTTGCCCTCTTCACATATTCATTGCTTCTTGGGACTTTAACTCTTGATCTGATCCTTTAGTCCCTAAAACCTCAACCTTCCTATATTGAGTGCATTTTTTTCTTGCCGAAAGCAGGTGGTAATTAAGAACAAACTGAAACATATGACTGAAAGATGTCATATGAATCCAAATGACACTTCTTCTATTTCTGCTTGTAAAAGCGATGCTCAGAAGTTTTTGTTTGCATATTTCCATTCATCTATTTTTAAACCTTAGACTTTTACACTTAGAGATCCTGAATCTATTCCATTTATGGAATCAATCAAGCAATGATACTGAATACATAATAAATCTTGCTCTTATTTAACATCTTAAAGCTGTAAATAATATGTACAAATATATGCTTTGGCTGACTTTATTCTTCATGTTTCTCATTGAGTCTTTAAAGCACCTGATTAATTGAGGCCTAAAATCAATCAGACAGGTTAGCATTTCCCACTCTTTGAAGAGAAATGATTCTTTTCCTGGTTAGGGCCAGTTTTCCAACCATGGCCCTGTTGAAGGCAAAGTCATTGTCAACTTGGCAACTCAAGGGGCTTACCATGGATGTGCTGATATAGGAAAGTTAAATGTACTAGAGAACAAATCTCTCACTCCTATTACTCTACTAACTTAGTTGAATTTCCCAGAAACAGAAACTCTGTATAGTCTCTCTCTCTTGTTCTAAGTCAAAATTAAAAATAAATTACTCTCCCAGTGTTCCTTGAAGAGAGTGCCAATCTTGATGCATGGCATTAGAAATATAGGGTTAATTAATATAGGGTTAATCAGGCAGGGCAATCAATGTGAAACTCTTTAGTATCACCTGATTCCCACAAACGTTTCCTACTAAGAATAACATAGACCAAAATACAAATTAAGGTTACTCAATAGATGGCTCAGCACAGCCAAAAATGGTAAGAAAGGAAACCTTTTAGATTATCCTCTGTTTCTGCTATGAGTCTCTTGTTTTATGGTTGTTTTTGGCATGGGCCATGACAGTGATCTTGCTTCAGCTTTCGGAAGATGGGTTTGTGAAAAAACTACGATGTAGGTGATCATTTTCCATCAGAAGCCTTTTCCTCTTGGTTTTATACCGAGGTGCGAAGTTGAGGTATGTCATCCATAGGAATGCCGTCACGTGCATTTTCTCGGCCTGCTGGCATAGATGAATCATTCATAGTTGAGTTGTAATAACTAGAATTCCCAAAACTTGCATCATAAGGTTCCGGTGCATTGTCTAATCGCAGAACTAAAAAGTAACCAAAAATAATTATTTTATGGTAACAGTCTGGAAGATGCATGCTCAGGCATCTGCCGGACTGTAGGAATTGTTCTAGATGAGTAAGTTAAGTACCTCTGTTATATGGGCTTTTCAGATACTAGGTTTGAAATTTAAATAAGTACATATTTTTCAATATATGTTTCTAAACTAAAAGAACAGTTTAACCCATAATTTTACTCCTGGTGGACCAAAAGTAAAGGAAATAAAGGAGAGATTGCAACAAAAGGAGAGCAATACTTTTCATGAAGAAGTATAGGCAGATGTCTCGTTGATTTTTGAATCTTGTGAATTTAGAGCTTTGTCAACATGTTCAGAATTTTTACTGCTGGTGCAAGAAATATTTTTTAAAAAGTGAAGAGCATTAATTTTAAATCAATGATTTTAAAATGATTTAATTTTAATCATGATTTTACTAAGTGCCTCAACATTTTTATGGTTGAACCAGGGAAGATGGAGACAGAAGAAGACTATCTGTAAAAGCTTATGTTTCTTTGTGATAGATCCTAGTTACCATGCACTGACATTTTCTGATTAATGTTATGAGATTATTTTTTACTTTTTCAATGTACAGCCAATTATTATTGTCTTAATTATTTCAGTTTTTCAAAGAGAACTTGGCATGCACTAGGTATCTTTAAATAATAAAGCAGTGACTAATTTCTAATTATATTAGTGATCTCATTATTCATTTAGGTAGTCTCATATACTAGCAATTCTTTAAGCCATCTGTTTACAAACTGGATTCCCAAGAACCTTAGGGATTTGGGGGAGCTTTCTTGAAGGAGTAAAACCAGTGATATGATTGAGTTATTCCCCTCTGTCTCAATCATGTCTTAAATTGTATCAGTGTGATACACTTGAGCTTTTGCTTGTGATTACAGATAAAGAAAAGATTCTGGTGTTAAAAAAAAAAAGAGATTGGATACCCCTATTGTTTGAAATCCTATCCTTTAATTTGGAAAAATGCCACTTTTTATTTTATATGGGTTGCTAGAAACCCCCAAAATAGAATTAAGTTAAATTTTCAATTAATGGATGTGCTTCTGAAGATGAATAATATGTCAGTCATGATCTGAACTTATTAAAAATCAAGAAGACTTTCTCAACAGGATGTACCAGGGACATTTAACTATTTTTTTTTATGATGACAAGCATCCCTTATGTAAACCAGAAAACAATATTTTTTCTTGAAGTATTAAGAAAATGAATCAATTATTTGAAGTTATTTCATTTCTGTTCTTATTAGTATTATGGCATTAAGAACAAATTCACTGCTTCATTCTTAGCAGATACATTTCTTTTTCATAGATGCTGTTGTTGGTCTTTTCTTTCACATGAGTGAAAAATTCCTGAATTACTGTGACTTTATGTACCCAAATATACAACTCTTTATAGATTCTGTTTTAGAGACTTATTCTAATTTGGAGTTCTTCTAAAGTTTACACAGATACAGTAGCCTTAATCAATTATTTTAATAAGTCATTGTTCAGGGGCACCTGGGTGGCTCAGTCTATTGAGTGTCTTGACTCTTGATTTCCGCTCAGGTCATAAGATCAAGCCTTGTGTCAGGCTCCTCACTGAGTGTGGAGCCTGCTTGAGATCCTCTCTCTCTCTTTCTCTCACTCTCTTTCTCTCTCTGTCTCTTCATCTGTCTTCCCCCTACCCACCTCTCTTAGAAAAAAAATAAAAAGAATAAGTCTTTGTTCAAATTACTGCTGCTAAGAGATCTAACAATGGCAAAGAATGGCTTTGCAGTTACTTGCTAACCACATTGGCCAGTTTTTCCTTAATAGCATATCATTATCTTCCAATTTTATAGACATGTTTCAGGTTCTGGGATTTGTTTTATTTAAAACTAGTTGTGATGCAATGAGCCACAGTTCCAAATGGCTTTCAAATTCCACCCATAGGTCCATAATTATTTTGATTATGGTCTTTGAGAAACAGAGAATTGATCATAATAAATCTTTAGTCTGTTTCTGTCATATGAATCTCTGAATCCCTTCTAGGTAATGTAGGAACATTAGCATCCTCTTTTAATTAAAACCACGGTATGTGGTGAAGTTCTAAAAGTTATTTTTACCTGGTTCGTTTCTGTCATCATAAAGTCGCCGATGGGAAAATGAATCTGTTTTCCTTTTTCCGCACAGCAAGTAGCCAACAAGACTAAGTAATGACACACCCAGAATAGCACCTAAAATGGCCCCAAATACTACTCCTGTATTTTTATTCTCTAGAGAACAAAGAAAAAATAATGAACAGATTAAGAAATAGAAAAGTATTTTTCAAAGAAGAAAAACATATACATATAGAGTTTATAACAAAGACTGTTTAAACAATATATTTTTAAAATTAGATAATGGTGATGTGTGTGTGTGTGTGTGTGTGTGTGTGTGTGTGTATTTTATGGAGTATTGAATATTTCGGATATATTGACAACTATACCTCCAGATAAAACTACACTTCAAATTTTGCATTACCTTGAAATACTTCTTAGTTTTCTAAGTGTCTCTCTTTCCTTTATTAACAACAATAGTACTGAAATACCATGGGTATGCTCCATTAAGATCTAATTTCTCCATTGAGTGCCATATTAAGTTTTTAATCAACTCTGAATCTCTAATGAACTTTAATGATGAAATGAACTTTCAGCTTGATTCTATAGTAATTGAAAAATAAAAAGCCAATGGGAGTAAGTGGGTAATAGAAAATGAATCCATAAAACCTCAACAGAAAAGGCATTAGAAGGAAAAAGCAGTGTATCCTGATATAGGATATTTCCATGTAAACAAATAGACCCAAAGCAAGACGTTTCCAATGTCTTGCACATTGAGAACAGATGCATAGGTCTGAGTTGAAGGGGGTTCAAAATTTTATTCAGTCATCCCTTTTACCAAGTATCCTATTTTAAGACTAAGTTATTAATAAACTATGTAATGCTCCCTGAACTCATAATTTAGTATATTGTATTTTCAGTGTTAAAAAAAATCTTATTAATTAAGTGGACAAGGGGGTCTTATAAAGTCTATAATTCTGTATTAAAGCTCATTTATCAAAAAAACCCTATACATTGGAAGCTTAATAGCAAAATTATTACTAAAATAATATAAAGCAACATTAAGTAATTTTCTTTTGATTAAAGAGTGATGGTAGGCATCAGTACTCAGTATTTTCAGTATATATATTGAGTGTAGAGAGACGAGAGAGAATATCTATTGAAAATCTTTCTGATGTAGTATCAGAGGGTATATAAATGAAAGTATGTGTTATAATTATAGCTAAAATGAATATATATGTACATACAATGTATTAGCTGCAGTGCTATTATAAAGCCTAGATTTCAGAATTTAAAATATTTCCTGTAAGCTAACAACTTTCAAGTAGGAATGTGCATGTATAATTTTGTGTTTACATCATTAATATAATCTGGAAGTAAGTTGGATTGGAAATCATTGAATTCATGTGGGGAAAGGATATTTTTTAAAAAATTTGAGGGAAATGAAAACTTGGTTAGACCTGAAAAACTAAAAGATGATGTATTTTCATTAAATATTAGATAACTTTTCAGCTTTATGTTTTAAAGCTTGGCATAATCCCTAAATTAATTATTAAAGTGTTCCCATAAAACAATTTTCTGGTGACACCCACAGCTATATTCCATTTTGATGGTATTCATTAGGTACCAAGTTAAAAATTCAGGAGGATATCTTTTGTTGAGTTTATTTACATTTAAAATATATATCAGTGTTCTGTTTTCCTGTGATTGCTATGTGGTATCAGGTAACTTATAAATTCATTTATTTCAATTTTCACATACATATGTTTTTAAAGTTCAGTTATATATTATTCCTAAAAGCATGGGAAATTTCAGGCAGCTTTCTAAGATATAGTGAAAACTGTTACCTAGTGCCTCAAAACTGTCCCTGAGGTACTACCTCCATCTCTATTTCTTTTCAACCTAAACTCCTTTTAATTTTGTCCCAGTGTCTCTTTAGATTTCTATAGAGTAGTGATTAATGTATGCTGACTTAAGCCCTAAAATCCCTTCACTATTTCCAATGAGTATCATGATCACCTCCTCAAAGTGAGAACCACGTGTGCTATTGCAGACTCTTCCTTTTTTTTTTTTTTTAATATGGCACATTCCTGAGACGTAATCTATATGATTTAGTTTGAGATTCAGTTTCACGCAAAAGGAAAGTTAAATCCATTTATATTTACCTTCTTGGGGGTCTGATGTGTTTGAGAAGATTTTTGAATTATTGGTAAACTTTAAGGTGGGCTGTAGAGTGGTTGTTTCTCGATAGGGGGTAAACCCTACGAAACTATCGTTTGTTGTCATGAGCCAGTCATCTGGTTCCGTTATCATGGGAGACGCAGACATAGTGCTTGGTGCTGCAGGAAGGATGCTCGTTGAAATGGAACTGTTGTCAGGAGTTTTCATGGTATCGCTGGCTGAAGACCAAGTGAACTTTTCTGAAGATAGAGCAGATGTAGCACTGGGAGGTGCTGAGACCGGCAGAGGATTTTCATCTGCTATAGATGAGTTCTGAGGCAATTTAGACACAAAGCCTTGCATCAAAGTATTTGTGGGAAACATAGGCGTGGGTCTTGGGCTCCCAGAAAAGTTGTTCGTTGATGAATTACCAAAGACCTCTGTTGTTCCATGGTTTTTATTTGATGGGTCCCAAAGAGAGGAATTACTTGTCTTGGGATTGGAGGTTTCTCTATTTTCTTTATCTGAGTTCAAATTTACATCACTTTCCAAAGGAACAGATTCATTTTCCATCACTTTTAAGCCTGCTGCAATGCTTTGTGTTGTGTTTATTTCTAGACCTTCTTCTCCAAGGCTTCCAATTAGTAGTAAACTAAACAGTTTTGAAATCAACAGAATTTTGACTGAGGTCAACATTGTGGCCTTTTTCAGTATTGGTGTAATTAAGGGGAATCTGAAAGGAAGGATAACAAGCATCTGAATTAGTCGATGAAGTAGCCAATTTTTTAAAATGGATCTACATTTTTAAAGTGATGAGGATTGGGACACCTAGGTGGCTCAGTAGGTTAAGCATCCTGCTCTGGATTTTGGCTGAGGTCATGATTCTCATGGGTTGTGAATTTCACCCCTATGTGGGGCTCTGTGCTGATGTTGCAGAGCCTGCTTCAGATTCTCTTTCTCCCTCTCTCTTTGCCCCTCCCCGCTCACACTCTGTCTCTCTCCCTCAAAAATAAGTAAACATACTTTTTTAAAAAAAATTTAAATATTTTTATTTCTTTTTGAGAGAGATAGAGTGTGAGCAGGGGAGGGGCAGAGCGAGAGACACAAACACACAGAATCTGAAGCAGGCTTCTGGCTCTGAGCTGTCAGCACAGAGCCTGAGGTGGGGCTTGAACTCACAGCGAGAACATGACCTGAACCAAAGTCGGATGCTTAACCAACTGAGCCACCCAGGTGCCCCCCAAAAATCTTTTCAAGTGATAAGATTCTCTAGGTACATAATACTGAATTGATAATACCATACTCTTTATTCCAAAAGTTTGTTTTCTTTGGATTATGTACTAAAACTAGAGTTCTATATAATATTTCTTTCTTCTTTCTTCTAAGGAAGGGCCATGCAAAAACTTTATCAAGCCATACACCACCATTCCACTATTCGAAGGATTAGCTTAGGACAAGTTGAAATACATATATGAACTATGAATATACACAGAGTTCATATGTATATGGAATATTATATATGGATTGCTAAGTAAAATATTATATAGGACGTGTAGAGCTGGCTGATTTCTTTAACCCTTTTAAGAAAATATGTTCTTTATAAAGATGTAATTTAGAATATTTATGATGAAAATGATGTTGCTGATTGTACTCTAAACATACCGCTTTCATCAGTCAGGAAACCTACCTGAAAACATTTCACTAACAGCTAATCTGAATTATTTGAATTTGAAATTAACATCCCTTTTTGACAGTACTTTTCACTTCATGATGCTTTTCATCCTGTTAATCCCAAATTAGGGAAACTCAGCAGGACTTTTAGATTTTAGGATATTCTTTCCTTATAACCCCTTGCTGTGTAAATGAAGAATCTGGCTGAATGACAGTGCTAGATATTAGCAGAGTTGGGGGTTGAAACCCGTATATAGTTTTCTTATCCAGGCATATCCTTCTGCCTCTGAAGTGTGGAAATGCCACAATTCATAGTAGATAAGAGGATATGGGGTCAAGGTTTTTAAAATTAGATTTATATTAAAATTCTTACTTCCATTATGGATAACCTGTGAAAACTAATCATCATAATAAGCATCATCATTATCATAATCATAATCATATTGACCTCACAGTGTTGTTCTGAAGAGTAAATAAAGATTTAAGTACAAGTACTTTAAACAATATCTGGCCTAAAGTGAGCAGCTAATAGACATTAACTTCCATTTTTTACTATTAGAATATAAGAATATTTCTGTGTCTTATAGTTCAAAAGCTTTACGATATTGTCTTACTTGATCCTCACAATGATTCCTTGAGACAAAAAAATATGAGCTTGTAATATCCTCATTTTGCAGAGGAAGAAACTGAGGTTCAGAGTGGCTAGTAATGGCAACTAGTGAATCCAAGAGCAGTACTGAAATCCAAGACTACTGACCCCAACTTAATTAGATGCTAAAATTTGAAAGATCTTTAATATTAAAATACTCTTTTAAAAACATTAGGCTATTCCTCCTCAAACAATAAGGCCTGAAAACTGATTTTCCTACTCTTTGAATTGGATCTTAGAGCTTATTTTTCAGTAATAGCCTCCAGGGTGACTAAGATAAGAAAAGTAAGGAGGCGCAACTATTTTTAAGGTCCAGTATTGACTGCCATTTTATTTAATGCTTATTTATTTATTTGAGAGAGAGGGAGAGAGTGTGTGTGCATGCCTGTGCAGGAGGGGCAGAGAGAAAGGGAGAGAGGGAATCCCAAACAGGCTCCACATTGTCCATGCCTAGCTGGATGTGGGGCTTGATCCATGAACCATGAGATCAGGACCTGAGCTGAAATCAAGAGTCAGATGCTTAACCAACTGAGCCCCCCAGGCATCCCACCTGCCATTTTGTAAAAGCTCTCTCAGAATTTTTTACAATTATTTTCAACCTTAATAATTTTTCGTTAGGGTTTGAGGAGCCTCTATATACTCCCTCTGATTTTCTTTTAAGTGCCCTCTCCCTGTTAATGATAACCTATATAGTGGTATGACTTAAATATAAATTATAATACATCCTGATATATATTTTTTTTCAAAAGCTTTTAGTAATTAGTCCATACCTATGGATTCCTAAAGCTTTAGAAATATATGCCATACCTTATGCTTATCCTTTAAAAAATTCTACTTAAAAAGGAAGGCAGGCAGACATACAAGAATATTTATAGGAGCATTATTTATAAATGTCTCCGAACCTAAACATCCTTCAGTAACAGATTGGATAATAATTTGTGAAATAGTCATACATGAAAATTAACAAACTAGAGCCATGTACAAAACAGGTTATTATGACAAACAAAATGCATAGCTCAAAATGCCAGTTATAGTGTGTGATTCCATGTATGTAAAATTAAAAACACATAAAAAACTAGAATGTTAAAAGTCAGGAATGTGGCTGTTTGTGGGAAGGAAGGAAACAGTATTGATTGGAGGGGGGAGGGGCACAGAAAGAGGTTCTGTACACTTGTGATACTCTGTTTCTTGACTTGGTAGGGATTACAGAGGTGTTTATATTTGTGATACTGTTGGTTTAAATTTTCACATTTCTGTGATAGTCAAGAAAATGGTTTTAGAGCCTAAAATGTTAACATAATTGGAAAACATCTTACTATTTATACATTTATTTTTTAAATTTTTTTAAAGGTTTTTATTTATTTCTAGGAGAGAGAGAGAGACAGCGTGAGCAGGGGAGGGTCAGAGAGAGAGGGAGTCACAGACTGAAACAGGCTCCAGGCTCTGAGCTGGCAGTCAGCACAGAGCCGGACGCGGGGCCCGAACCCACGAACCGCGAGATCATGACCTAAGCGAAAGTCGGACGCTTAACCGACTAAGCCACCCAGGCGCCCCTATTTATGCATTTATTAAGTCAGATGTTTCCCATGTTTTCTCATTTAATTCTTACCCAAACCAATCAAACATACAATGAGGGAAGGATTGTCAATCCTGTTTTACACATAATTAAATGGGGCATTGAAAATGTAAGTAATTGTGACCAAGACCACAGAGCTAGTGACTGAGAGATAGGATTAGGACTCAAATATCAGTATAAAAGCTAGTAATCACTCATCTGAGTAAAATAAGTTAAAAAGGAATATAGAAACTGGTTACAAAGGAATCTAGAATTCAGCTGCATTTTAGAGCTTCTTCCCACCAATGTATTTTTGGCACCGCTTCTCCAAGTTGTATTATTTACCCAAAGCAGTTTATAATACCATGATTTTAAACACTAGAAAACTAGAGCCTTCTACCTTAAGTACCTCTCAAACACACTAAATACACTTATGTCAATTTAAGAAAATCCCAACAATTGTGTCTGTGGTTCTGGGTGAACACCTTCAGCATATAGTTTACAAAATACCAGTTCTTATCCCCAGGACCTATAGTTAGGCAACACATTATTAAACTGATGCTTCACCTAGCACATTTAAATTATAATTCAGTTTAGTTTAAAAATACTTACATGTATATTCTCAGAAACATCCCTCTGTGAACTCTGTCAGGTTCATAGCAAACATTCTGACCTTTTTCATCATCTAATTCCAGTGGTCTGATTTGCTTATGAATTATACTTAGCCACCCATTGTATGATTATTATACATTTTTATTTGCTTTTTCTACACCTAGGCTTTCTGGTTATTTTTTCATCCTGACGAAGTGGTGGTCAGAGGGGAAAAAACAGCCCTTAGCTGTTCTAATTTTCTCATGTTACATGAGGAATGAGCTTTCATTCCCTTCCAGTAATGAGAATCCACATATCAAGAGTCAGCAAAGTGAGTTTTGTTGTTCCTGATTCACTTTGTAACATTGAACCACCAAGGGGATCTCTCTACCCTTTACTCAGCTTTTGACTGTAACTTGAAAACCTAAGGTATTGATACCCCAAATGAGCCAAGCCCTCTGTTACTGCCTATAATTAATCTGGAGGGAAAAGAAAGGGAAGAGAGGGATGATGTATGCTGTGAATACTATTTACAGTTTATTCCAGTTATGGGTAAGGCTTTCGTGAGAATCAGTTTATTCCTGTTGTCCCTGGCTGACAGCGGAGGACAGCTTCACTTCTGCTCCTTGGCTTCCAAGAGAAACCGGTTACACCTCTCACTCAGGTGCCTTCATCTTAAAGGGATAGAAGTAGCCAGGAATTGAAACCATCAGCTCTTCTAAAACCCAGGCCTGGGCTTTTGCTGGGGCAAGGACTGTGAAATGTCGGTTAAGTTCAACCCCATTCTGAATTGAAAAAGACACGTTGTGAGCAGCAAAGGCTAACAGAAGTGATACAGAAGCTTTGAAGGGCAATAAAAGAAATCTGTGCTCTTTTTCTTTGTACTTTCCTCTCAGCCTCTCTCCATCTCTAGATTTTAAATATTTAAACTATGCTGTGTCCTTGTTATGTGAACTTATGCTGGATGATGGTTGGTGTGCTCCTGTGTGCCCAAGTTCATCTGTCAACCAGGTGCCCTGTGGAGGCAGACAGAGGTGGGATGACAGAAAAGCACAGTTGTAGAACAAGAGAAAATCAGGAGACCCAGGTAGCATCATTACCCTCCCGGGGCTTTGTCCCTTCTTACCCTAAGGCGGAAACTCGGGAGAGGAATTTGGAGAGCATGTAACACCGAACCAAGCTAAGACCATTACAAACTTGAAAAACCTCTAAGATGAGAATTATTATAGAGGGAAAAGAAAGAGAGGAGGATTTCCATCCACTTTGTGATACTTGAAACACAGATTCTAAACGTTTCTGTATATATTGAACTATTTTTTATCATTCCTGGTAGTTAACAAATTTTAAAAAATACTTTCAGAGAGTGTGAGTTACACTTAAAAAAAATAATCACTATATGTAGAGAAAACGAACACCATTTTCGCCCCTATTTTCGATGTTGGCATTAAAAAGTGGTTTCACATTACGAAGTTTGTACAGAGGGCTACGGAGGTGGTGGGAGAAAACGGCACCTATGGCCCTTGAGGGAAGTGGATCCACACCGTGCATAATGTTGCTTCTCCTTAAATGCATAAAGTCATTATTCTGCCCAGCCTTCCTGCTGTAACTGACTCATTCCCATTTTATACCAAGCTTTAAAAATAAGGAAGTACCCTGTGAGGTCCACCTATGCAAGGGAAGAGAAATGCTAGTTACTCTAAACTCGGTCCAAATCTGAACTCTTCAAGAACAACATTAGTTCAGGTACACTGAGAGGATAATAGAAAAGCCAGATTCTGCCGTGAAATAACTAAACAATGCTTAGACTGTGCTGCTTCTCTCTCGGTTGCGTTTGCTTATTTCTTATTATAGATCTCAGGCTACAGATTAAGACAGATGGGTTTTGTTTTTCTTTCTTCAGGCAGACCCTGAGTGCTACTCTTGAATGGCCTTTACAATGGTAAACAGCATTTGCTTTTCCTAAATGAAAGGACCACAGTAAACAAGGACCTAATGAACTATGCTCCTAGAAATGCCTCTTTTATAGGATGGTTTTGAAAGGATGAGAAGACTTAGTAACCAGAAAGGAGGATTGTACCTGAGGACCTTGGGGTGTATCATTTCACTTTCATTTGATTTAAAAAGAAAAGAAACACATGACTTTTCCTTTAAGAAATAAAAATTCAAGTCTGTGAACATAATTCTAATTTAAATACCAAAGTATGCATAAATCCAGGGAAAATATTTAGGTCATGCTCCCTGCTAACTTGAGCATTCTTAATCATAAACTTCAGTACTGAAATAAATAATTAGGTGGAACAGTATCAAGCTTAGAAGAAAAGACTGTCTCCAAAAGAAATATTCTGGACCCAAATTCCCAAACATAGGGTTTTCAAACTTCTATTACATTTCACTGTTTCAGCCTTCTATTACATTTCACTGTCTGTAGAAAATGCCTCAGTGTATCAAATAGAAAGGCCTAAACAGTAAATAAGCATCCCTTTGATTATAGGAGCCTTTTACACAGCCACAAACTGAAAATAACTTTAAGAAACTTTATCCGCACCTTCATTCCATATGTTCTGAAGCAACTGACTTAACCTTCTAGATATCCAGTGAGTGCTGGCCATAAGCACATATCATGTTAAGTGAAATAGTTTACATACACAACATTTTGCCAATTTTTTTGATTAATAAAATCTTTGGAAAAGATACACAGAAGCTTGTAATTCATTACAAAGATTGCTTTACAAACACTGTCATTTTCTAATACTTTAGCAAGAAACTTAAAGCCCAAATGCATAATTAAAATCTAAATAATCAGTTTACATTCTTGCCATTTCTCCTTTAAACATCTTGAAACTTTCACTAAGATCTGCTTTAAGGAAACTCTACCTTGTAGTCTTAAAATGTAGTACATTTTAAACAAAGTTTTTATTTAACTCTCCAGGTGGTTCATCATCCAGCAAATTTGGCAGTAATTCATAAAACTAAGTCACTTAGTGGAAATGCTTATTTGGAAGGTGATTACTTAATGAAACAACTACCTGTTTTTACAAGGGTCTCCGTAACTACTTGCCAGACTGTTCTGGCAAAATTTGAGCCTGCTTTGAATCTCTTTCGTAAATATATGAGAGAGAGAGAGAGAGAGAGAGAGAGAGAGAGACAGAATCCTAGGTAACCGATCACACACTTACCTTCAGGCTTTGGAGGTATTTACAAACAGGAACTAAAATATCACACAGACAGCTGTTCTGGCTGGAATGAGTCTGCCAAGGATTAGAGAAAGCAGAAGGGTTAAGTATGACAATGTCCCACTGAGCAGGAGGGTGTCAGAGAAACAAAATTAGGTGGAGCTGGCCTAATCTTGCTTGTGTAATAGAGCACCCAAGAACCTGACTGACCTGCTTCTCAGCTGTCAGCATGAAGATAGCACCTCATTCAGGTCTTAAAAAAAAAAAGAAAAAAGCCCAACCCTCCGGTTTTCATAGGTTGGTCCATTTTGACTTTGGGGCAGGCTGGGTCTCTTGAGCGATGGCAAAACAGGGGCATCTGTTTTCTGCCCCAAATGAAAAAAAAAAAAAAGAAAGAAAGAAAGACTTTGGTAATGGCCCTTGGCGTATCAGGAATTTCTGGCACATGCTGGATTCCCCCTTTGCAGGTGAGGGAACCAAAATGACTCATGCCTGCACCTGTTGCTCTGTGCAAGCCCTATGTTGTTCTCCTAGATCATAAACAAACCTGTCTTTCTCAAAGTAAGATGCCCTCTTTGGATACTGAACACCTGAATGGAGAAAACGTGGTGCAGTCAGTCATGAGGGGCCTAGTGTGCACTGCACCAGTCGGTCACTTAATGCAAAGTGAATGAAGGTGTATTGGCATCCTTGAGAAAGCTGTGAAGCATTCAGTTAGAAATAACCACCGAGACTGAACTGGGCTTTCTTGCTGACTTTAGGAGTTTGGGGAGAATGGTCACATGATCCTGAGTAATCCTGAGAGCCTTCTTTAAGTAGTTTCCATCCTGTGTTCTCTTTGCTTTTATTCTCAATTTAGAAGCCGAAGAGTTTCAGAAGTGCCCAGGCAATGCTTGATTAAATACGGAGTTGAATAACAACCTGGCATGCTTCCTTCACTTCCTTCCATGGTTTATGAAAGGGAGCCGAGTGAAACTGTACTTTCTGGGATACTCTGCACACTAGTATTTGGGGCTGGTGCCAAGGCCCATTGAGCTCAGTATGCCTGAACTTCATGCTTAGTTTCTGTTGTGCAAGGAGATAGGTTTCCAACTGCTGAGAGAGAAAATCAAACTTTAACTGGAGTACAGGAACTTCAAATTGAATGCAAAGAATCTGCCCAGCTAATTGGCCTGGGAAAGAACAAGGTAATGCTATAGTTTTAAATTCTCTGAAGCCCCAAGGCCCCTTCAGAGTTTGATTAGGAATTAAGCCAACCCCTAAGAAATGTTCACTCAAAGGATGTTCAAGCTGGATCTGCATTTGTATGAAGAAAAACTTAAAGTTAAATTAAATCAAGCAACGGGTTACTGAGCAATGGCTTAATAGAATTCAATTGGATATTTTCAGATTAGTCAGTTACTAGCCAAAAATCCAATTGAAAAATATATTTTATGTCTGCTTAGAGAACTGAACATGACTTGGCAGGATTGGGTGTGCCATACCCTTAGGGATTTTCCTAGATATGCGTATGAATATCATTACCACTTTCTGACTTGACCATAGTAATTATGGCCTATACTAGGCATGGAAACGACAAGGTACTTTTGCTATACCTGTCTGCTTTCACTGCGTGAGAGTCAGTCATCTCCCATGACCCTCTTTTATGGAGGCTCTACCTGTGGTCTCAGAATCCTCTTCATCGTCGCTCTCCTGACAACCATCATCAATTGATTAAAATGACCCTAGATGTAAATCCTATATACCCTTCCTGTCATGAGCACATCTGGAAGTAAAGTCATAAAATAAAAACTATGCATACATTTAACACCTCAGTGGTTACTTAGCTCACTTAGTTATGGTCAGACGTCCTTGTGAAGTCACCTGAGTTGGAGTTAAAATGTAATTTCTTGCCAAACAAACAACTCTCCATGAGATACATTTCCAGGTATATACCATGTTCTAGGTAAGACCAATCCCATTTTGGCCCTTGTGTCTCCAGAGGGACTCAACAACCATAAGGGACAATTAGCTGGCACTTTTATTAGCCAAGCCAGCTGAGATGACACATTGTGGAACGCCTACCTATTTTTTTTTTTTTGTACTTACCTACTGTGGTACCTTTCATCTGACACTCTCCAATTGCTTCACACCCATTAAGTCTCATAATACATATTGGAAGAAGCAATACCTTCTGTTTGTCTGAACTGGTAGAGCTGATAACAAGTGAAGTTTCTAGAACATGAAGTTACATTACTGTCATTGATGGATTTGAAAATGGAACCAGAATGTATCTTGGGACCATGCCTCAAATAAAATTAAAACTTTGCTCTGGAACCAAAATATAAAAAAGATATTTTATTTGTATAAAAAAGATATATACAAATCCTATAATATCACATACCTGATTGCTGATGTCACACATAGGGAATATGTTGCCATATCATTAATAGCAGGTTGTGAGTTTGAAACAGGATATAAATTGAATTTATATTTTGTCTCCCCTTAGGAGCATGAGCATTTTAATAAAAAGAAATACTTGAATAATAATTAAAGAAACAGCATCATGGCTATATTATTTGAGGGTAATTTAATGATATTCCTTAGAAATGTAATGAAAATTGGTGACTGGAAAATTTGCTTAGGGTTGATAACACTAACAATTGTTTAATATAAGCTTATCTTTTTTCCTAAGTCAAATGGTATTATAATATGATCTTCTTCATTTAACTATATCTTTATGAAAAGATTAAGTGCTCCATTTTGTTGCTAAGGACATTCTACAACAATGTCCTTTGTTAAGTAGAAGTTGTGACATAACATATACATACATGCAGGTGTACATACTTGCATGCCTACTTACATAAATTGGGAGCTAGGGAAGGTTGTAAACGCCTGATTTTTTTTTTAAAAAAATGATAAATCAGATATAAACTTTAATTCAGCAAACAGCATAACTGTAACAAAACATGTTACATTCCCCTATTTACACATTTACGTGAACATGTTTGCTTAGTAAATATCCTTATAATGACAAAGAGTAACAGAGTTGATGCTGAAGCCTCTCATTGTAGGAAGAAGTGATAGGTATCCATGGGTACTGAACCAGTTGAAAAATGATCAAAAAGCTCACTGATATCCTTAAGAGAGGTGCTTATAATAAAATCTTAGATTTTATGTTTAATATGCATTAAATTTTGGAATAAATTCTATTATTAATCATAATGATAACTCAGTCAGGATCTTTTAAAGAGCTTCATATTCACAAGAAATTTTAAAAATTATTTTAATTTCTATGTTTTTTTTTACTTCTCAAATTGGAATTGGAGTTTTTCTGGAGTAAGCTAAAAGGATGGAGATGATCATTGGAGATTTTAGAGAGTTTGCAGTCATTGATCAAAAGTATGCTATGGGAGTACATGAGTGAAATAGAGTAGAAGAGAACAAATTGAAGATAGAGCCAAGGTCCTAGAAAGATTATCTGTGTATATTGCAATTTCAGAGAATTATTTTAGGAGTCATGTTGAAAGATTTACATTAAGCCCAGAGTTTAAAAATCTTTAGAGAAGCTAGAGAAGTATGTCCAAGGAATAGTAGGTGACATCTACTAGGAGAGGTAGTGGAAAGTATGGATTGATCATGTGAGACTCAAATCTGTGAACCTTTAATGAGGGAGGAGAGGAAATGGTCTTGAAGCAGCAATGAGGAACAAGAAATTCACCAACTCATCTTCAGTCCCAATTAGTGTGGGAGACAAATAGCTATTACCTGAGAATGCCACATGGATATTGGGGTTTTAGGGTTGTCCCAGGTTTCAGTTAGAGCAAAAAGGTGGGGGGACACAAAAGACATTATTGTTCATGACTTTGAACACAAGAGGATATAGTGAAAATATCTCAGAGTGTTGGGAAAGAGTAGGAGATGGTCACAAAAGTGATCTCTGTCTCCCTAAAATGAGAGAATCAAAATCGGAGGGTTAAAGGATCTGGAATCCCGGTCTTCTTTAGGTAAGTGATATGAACAGGGATAAGGTGTAAGATGACAGAGTCATGATGGACTCCATTGTGAGTGATGACAGGAGAAAAGGTGGATATGTAGGATACCAACATGGGGACATCTTGCCAAGATGGAGAGTTCTGGGCTCCCTCTAGACTCTTGCTGATAGAAGAATTCTAGAGTGAAGCCTCTTACTCCTAGCACCCAAAACAACTGCTCAACCTTGCACATAGAACCTGCTGCAAAATGGCGTTGGTCTCTTTAACATGTACATTCTACTCTGTTGTGTAGAAATGCTGCACAGTGGATTCATTCCTGGATGGTGAGTATACCGGTCTACCAGTTTCCTTCTTTTAGAGCTCTGATTTCATTACAGAGTCTAATCTCTTTGATGACTGTTGCTCAATCAACCAAGCATTTTACTTTTATAAGGACTTAGAAGCATAAATATAATAAAAGGGCAAACTGGCAGATTGATAATATAACCTATTTTTCCACCTTTGGGAAAAGATTGATTTATTAATCCTTCTTAATATTAAGGCAGATAATTAGAAAATCCTGGCATCTCTAATTTTTTTTTCTGGTTAGAAATTTAGAGTAGCTAAGTAATAACCAGGGCAGCAACAGCATACAGAGTTTATTTGCAAGTATCCTCAGCGCTGAGCCATGACCTTGCAAGAGGCAGAGTAAGGAGAGAGTAAGAGGCCAAGCCTAGATCTGTACACTCTGAAGAAGGTTCTTGATTTGTTTCTTGGCTCGGAATCCAGGGCAGAAGAAAAGCAAGCTTATCCATGACCTGAAGGGGATTCTGAAATTAAGTTCACAGAGAGCAAATAACATGGCAAGTGGCTTTCCCATCCATTTAAAGGACTCTAAGCACCTTAAACACTTTGGAGAGAACAATGAAACATTTTATGTTTAATTAATCTGATAGTTCCTAGAAGCCCTTAGCCACAGAAAAATAAATAAATTTTTGTGCGGAATCAGGACAGAATCCTTAAAGAAGGATACCTGGGGTCATTGAGAATCCCCTTCTTTGAATGAGCATTTGAAATCAGTAACCCTGCCTGTTTTATTTATGTCTGTTTAAATATGATATATAAAAGATATTCCATAGAATGTATAGAAGAACAATTCAGTCTTTCCTCTTCCTCTGGCATGGTTGGTTGAAAGTCTTTTTCATTGATAGTTTTGAAAAGTTTATTTTAGCTTTAGAACTCATTTTTGGTAATGTCCTGTATTTTTAATATTGTGCTAAATTTGAAAATATCTGTGGTGTGTTTCATACATGAGTTGAAAACATAAAGACAATTTTCCATGGCATATTTTCTAGCTCCTGTACTGCAGATCTTATTTCTTTTGCATTATCAGTGCTGGACACCATAAAATATGACATGTCTCCGTACAGCCCCTGGCCTGGCACTTGAAGGAGTCAGCATGTGAAGTGGAAGGAGTTTCCCCAGATTCATTGCTATATTAAGATACTTAATAATCTTAAAAAACTCAGGGAAATGCCTGCAAGCCACATAAATATATCTTACTAAATCCAAACCAAATGTATCACTGACTTAACATCTGATTAGTCAAGTGTCGAAAACACTTAAGGCCACTCTACTATCCAGTATTTAAAGAAGTCTGAGATTCTGGCTGCATCTACAGGGAACATTTAGACAAAATTATAAATATACACAATTCAATTGTTCTTTTTTTAAACATTTATTCATTTTTAAGAGACATGAGTGGGGGAGGGGCAGAGAGAGGAAGACACAGACTCTGAAGCAGGCTCCAGGCTCTGAGCTGTGAGCACAGAGCCCAATGAGGGGCTCGAACCCACAAACCATGAGATCATGACCTGAGCCGAAGTTGGAGGCTTAACCGACTGAGCCACCCAGGGGCCCCAATTGTTCTTTGACTAATTAAATGTTTGCTTGGATTGTGAATCAAGAAGCATTATGTTTGTTTGTGCATGTCTGTCTCCACAAATTTAGATATAGTGTTCAAATAAAACAATATATCATTTCAGATAATTAATTGATAAGCATGTATCAAAATCTTATTTTAGTTTTACTGCAAAGGAAAAGTCCTCTAAGAGACCAATGCAAAGAAAGATTTCTGTCTTGATAGAGGCAGTGATTTTTCCCAGAAAGCAAAGAGAGTGGTTAATATTCATTTTTAGTCTCCAAACAACAACAAAAATAGAAAGGATTTCAGGTCAAAGAACTTTAGACTCTTCATTGATGGAACACTGGGTGGTTGAGCAGGGAACCTCCCAGAAGTTCTCAGTCTCATTTATATCTATTAGAAATTTGCGTAAGCATTTCATCTATGTTGCTAGTTTCTTTCCAGAAGGATGTTGCAAATTATATAGCTCAAAAAGTCCTATCCCAAACCATATTTGGAGTCATTTTTTCCCTTGGCAAGCAAAAAGGTCAACATTTGGATTTGGATTTGAATTTTAGCCAAATGTCTTCCTTAGGTAACTTAACCTGCTAGAGCTTCAATTTGCCTATCAACTGAATGAGATCAATAACATTTTATTTCACCTGGGTTGTTGGAGAAATGATATTGGTTAATTTAAAAATAGCAGGCACAAAGTCTGGAACAATGGAAGTTTTCAGTAAATGCTAGTTCTCTTCTTCCTCTTTGGGAATATGATGCAACACATTTTCCTTTTTTTTCTTTTTTGTATGCTCTCTGTAGGAATAGACAAATGGGCTCTCAAAAACAATCAGTTTTGAATTAAAATATTTACTCTAGAAGCAGTTTTACAGTCTTAAAGAAGAAAAAGGACAGAGAGTATGTTGTTTGCTAGGTTATGGGCAAATAATGAAAAGTGTTTGGAAACATTATGACTGAATTTGTGAATCAATTTAAATATAAATAGTGACAATAGTTTTATTTTTCCTGCAGGAAGATATACAATATAGTTAAATTTTATAAAGTATATTTTATACTGTGTATCTTTTATGCAGTAGAAACCAAGAACTTTGTCTATATATAAAGTTTCCTCTGTACAACAACAGAATGTTGGGAAAAATTGGTTATTATAATTTGTTATACAATTAAAATGAACTAAACAGAGTTCATAAACTGTACATTATTTAATTCATTCATCCTCCCTATGAAGATGATTTTACTATTCTCACTGTAAGTTGTGAAAATGGTCATTATTTTCACATCATTATTCACATATCATTATTTAGGTTTCTGTCGCAGTCATTTGCCACACAATTAGAAAAGCATATAAGCAGCTTGCAAACCCTGAACATTACTGCTCCAACCCATCTTCTTTGTTTAGCACCACATTGCCTTTCTTAAGTGTTTTTCTTTTCTTTTCTTTCTTTTTTTTTTGAAGATCACTTTAACTTCATCAAGAAGATATATTTTATTGTGTTTATTATAAAAGTGAAGTTAGCAATTTCTTTTCTAACTTTTTAAATGTTTATTTAATTTGGGGAGAGACAGAGTGCGAGCAGGGGAGGGGGAGAGAAGGAGGGAGACACAGAATCTGAAGCAGGCTCCAGGCTCCGAGCTGTCAGCACAGAACTCAATGTGGGTTTCAAACTCCCAAACTGCGAGATAGTGACCTGAGCCGAAGTCAAGCGCTTAACCGACTGAGCCACCCAGGCATCCCAGTAATTTCTTTTATACTGGCTGTCATTCCCTGGTCATGCCAAGTACAGTTCTGAGTGAACTCTACCCAGTTGCAGAGGGATGCCAGCACAGGAAGGGGTGTGAGGCATTTCAGAGACTCAGTTATGAGTTTGTTTGTTTTCTTTTTTCACTTATAAATTAACAAATTGTATGACCATACCTTTGAGTACATACCAGTCATAAATACACTCTTCAAGAAAAATACTTTGGATGGAATTACCAAAAATTTAAGTATCGCTGTTTATCAATGCTGAGAGTGTAGGTGACTTTTATTTTCTGCTTTACCTTTTCAGTTTATTCATTCAGTATATACTTATGGAAAACCTCGTATAGAGCAGGTTTCAGAAGTGAACCAGACAAAGTGCTGGTCTAGTTACTTGTGCTGGTGTTTCTACATTTGTAATCAGAAAATGTCCGGCAGAATTAAGAAATGTAAGTGTATCAAATAGTTGAATGGTATG
Source organism: Hyaena hyaena (assembly GCF_003009895.1). Taxonomy (NCBI): domain Eukaryota; kingdom Metazoa; phylum Chordata; class Mammalia; order Carnivora; family Hyaenidae; genus Hyaena; species Hyaena hyaena. The sequence goes on along the minus strand of NW_024081387.1, from coordinate 239,019 downwards.
ATGAAGGAACGGCCTAAGAAAAATTAATCCTGTGTTTGAAATGGTTATTATATTTTATGAAAAATATACAGCAAATGCTGACAAGTTTTTATTGGTGTGGACTCCCAGTTCTATAGCAAGTCAATCTAAAGTATTCATTTAAATTTGAACAAATGCTGCTATAATGTGTATTTGATACATAAATGCTACTACCATATTGAGTGACAGAAGAGTTAGCTTTAGAGGGACTTATAACATCAAAAAGCCTGCTCAGGTCAAGATCATTGTGGGAGCTCTCATTGCATTTTAATATAACATGATGCTGTTTCTGTGCAGCTTTTTCTAAGTGCATTTTCCTAGGGGAAAAACTATCAAGTCTGATTTTAGGAATTGGTGACAACTCTTAGGGTTCAAATGCTGGCCTTACCATGTTCTTAGAACCTAGTTATTTCTTGTTTTCTTTTTTACTTAGCATTGTTAGAGAGGCAGAAGGAGGGGAGGGAAATTGGAAGTAAAATTAAAGAGAGCCTTGATGGTCTTAGACAAAGAGGAAGTTTAACAAGACAAGCAAGTCTTGACTAACCAGTTCCCAGTACACGAGTGTCAAGTACAGTTCAGTCCAAATCTGTCACTTCTACATATTTATAAGCCCTTTCTATTGATGAGTCTACTTTATAGTTATGTAAAGAACTCCATTAACTATATTTTTTGTAAAATGCTACAGTGGGGAGGTGGTGGACAAAGTAGCTTTCTCTGGGCATAGAAACAAAGTTTTCCACATTCATGGCCCTTCTGCTAATGGTAGAACCAGTTCTGTGAGGTTTCTATTTCTACCTCACATATAGTGATGTTGCAATGCTCTGTGGGAAAGGCACATTATGTTGCTGAAAATAAACCTGAGGAATGGAAGAGAGTCTTTAGTAGTACTGGGTGTTATCTACATTGGCAATCTCAGAAGAGCTGCTCTGATAAACAGTTGTTTCAGCAGGTCTTCTTTTGAGAAGGCTTTAAATCTTTATCTCTTCTGATGAAAACAATACTTGGAATTCCTTTCTGTTTTCCATATTCAGTCATATGTAACTTCGTTTGTGCTTGGAACTGACCTCTTTTCCAGTTCCCTCTCCATGAGCCCTTACCCTCTGAGTATAGTGAAGTCGTTTTTAAAGCTTTTTAAGTAATAATTCTTTTTCCAAATCAAATTGAGCTTGATTGCTTAATATGTAAAACAGATAAAGAAAGGACTTCTCTATGAGGGACTCTCTCTATCTCCATGGAGCAGAATTTGAAAACCTCTGGAAAAATGAAAAGAGCACTTAACCAGGAGTTAGAGTCATAATCACTGGAATCCACTCAAAAATTTAGTTCAGGGACACCTGAGTGGCTCAGGTGGTTAAGTGTCCAACTCTGGGTTTCAGCTCAGGTCATGATGTCATGGTTCATGAGTTCGAGCCCTGTGTTGAGCTCTGTGTTGATAACGTGAGCCTGTGCTGACAACGTGGATTCTCTCTCCTCTCTCTCCCCCACACATGCTCTCTCCCACTACTCAAAATAAATAAACTTAAGAAAAAAATTTAAAAATTCAGTTCAGTGTAACATTTCTTGAGCATGTCAGTGTGCTAAGCACTCAAAACACTAAGGAAAAAAGAAACTTTAGAAACTTAACTCCTAAGTGTAGACGAAAGCAGATATAGGAAAAAGTATAGTAAAGTGTTGTAGGTGCTTTGGCAGATTTCTAGACAAGATCTGTGATATTGTCAACCACTCTGAGCTTAGATTTTTATAAATTTGAAATAAATAATGGAGAAAACTACATATAGAATCTAACCTGTTTGAGATGCTTAACTTTATGATTCTGTTACTCTGTGCCATTGACTTTAGATCACAACGGGAAGCCACTGGAAATGGACATGAGGAAATGAAAGTTCACAAGTTGCAGCATGTGTATCTCTAAAATGTTTTTAAGTGGAGGGGCGCCTGGGTGACTTAGTTACTTGAGCTTCTGACTTCGGCTCAGGTCATGATCTCGTGGTTTGTGAGTTCAACCCCCACATCAGGCTCTGTTCTGACAGCTCAGAGCCTAGAACCTGCTTCAGATTCTGTGTCTCCCTCTGTCTCTGCCCCTCCCCCACTCGCTCACGTGCGCTCCGTCTCCAAGATAAATATTTTTTAAACTTCTAAAAAAATAATTTTTTTAAATGGAGAAAAGTATGTCATTATAATCAGAGAGGCGGGAGCAAAAAAATAAACACCATGTGTAGTTGCTGAGGAACAGAATTGTGCCATATCATCCTCAGCTTTCCCATACTATTCCTCCTCCCCCCATGACTCATGTGAGAGCTGGCTTTGCCCTGATAACAAAATGCCCTTATCCAATGGAGGCCTCTTATCCTCCTACCCCCACCTCCAGCCCAGTTTCACAGGACCAAGGGAAAGAGTTGATAAACTCTACACATGGAAGGGTGAGACAAACATAGGTGGTTTGTACGTCTTGTGCAATGTATACTTTGTAGGAAATAAAAGTGCTCCATAATCCATTTCGCGCAGACAATGAGTGTCCACACTTCACATATTTTCTTTGGGCACTATGGATATATAACTATAATATATCTGATTTATCTAGCTACTTATCATATATACACAATATATATACACACATATATACAATAGATAGTATTAATTTCTATAACTTTATCTACATCTATATTTGTATTGATACTTCATTCTAAGTGAAATTGTTGTCCCTTTATATATTTTCATTTTTAAAGCATTTTCATTTTTATATTGAGAAAGTTTAATATACTCCCTGCCCCCTTTACCATCTCATGGTCTCTGCCACCCTGCTCATTCTGAGCCATTGTTCCTTTCTCCTCCCACGTGAGTTCATGCCAAAATTTTCACCGCCAATTACAATAAAGTGATGAATATTTTCTTGTCACTTTCATGGCTTATAATACACTTTTTCTAAAACTCACTGTTTGAAAGATTCTTACTTCTTTTTGAAATTCCCATACCCATTATTTAATCCCGTACTGGATACCAGCTCATCCTCTCATTCTCTACTATCAAGAGATACTCAACACCCAAAAAGCAAACAACCCACTTAAGAAATAGGTATGGGGCACCTGGGTAGCTATGTCGGTTAAACATCCAACTTCGGCTAAGGTCATGATCTCGCGGTTAGTGAGTTCAAGCCCCGCATTGGGCTCTGCACTGAAAGGTGCCTGCTTGGGATTCTCTGTCATCCTTTCTCTTTGTTCATCCCATGCTTGCACTCTCTCTCTTTCTCAAAAGTAAATAAAAACATTTAAAAAAGAGAAAGAGATGGGCAAAAGACATAAATAGTTTTCCAAAGAAGACATCCACATGGCCAACCCACACATGAAAAGATGCTCAACATCATTATCATCAGGGAAATACTAATCAAAATTACAATGAGATATCACCTCACATCTGTCAGAATGGCTAAAATTAACAACAGAAGAAACAACAGGTGTTGGCGAGGATGCAGAGAAAGGGGAACCTTCTTTGCACTTTGGGTGGAAATGCAAACTGGTGCAGCCACTCTGGAGAACTGTATGCAGGTTCTTTAAGAAACTAAAAATCGAACTACCCTATGATCCAGCATTTGCATTACCAGGTATTTACCCAAAGGATACAAAAATACAGATTTGAAGGTATAAATGCACCCCAATGTTTATAACAGCATTATCAACAATGACCAAACTATAGAGAGACCCCAACATCCATCATCCATCTACTGATGAATGGATAAATAACATGTTGTATATATACATACATGTTGTGTATATATATATATACACATATATACATATATATATATGTAACGGAATATTACTCAGCCATCAAAAGGATGAAATCTTGCCATTTGCAACAACATAGATGGAGCTAGAATGTATTATGCTAAGCAAAAAAAATCAGAGCAAGACATATACCATATGATTTCACTCATATGTGGAATTTAAGAAACAAAACAGATGAGCATAGGGGAAGGGAGTTCAAAGGCAAGAAAGGCAGCAAAAAACATAAGAGACTCTTAGAGAACAAACTGAGGACTGATGGAGAGAGGTGGGTGGGGGATGGGCTAGATGGGTGATGAATATTAAGGAGGGAATTTGTTATGATGAGCACTGGTTGTTTTATGTAAGTGATGAATCACTAAATTCTACTCCTGAAACCAATATTGTACTGTATGTTAAATAAAATTTAAACTAAAAAAAAAAAGGAAGAAAAGGGGTTACATTCAGAGACTGCTTCTAGAAAAACAAAATCACTGAATTGAGGCCTTAAAGCATTTAGCCTCTCCATCTCACATTTCCATCATTTAAAACCTACTTTTTGTGTAGGGGGTAAAATGTGAACCAGTGGGACAAATCTTGCTGATGACTTAGGGCAGTGTAGTGGTTTGTTTGATTACGTATTATTGGAGTTTGAGTGTGTTTAGATGGACTGAGCACTTTACAGTTTAGCCTAAGCTTCAGTCTTTCTTGCTGTATTTATATTAGGCCACACACCTGTACCTACCTGAGAGGACCTCGAGGCCACTTCAACTGGATGCTTCCATTTCACCCTTTCTCTGGTCTCCACATATGTAAATATCCTTTCTTTTTTCCATGGATGTTTGATAAAGTTGTGTCAGGGTACTCTGCCACCCTCCCTAATGTTCAGCCTACTCTTCAGGTCCCATCTAATTGCCCAAGGTCATAATTAGGGTTTGCATCTGCCCTGAAATTGGCTGTACAATGAGACATGGTCTTCTCAGCATCCCACTTCCTTTTCAGGCCCTCACTGCAAGCTCTGAGCCTCCTGCTGTAAACCTGGGGGAAACCAGGGTTGTCATTAGGATCAAGCCCATTGATATTTTTCATCACTTGGTATTTTAAAAATTACTTACTTTCTAATTTAAATATGGTCTTTTGAGGTATAATTTACATACAGTGAAATCTCTGTAGATATATTTTGATCCCTTTTGGAAATGGTATAAACTTTTACAACCACTGTTCTTGTTAAAAGTATGGAATATTTTCAGGGCATCTGGACAGTTCACTCGGTTAAGTGTACGACTCTTGGTTTCAACTCAGGTCATGATCTCACGGTTTCATGAGTACGAGCCTTGCATCGAGCTTAGCACCGATGGTGCAGAGCCTGCTTAGGATTCTCTGCCTCTTCTCTCTGCCCCTCCCCTGCTCATGCTGTCTCAGTCTCTCTTAAAAATAATAAATAAACTTAAAAAATATGGAATATTTTCATCACCTCCAATAGTTCCCTCATGCCACCTACCAGTCACCCTAGCTTCAGAAGCAACCGCTATACTAAATTTCAAAGTTAGCTAATTTTATTATTAATTTTGTTTTCATTAAGTTTAGTAGGGGTTAATAGGTGGTAACTTTCTTCCTTCTTCGATGTTTGGCATACTGATAAATTACATGTCCTCCTTGTAACCAAAAAATTTTTAAAGTGAGAATATTGATTCACCTGAGTTTAAATAATCTGTGAATAAAATAAATATATCTCAAACTGAGAAAATGGATCTTAAATACAATGCCTAGTTTATTACTAAAATCCCAAGGAAAAAGATTTGTGCAAGTTAAAATTACATAAAAGCCCATTTTCAGACTCACAAAACCAAGATTACCTTTATCTCTTAGATTCTCTGGGAGATGCTTCTAGGTAGAGTTTTGCTTGAAAGATAAATTAGGAAATGACCACATCACACATTTAAACTTTATTAAACTTTATTTAAACTTTATTGCTATGTGTTCTTGGACACAGTAAGTTTATACCTTTGTTTTAAAATATGATGAGAGTCATCAGGGAAATACAAATCAAAACCACACTGAGATACCACCTCACGCCAGTCAGAGTGGCTAAAATGAGCAAATCAGAGAACTCTAGATGCTGGCGAGGATGTGGAGACACGGGCACCCTCCTACACTGTTGGTGGGAATGTAAACTGGTACAGCCCCTCTGGAAAACAGTGTGGAGGTTCCTCAGGAAACTAACAATAGAACTCCCCTATGACCCAGCAATAGCACTGCTAGGAATTTACCCAAGGGATACAGAAATGCTGAGGCATAGGGGCACATGTACCCCCATGTTCATAGCAGCACTCTCCACAATAGCTAAAACATGGAAAGAGCCTAAGTGTCCATCAATGGACGAATGGATCAAGAAGATGTGGTTTATCTATACCATGGAATACTACATGGCAATGAGAAACAATGAAATCTGGCCATGTGTAGCAACATGGATGGACCTTGAGGGTGTTATGCTGAGCGAAATAAGTCAGGCAGAGGACAGATATCATATGTTTGCACGTATAGGAGGATTAGGAGGAACTTGACAGAGGAACAAGGGGGAGAAGAAGGGTGGAAATTGTGGGGGATAGGGAGTGAGGCAAACCATGAGAGACTCTTGAATGCTGACAAAAACTGAGGACTGATGGACGTGGGGGGGAGGGGGGATGGGCATGGAGGAGGACACTTGTGGGGGTGAGCACTGGGTGTTATGTGGAAACTAATGTGACAATAAACTATTTGTTAAAAAAAAGTAACTAAATAAACTTAAAAAAAAAGAAAAAATATGATGAGAGTAATACCTGCCATATCTACTTGTGTTATGAAAGTGAAAACAGGGGCATCTGGATGGCTCAGTTGGTTGAGCGTCCAACTTCGGCTCAGGTCACGATCTCACGGTTTGTGGGTTTGAGCCTCACATCAGGCTCTGTGCTGACTGCTTGAAGCCTGGAGCCTTTTTCAGATTCTGTGTCTCCTTCTCTGCTTCTCTCCTGCTTGTGTGTGCGCTCTCTCTCTCTCTCTCTCTCTCTCTCAAAAATAAAGACAAAATAAAAAAAAAAAGAAAAGAAAGAAAGTGACAGCATTAGGGACACCTGGGTGGCTCAGTCAGTAAAGCACCTGATTCTTGGTTGGCTCAGGTCATGATCTCATGGTTTGTGGGATCAAGCCCGCGTTGGGCTCTGCATTGACAGAGCAGAGCCTGATTGGTATTCTCTATCTCCCTCTCTCTCTGCCCCTCTCCCCACCTCAGGCATGCACTCTCTCTTTCTCTCAAAATAAATAAATAAACTTAAAAAAAAGAAAGCGACAAAATTAAATCATATGTGAGAAAGTACTTTGTACATTTTAAAGTGTAATAAAAATATAAGTGATTATAAACATTGTTTTTTCTAACTAGTATTAGAGCTGATTTCTAATTATAAAGATAAAAAGACAACAAAACCTCAAAATCATCTTCCCCTGGGATTCTTTTGCAAAGAAGGCAAGAAACTGTATTACAGATAGGGAAGAAAACCTCACTCCTTTGCTCTATCAACTGCTTGTGATGGTGGTGGTGGTGGTGGCTTTTTCCAAAACCATGTACTTCTGTGTCTTTGCTCTAATTCTTCCTCCATTATAACTCTTACTACAATATAAGTTAACTTCATTTAGATGACTGTCTCACTTTACCAGATAAGAAGATGCCTGAGACTAGAGCTCCTTGCCCAAATGAGAGAAGAGCAAATGGATGGATGAATGGTACCATAGCTTTTAGGAATGCATGTATGAGGTGTTAATGATGTCCACAAAGTCTTGAATGCTGTGAGATGAGGACCACTTACTAGATAAGAAGCAATCTTTGGCTTAATTGTTTACACAGAAGATTCAGATTATGGTTCAGGCATCTCCTTACTTTTTCCATGGAGGCCTTTCTAGTCCATGCTTAGTTCACCTGGAAAATGCATCCAAGAGTGTCTTCTCTGGTCTTTTTCTTTTCTTCTCCTTCCACCATGGTAACCTTATGCTTCTCCTCTCTCTCTCCCAACCTAGCCCTCTCTTGGTCCTAGAGAAGTAGCATCTAGTCTTTATTATCATTCCTGGCTGAAGAAGCCTTTCTCTAGGTCCTTTATATCATGTTGTATGAACATATACAAGTCAAAAGGGACAATATATGTTTAGCTCACTAACATTGACCTTCTCTTGTAGCATCACTTTGATGGGTCATGCTAGCAAAGGTCTATGCTTATCTAATTGGAAAAAATTACTTCTAGGAGTTTATTCTGGCAGTAGTGTACAGAGACATGGAGGAAGGAGTGAGGGGAAAAATAAAAGACCATTTATATAAGTGCTATATAAATTTAATTCGTTTAAATAATTTAACAATGAAGTGGAAATGCATTAATCCAAAAAATAAAAGCAATTATGAAAGAATGTGATGTGGTTGGGTAAAAGGTAACTAATTGATGATGATGATGATGATGATGATGATGATGATGATGTTAATATTGTCTGTAGCCACAGTCTTCTTGGAGTTTTGGAAAAGGAGGAGAAGCACACTGACCTATACTTGGGACCTCATTGAATGGGAAGAAGAGGAGGTAAGATGGCACGAAACCAGGAGATAGAGAAACTGGGACAACACAGAATGCAGAAAATTATTCACGGTCCCTAACATCCAAGCTGGAAGCAATTAAACGCCGTTAGATTTCCCCTTGATGTTTTTTACTAACAAGATTTCTTATTTCATTAAGATAAGAGAGATCATTGATGAAGTTATGTAAGGTTTTCAAAGTATTTACATGATGTTTCCTGAAATGACATCACTGGAAACTTGTGCTAATTAAAATATATGTTAGGGATTATTTGGAAAAAAATTGGCATTTTATTTTTTAAAAGTTGCTTCTTTACCAAGACTTGCTATAAAAGTAAGCCAAAATCCAGGAATTTTGTGTCAACTATTGATTGGATGATTTTTTTTAATGTATGACTTTGGTGCAGAGGTAACTTTAGTCTTTCTTCTAGGAAACACTCCGTCCCCAGTTTGAAGCCAAATATTACAAGATGGAGAGAGTGAATCCCATTAGTGGAAAGCCTGAGCCACATCAGCCTTCCTCAGACAAAGTTTCTCGTCTCCTTGTTTCTATCTCAGGAATATTCTTCATGGTAAAGTATAACCATCAGTATCAGAATGTGTTGGATTTCATGTTTAGAAAGAAGTCATAAGATACCAACTTTTTCTGTGACCCTCTGGGTGCAAGAAACCATATCCACTTCAATACTTTGGTAATATATGCTATCAAACAAAATTAATATCATGGCAAGTCATGAGTGATTGCAAAGACAATTTGGCCATATCTTTAAATAAAACACTGTTTGAGAGAAACAAAGATCTTAGGTAAAACGGATATTATATGTGTTGCCCTGAAATTTATTAAGACTAAGCATTCTACTTAAAAGTGAAAATTTGAGCAGCTTAAATCTTATAATATGTATTTTGACTCTAATATAACTCAGTCCCTTAGTGTAAAAAAAATGATGTATCCTTTCTTGGAAAAGACAATTCCTTTAGCTCTGTGGGGGCAGTATATTAATCTATGGTATTGCTTTTGTTCTGTGAATTATGCAAAATACATACATCTCCTCTGGTCTCCCGTGTTGTAGATTTCTTTGGTGATCACTGCAGTGTTTGCTGTTGTCGTGTATCGCCTGGTTGTCATGGAGCAGTTTGCATCATTCAAGTGGAATTTCATCAAACAACACTGGCAGTTTGCAACATCAGCTGCTGCTGTCTGTATCAATTTTGTAATCATTATGGCACTGAATCTTGTAAGTGGTTACCATTTTCAATAGGCAAAAAGGCATGGGTAGGGGAGAGGTCTGTGTTTCCTTCATGCTTGGATTATTTACAAGGAAGCCAAAATGAGACCAGCAATGGTAACAAGGTTTACAGTCTTGATTAGTGAAAACTCCATTCTTGCATGTGTCATGTAGGCTAGAAAAGGTGCTATGCTCTTTCCATTCAAATAAGGGATTTGAGGGGCTCAAAAAGCTTTCCAAAAAATTGAACCTCAATGGAGAATTTGTTACAAAGATATAGGAAAATCTATTTTAAATAGAAAGCTTGTTATCTCAAAGGCTTCTTGTGATATAAAAAATAGGCAATGACTCCATTTCTCTTTCTCTGGGTCTAAGCATTTTTCTTTTTTTCTTTCCTTCCTTCCTTCCTTCCTTCCTTCCTTCCTTCCTTCCTTCCTTCCTTCCTTCTCTCTTTCTTTCCTTCCTTCCTTTCTTCCTTTCCTCTTTCCTTCCTTCTTTCTTTCCTTCCTTTCTTCCATCTACTTATCCTTTTTTTCTCTTTTCTCCTTTCTTTCCTTCCTTTCTTTCTTTCTTTCTTTCTTTCTTCTTTTTTCAATTCTTCTGTGTGCATGTCTGCTCTGTTCTATCAAGAAATGTCTGTCGTTATTTAACCATGATCCATCTTTCTCTCATAGCAACCAGGGATGCTATGGTATTGCAATGATTTTTTTTTAATCTTCTTTGGCTCTAACTATATGAGCATGTTGGTCAGGTTTCCTTAGTCTGTTTAACTGAAATTATCTAGTATTTCAGTGTATAATTTCTCAGAGAGAGCATCTGATTGGTTCAACATCATGTCCACTGATTGACTTGTGAACTGTATGGCTGAGAAGGCATTATTATGCCTAGGTCCACATTTTCAGCAAGGTCTGTGGGTGGGGTCCTATTTTCTCTGAAGACAGGAAGCACTGATTAGCACATTTAGGATAATAATCTCTCCTTTAATTATTCCAACAATGCCACAAGACCAGTATTTTCTCCATTATGTAAATAAGGAAACATGTTTGGAGAGTTTAAATAACTTGCTCCAAATCATATATATACCGTTAATGCTGATATATTTACATCATGAGATAATTTATGTAGATATATGAGCAATACACAAATAATGATGTTGATATTATGTACAGGTAATATGCATTTGGTTCCAAATACAGATTAACACTGATGTTTTGCATGTTTAGACTAGAGAGGGCTGGGACCATTTAAAATAACCAGTAAATGTTTTCAAAGAAAAGTGAAAAATCACTGTGATAAGTAAGTTTTAATGCAAGGATGATAGTTAATATTTCCTACTGGGGTCAGCTTTTTTTCAGATTAATTTTTCTTGGTAGAAGGAAAATGCTGTTTGCAGTGTCTCCAAATAAACCACATAATATATTTAATTTATATCCTTGGCTCATAGATTAAAGTAAATAACAAACATTGAAAAAATATAACAAAGATGGGGAAGCATGGATGGTAGTATATATAGGGTACTTCAGGTCGCACACTGCACAAAATCACTACATTGAAGGAGGAGCCATTCATGATATAGATGTTGTAGGTTTTTGTATTTATGATTATTCTTCTGGTAGACAGTTAAAGATGTTGGTTCTAACAAAATCAGTTGGTTATGACAATTTTACGGTAAACAGAGATTAGTAGGTTTGGCTTAATTATCTGAGGAAAAGGAGGCTAAATAAATGATGTGTTTATTTCCAGGGAACACAAGCAACTAACTAAGATCAGTCTGAACTTAAAGACTATTTTTCTATTTTTAGTAGGTTAGTTGACATAAATGACTGGTCAGAGTCCTGCTATTTAGGATGATCTTATAAGCTAGTGAGGACATAGAACACACTGAAGAATGAATGTATCTTAGTCAAAGCACAAAAGGCTTTGAGTAACCACCAGTTGCCCCTTAAATTGGTGGGTCTATGATGGTGTATCAGAAGTCTGCATGCAAAGAAGACAGGGTACTTATTCTGATGAGCCAAGAAAGAGCAGAAAGCAGACTGTTATTTGAGGGAATTCAACCCACAAATGAATAGAACCCCAGAAGTGCATATTCTTTGTTCAAAGGAAATGGTAAAGGGGTCTATGAAACATAAATTTACTGAAAAATGAAGAAAGAGAGATTAGAAGAGTAGGTCAGTGCCCACCTGTGGAGATCTGGAATAGTATGTCAGTAATTTGGACATCATCTTTTTTTCTTGTGGGCAGTGGGGAACCACTGGGTATTTGATAGGTGAAAAATCACTAATTACCTAGTCAGAGACACTTACAGATACAAAAGACATTAAAATATTACAATATTATGTAATCACTATGCTGATAACTTTTAACATTCCCAAGAAAATGTCAGGTTCTCTGGGAAAAAAAAATATGTTCAAAACAACTAAAAGGACATGTAGATATCCTGAGTACAGTATCAAACATGAAAAAAATTGGGAAAAAATGATTACAAACTAGTAATGCTTTGTCATCTAAGACACTGTATTAATAAGATGTTCTTTTGAATTTTAAATAAGAAGATAATTTCCTGTTCTATAAATTAACCCCAAATTTAGACAAAGATGTAATGCTTTAGGAACAAACATAAGCCTGATTTTAAAAATATATCTGGTGGAGATAGTATCAAAAATCAAACCAATGAGCAATTATAGCCACACAGATAAAAATCACAAGTACACATAAAAATGTTATCAGGAGTTATCTCTGAAAAGTATTGGTGATTATTTTCTTTACATATTCTCTAATGTTAAAAATATTTTGCATTTTCACATTTTTTAACAATAAGCTTATTTTCCATTTAAAACTAGTAAAAGATAAATATTTGATATTAATTTCTGATATTTTAAAGTAATTATCAATGATGGAAGTCCAAGATTTATTATATTATTTATTATATTATTTAAAGTAGTAAAAATTTGCAACAGACACCTTAAAGGAGCAAAATTAAGAGAATATTAATTCAAATTCTAAGGAACATCATATAAGTAAAATGCTATTTTAATATTATTTAAGGACATGACATGCAGTTACATAAAAAGTATATACAACTACACTTGATTCCCATTAGAACTCACCTGCATGATGAAACTATAAAGGAATAACAATAAAATGTTTAAACTATAAGGAATGACAATACAATGTGGTTCTCTCTCAATAGTGGGATGATATTTGATTAGTGTAACCTTTTTGGTTCATTCAAATATTTATATGTAGATTTTACTTATAATCAGAAAAAGAACCCTTTACTTTTAAAACATTCTACATGACATAAAATTTGGAACAAGTGGAATGGAATGTATATGAGTCGCAGCTTTCACCGCATAGAGAAAAGGTTTATCAGTGGCCGAGCAGCATGCCAACACACACACACATACATACACGCACGTGCACACGCAAACACACATTCTATTCCCTCTGTTCCCATGCGTGCTCCCCCTTCCCTTGCCCTCTGAATATGGCCCAGGCTCTCTTCACTTTGTGGTGTCTCTCTTTAGTTTGGTGTCTTAATAAAAACCAGTGGACAGTGGACAGAAGCAAAGCAAAGATTTGCACTTGATCTTTGTGATCCTGGCCATACCACATAACATCTCCAAGTTTTATTTTTTTGATTTTTCAAGTGAGGATGATAAAACTAATGCATAGGAGTATTGAAAGATTAAGTGAGATCTCCTTTAGTCCGTGGATGGGTCTCAATAAATGTGAGCCTTTTTCCTATTTGCTTCTCTTCAATATCTTAAAATTTTATTTCTCTTTATAAGTCTATATACACTGCATTCTCTTTCTTGTAAAATACCAACATTTTCTTCATTTTTCCCTTTCTTTTCATCTTTCAATGATACAGTTTATTTATTATCTTCAGTCTAGGAATACCAATGATATTTTCTTTGTTCTTCCTAAATTCTTCAAACTACATCTTCATTTACTTATAATTTTTTTCACTTTTTTCTTTAAATATTACCTAGTACTCATTCATCAATTTCTAAGCACTCAGAGTTGTCTATAGGAAGGGAATCACATTTAACATGTTGTATTATTTCTTTTGATCAAATATATGTCTAAAATATAAGAAAATTTGAAATATTTAATTAGTTCATGCAAAAATCATACCATTGGGCTAATTTTCAGTAGTCTTACTTCTTCTTAATAAGTTTTTTCCTTTCTGAAGGATTAAACTTTTATCTTTTATTATTTTTATCTTTTTTAGTTTTAAGTTACAGAATCAATACATTGTTGCTATATAAAGTACTGACAGTATGAAACATTAAAAATATTAAGAAAAGTCTCTATTTTCCACCCAAAATTCCACCATCATCCATCCTACCATAAACTCATTGTACCCATTGGAGGTAATCAATGAAAATGGTTTCATATCTATTTATTCCCCTCACTGTCAAGTATTAGTGCCTTCAAAAGAGAACCCTGCGTTCCTGTGTTTGACAATTTGTTCCAAAGACCTACTGATCTTCAAAAACATATTGAGTGAATTAATGAGCTGAGCTAATATTTTTGAAGATGGAAAATATTACATAGACAAAGAAATGAAGAAACCAAATGTGTTTAATTAACTTATGCTTGGGAAGGCAAGCATGACACCTCTGGGAACAGAACCTACAGATCCAGGGTCCAATCCTTCATTTCTACCTATCTTTTCAGTGAAGCTGAAGAACTTGTCATGATCAGAACCTGTAATTGAATAAAATGGGAGCTTTTACCTTTGTACATTTTCCTTACAAAAGAATTCTATTTTCACTGAAAATTCAAGAAATTGAAAATTTCCTGATGTTTCCCTTGGTGTACCAGACTCCAATTTCATATTATTCCAGGTGCTTCTGAATTACCAGCCCCTTATGCTCAGACTCTGACCCCATTTCCAACCCCCAGCCCCAGTTACCGTCCCTTCCCTAGAATAACAATGGACCCACATATATATAGTCTTCTCTCTCATAAGCTTCAGATACAACTTGTTTTCACTGAGTTTGTACATTTAATGAGGCTTGATATAGTCTTTATTCCAAAGTACTGCCTTTTTCAGATAACAAAGTCTGAACTAGATGGAGTGAATCTCTAATTGTAGAAAGAAGATCTCTGGAGGCAGATGAGGATAGCATTATTTTTGTCATAAAAACAATCTTGTGAAATTCCCAAAATCACACTAGCTCTACTTAATTAAATACAGAAACCCTGTAACTACCTAGTGCTGTGGCTCATCTGTTGTTCCTGAGAGGAGACAAGATTGACTTTCTTTTTTCTAAATGTTTATTTCTACCTGTTGGGAACTTTGATAAAGATTTAGAGATTGTTGGAGGTGGACTAAGCCATAAAACTTCTCCTTTGCCCTTGTAATTATTAGGAAAAGATTTTTAAATGGATTTAGCAGAAAGGAATTGAACTACAAAGCCAACTCAACAAATGTGAAAATAATGTTACATTCCTCTGATTTAATCAGTATAAAGCCATAGTGCCCTTCTGAATTTATGTATTCCTCCCTAATCAAGATGTTAAGATACTTCACATTATTAAACAGCCCATCTGATTTACCTGAACCCACAGAATTAATTTAAGGTCATAATCAAATAAACAGTAATTAAAACCATTAATCTTAAAATGTCAATGCTTAAAAAATTATACTACCAAAAAGAATGACTTGGAATACCAAATGCTACCATTTGTTATTTTTGGACAAACACTAAAGGTGCCAGCACATAAAAATGTGCTTTTTGTTTCTTAATAGCTAGACTGTGTGATCCTTTTGCTATCATATTTTCCAAATTAGGGTTTGGCATCAGTCAAAATAGTCTACTAATCTAATATGCTTTTCAGCTATAATACATGTGCATCAAATTACAAAACACAGGCATGGCAAAGCAGTTTCAATCAGTCCAACAATTTTTTAAATCAGAAATTTTTAATATTTAATGTACACAGATATATTAAGTCATTCATGCATTTCTTTTGTCTCTTTCATCACGTTAGTGATTGTTTCGACTTTTGCTTCTGTAACCTCTCTCTTATCCATTCCCTACACACCATTCTCACTTCTGCCTCCTTAGTTCAGCTACTTGGACCATTGCAGTAGCCTTCTAACTGGCTAGTCTTCCTGTCTCTGTTTTTCAACTCTTCTCATCTCCCTTGCACACTGATCTTAGAAGGATCTTCCTAAATTGCAGATTTAGTCATTTTATTCTGGACTTGAAACTGCTTAATAGGTTTCCTTTGCTTCTGGTGTAAATTCTAAATTTAATAGCAAAGCATGGAGGCCTTCCATTATTTAAAGTCAGTTTTCTTTTCTCCTTTTGTCTGAAGTTGGGCCTCACTCCCTCCCTTTCACACTCTGCCCTCCAGCCTACAAAACCACTTCTTGCTCCCTGGCATTTTACTTTTTCACAACTGTGTCTCTTGGTCCACAGTGCTTCCTCTATTTACCTTTTTTTTCTTTTATCTCTTTGAAAGCTATTTCTTTATCTTTGAAAATTCCAGAAAAGGATCATTTCCTCCATAAAGTTTTTTCTCAATCCTAAACGTAGAATCAAAAAATCTCTTCTTTGTGGTTTTTCTCACAAGGTGTGTGGACATGCCTATTCTCCCTCCTTATCAGACTCCCCTGAGAGAATTAAACAACCCCTCTTGTAAGTGCTTTCCTGTTACAGTGCTTGGGGCTTGCCTTTCTCCCACTATCTGGGGATGAGCTCCTTATGAGCAGGGCCTCCTTGTGTTTGTATCTCCAGGCCTTTGTCTTTGTCATAAAGGAATTTATAATATATTCTTCAAATAAATTTTAAATATTCTGTTCTCTAAATTTTCTAGCATCTTGAATATTATTCACATTGCAAAAATCATAGCATCTTGCTAAGATTGCTCAAAATTATTTTTGTTGTTGGAATTATATTTTCAGTGTTTTTCAACTTTGTATCACTCATTATTTTCATTCAAACTAATAATTAAAAAGAATATACATCTTCAGGGGCGCCTGGGTGGCTCAGTCAGTTGAGCATCTGACTTCAGCTCAGGTCATGATCTCACAGTTTGTGGGTTCAAGCCCCACGTCTGGCTCTGTGCTGACAGCTTAGAGCCTGCTTTGGATTCTGTGTCTCCCTCTCTCTGCTCCTCTCCCACTTGCATTCTTTCTCTGCCTCTCAAAAATGAATAAACGTTAAAAAAAGAAGAATATACATCTTCTAAGCTTTCAAAACAAATGGATCATAGAATCCTTAAATGAATATTCCATTTGGGATAAAAATACAGGTGAAAATAATTAAAATGTGATCACAAGTCCATTCTATAGATCACAAAAGTAATGAAGATTGTTTCCTGTTCTTACTGTGCTTCAAAGCACCTGGAACACTTAAAAAACTAGAGACCCCTGAGTCCCACTTAGAATCTCCTTTGTGAAGCTAGGGAATCTTTATGTAAAATCTTTCATATATTTATGTGAAACAAAACATTCAAAATATTCTCCACCTGATTCTGATCCAGTCAGTCCCTAAAATACAACTTGGAAATCATGGTTTTAAGGGATCTGAGGTAATTTTGATACACAGTTAAGATCAGAAACTGCATTTTCAAAACTAAATCACAAATAGTTTAACAATGATTAAAACTTCAATTTATTATTTTAACATCTCTTTACCAAGTAGACAGCTAAAAATCTACAAAGCCAGAATTTGAAACCAGGAGTTACTCTTCACTAATCCCATCCTTTTTATCCTTCATGTGGCTGCCCTGAATGCTATACTACTTAAAGGTGCCATAAATAGCATGGTTACTGTTATATCAGGTAATATTTACAAGAAGATTTTAATGAAAATTAAAAATGTGCAGGGATGCCTGGGTGGCTCAGTCGGTTGACATCCAACTCTTAATTTTGGCCCAGGTCAGGATCTCAGAGGTAAGATGAGATAAGATAAGATAATAAATATAAGATAGGATAATTTTTGAAAAATAGAAATAAAAAATTTTTTAATGTGCACGTGTTCCAAAATGTATATTCTTGTTGCTTGGCAATCAAACCTTAATTAATTAAAGATTAGTTTACAGAAGCATGACAGCTGTCTGGTCTCATGATTAATGTGTAATTTTAAAGAGAAAATAGAAACATCACTGAAGAAATACTCCTTTACTTTGAAATTTCTGAGATTAATCCAATTAAACTATCTCAACATTGTCAACAAATGAATGAGCTCCTTTTGATCCTCTTTTCATTTTAACATTTAGGTGACATGTATACGCTATAACCAGAAAAAAAAATAGGTAACTCTAAATACATTTAACTAAAGTACTCCAGGTTGATTCTGGACTCTTTCACATTAGTGATTTATTTCCATCTCTAGATTTGACAGCATACATCCCTATGTTGCTTTCATGGGCCAGAGCACTGAAGACCTCGAATGTACCTAGCTTCTTTAACACTTGGTTACCAATTACAATGTAAATACGTTATTGTGGAATAGGGCGGATCAAAGGGTTGGACCACACCTCTTAATGTGGAAAAGAAGTAATGCCAAATGACTCATTTAATAAGAGGACCAGCTTTTTAAAAAAGCATTTGTTTAGTTTGTTCATGTCTATATCCATGGTTTCTAGAAATTCAGAAAGGTAGATTACTAGGGAAGAGCAATTTGTTTTTGACTCTGCAAAAGGGTGCCCACCACCCTTCTCTATATGCCCAGCCTCCTGTATTTTCCCTTTGGGTACTGTTCTTTTCCTGACCAATTACGTATTTGTCGTTTGTCTCTAACCACTGGTATACAAGTTCCATGAAACTAGAGACTATGTGTGTCTGTTTACTGTGCTTTTTTTTTTTTTTAATGTTTATTTATTTTTGAAGGAGAGACAGAAAGTAAATGGGGAGGGGCAGAGAAAGAGGGAGACATAGAATCTAAAGCAGGCTCCAGGCTCCAAGCTGTCAGCACAGAGCCTGATGTGAGGCTCAAACTCACAAGCCGTGAGATAATGACCTGAGCTGAAGTCAGATGCCCAACCGACTGAGCCACCCAGGTGCCCCTGTTTACTGTCTTCTCAAACACTATCTGCTTATTAGAAATTCATAATAAATAGTTTTAACATAATTAATATATATGACTAAGATAATTTCAGCTTACTGAATGCACTAGTGAATGATGTTTAGAAGTATATGTTTTCCAGGGCCCCTGGGTGGATCAGTTGATTAAGCGCCCGATTCTTGTTTTTGGCTCAGGCCATGCATGATCTCAGTCTGTGGGATTGAATCATGCATGGGGCTCCATGCTTGACAGTACAGGGCCTGCTTGGAATTCTCTCTCTCTCTCTTTCTCTTTCTCTCTCTCTCTCTCACACACACTCAAAATAAAGAAATAAGCCTTAAAAAAGTATAGCTTCTCTAACATGAGATCTGTCTATCATCTATCTATCTATCTATCTATCTATCATCTATCTATCATCTATCTATCAATCTATCTATCTATCTATCTGTAATGTACATATATAATGTAGTTACCACAACAACTGTCTCTGAACCTTCCTTATTCTCTCCTCCCCCAAATACATATCCATTCCCACCTTACACACACACACACACACACACACACACACACACCATGATTGCTTTCATACACCATACAGTTAGATATCTCCAATTGTTGTTTCTTCCTGAATTTTGTGGTTTTGGAGTTAACAAGTCAGCCTGGGGGAGTTGACTCCATAGCTCAGCATCATGGTGGTACCCGTTAGCTAGTGTCTGGGCCTTAGATGATGGAGGTTCTTGAGTACACCAGGAAGCTTTCCAAGAGCTATATTCCCAGGGGTGACACAGCATTTTTGTGATTTATAACATTCTTCCAAAGATTATTGTAATCCATGGGGTCATCACCTATGGATATTTCCATTGCAGGGAAATAGGTTCTATGTGCCAGATGACAAAAATCTGAAATGATATCTGTGACAAGGCATAGGATAAATGGTAGAAGAGAACTACTAGTTTAGTAGGGTTACTTGATGCAGCAAGGTACCTGATGTTCTAAACAATGGTTTAGTGTTCTCTAAAATGGGGATCATTATACCTATTTGATAAAATTGTTGTAAGGACCAAATCAAATCATATTATCTCTAAAGCACTGCTTGGCACCATCCAAATACTCTAAATGGCAGTTATTTAAGTAAAATTTTCTTTCAGTCTCCATGAGGGCACTCAATTTAGTGCTAGAAGTACAGTACCACTAAAGTACTGTTGATTTGTAAAATCTATCCTGTCACACTGCTTTAGAAACCCTTCTATAATCATCTTACTTGATAAATGGAGCTTGGAAAAGAACATGTTACAGGTCAGGACAAGTTTGGCACTCATGAATTCAAGGTAATCTTGTTCTAAAATTTTTAAAAAATCACAGTTTGTGTATATAGCTAAAGATTAAAACAATGACCACAACAAACTACACAAGAGGTAAAATGAGACTGTTTATACTCAATATAATCTTTCTGGCTCAGGATAATGCTTTAGAGAAGAGGTAGGTTTGAATCATGGCTAACATGAATACTTACAATAGTTCTAATGAAAGAACTGTTAGGGCACATGAACAATTTTTGAGTGTCCAGATACCTACCTTTTAATTTTGCATGCCAACAGGTAGTTACTGGAATTTATAATCTAAAGAATAATTTGTTGAATTAAGAAGTTATATAGTTATATTGAAAAGCAACTTACTTTTGGATTCAACAGATTTGACTTACCAGTCTTACTGTAACACCGAACCAATCTTGTTCTTTAGGAGTACAAACTACCACACAGTGTTTGTCTTAATTTGGAAAATTCATTGTCAGTAATAAAGAAGAATTCAGACTTCTACTTAGACTTCCAGTATAGTTAAAAGCATATATAACTTGGGGATCAAATTCCAGGTCAGCTATTGATTAGTTGAATGACTTTTCTTGAAAAAACATTTTTCATTTTTTTTAGTCTCATTTCCCCGATTTGTAAAATGGAAATAAAGACAGTTACCAGAATAAAATAAGATAAACACACACACACACACACACATTTGTAACATGTTTATATTACAGATGATATGCATTTAGTGTGTGTATGTGTGTGTGTGTGTGCGCGCGCGCGTGTGTGTGTATGTAAAGCGCCATATAGTGAGTTTTAAAGCGTGCTTCTGTTTAATTAAAAATGTAGCCACTTTGGGGCACATGGGTAGCTCAGTGGGTTGAACATCAGATTTTGGCTCAGGTCATGATCTCATGGTCCGGTGAGTTGGAGCCCCACATCTGGCTCTGCTAACGGTTCAGAGCCTGGAGCCTTTTTTTGGATTCTGTGTCTCCCACTCTCTCTCTCTCTCTGCCCTTTCCCTGCTCGTGCTTTGTCTCTCTTGTTCTCAAAAATAAATAAGCATAAAAAAATTTTTTAATGTAGCCAGTTTGTAGAATACACTTCAGATGTTTCATTGAATAGTGTAAATGCAGCCTTTTCTCAAGAAAAGAATGACATTCGCTATTTGTTTTCTCTCATTACAGGCTTATGAAAAAATTGCTTACCTTCTCACCAACTTAGGTAAGTCCTTTGTTTTTACTTCGTTCCTTAATTAAAGAATAGCATATGTGCATATCAGCCTGTAGTTGCTTTAGCATTTTTAAATGTTTATTTATTTATTTTGAGACAGAGAGTGAGAGTGCACACAAGCTGTGGAGGGGCAGAGAGAGACAAGGGGAGAGAGAATCCCAAGCAGACTCTGGGCTGTCAGAGCAGAGTCCAGTGCGGGGCTGGATCCTACGTCATGACATGAGCCAAAATCAAGAGTCAGATGCTCCACCAACTAAGCCACCCAGACACCCCTGTTTTAGCATTTTTAATATCAACTTCTATTTTATAAATTGTCAATCAAAATGAAAGGCATGCATGGAAGGTTGGAGCACATTGCATAACTACAGAGTCAGTGTACGTAGTTAACAAACCTAGTTCTCCCTACATAGAAGTGTTTTTCCCCCCTACCTCTTAACTTACTTGAGTTTTTCTCCCAATATTTATTTTTACCAAAGTATTGTACTACATGTACACAAATCAAAAGGCAAAATGGTATTAATAAATTTATAATTAAAACCAGTACTCTGCCACATTACCCAACCTGATCTTCCACTTTCCTGAGAGACTACTTTTTAATAATTTTAGCAATTTCTCTTGTTATTTCCTATCCTATTGCTAAATAACATGTTTCTCTGACATTCTTGGATTTTTCAGTTTTGGGAAGCTGTTGCCTTTCCATTCCAAATGACAAGAAATTAGGTCCTAACATTCCCTGCAGTGTTCTGTCCCTGCACACTTTCCCATCCATCACATGTTACACACACACAATTTCTCCTCCTTCCAGAGTAGGTATAGTCACCATATTTGAACTTTAAAAAAAAGTTTTTAATGTTTATATATTTTTGAGAGAGACAGACAGAGCATGAGCAGGGGACGGGCAGAGAGAGAGGGGGAGACACAGAATCTGAAGCAGGCTCCAGGCTCTGAGCTGTCAGTGCAAAGCCCAAAGTGGGGCTCAAACCCAAGAACCATGAGATCGTGACCTGAGCCGAAATCAGACCCTCAACTGACTGAGCCACCCAGGCACCCTTCAGTGGGTTTGAACTTTAATTCAAATTAATGATTAATGTTTACATCATTGTTTCTATATAACTATTTTTATATCTAAGGTAAGGGGTGTACTATGATTGTTTTCCTTCTTATAGAATCTTTATATTTTCATGACACTAATAATAGCACTTTTTCTTTGATTTTCTACATACTTTCATTAATTTATCCCAAACTTTCTGCTTCAGCTCTGGATGGTCTCTAAACACATCCAAATCATCAAGTATTCTACTCATTTTATTTTCTTCTTAGATTTACCCTCCCTGAACCCAGTGTTACTCCCATCTCAAGGGCCTTCCATCAGCACCTCAAAGCCTGGAGCCTATTTCAGATTCTGTGTCTCCCTCTCTCTCCTCTGCCCCTCCCCACCTCGTGGTCTCTTTCTCTCTCTGTCTCTCTCTCTCAAAACTAAATAAACATTAAAACATTTTTTAAATTAAGCCAACTGATGAAAAGAGTTTCAGTTTTGTCAAACAGAAGTCAATTCAAAAACAAGAGCACATATATCAAGAAAATAGTAACAAACTCACCATGTTAATATTAGACAAACCAGAATTTCATATCTATTTGAGAGAGAAAGAGAGATACTTCATACTGATAATCAGTCTGCCAGATTGGTATAATAGTCATGATTTGTATACATCTTTTTATAAACTTTCAAAATATAGAAAGCAAAATGTGATAGAAGTACCAAAAAAATTTTTTGACAAATCCATACTCAAAATATAAGCCAGGATATAAGGCATTTTGAATATCATAACTAGCAAGCTTCTCTTAAAATATATATAAATGGGATGCTCAACAAAAAATATATATATCCTTTTCAAACACTTGATAACATAGACAAAATATATCCAAGTAATTTCAAGACAAGTGAAACTGCAGCTTTTTTGACCCAAAGCAGAAATTACACGGGAATGTTTGTGGATTGTGATGTAATAGAACTAGAAGTGGAAAACCAAACACAAACTACACAATGGGGATTTTTAAAAAATCCATATTCTCATCTCTAAATAAGTTTTATGCTAAATTTGCAAACTATTTAGAATGCAGCAGCAGTGAAAACACCATCGACCAAAACTTTGGGGGAACATGGGCTCTCCAGACTGCTCTCACTAAGGTCCAACAACCAGTCAGCCTGGGGCATGCCCCACAGACCCCTGTCATTTCTGGCACATATTCTCTTTGGACTTGGACTCCCCCAGACCGATCCCCCTGTTCTGTGTCTGGATCATGCGTACGTCATGGCCCATCTTTTCTTGAAATCAGATCCCATCTATTTTCTGTCTTTCTTGAATTCTTTAATTGTATTAAAACCCATATTAGCTGTGCAAACAGATCTTATAACATTATTTGGATACCTGGTGGGAGTAGAGGCTGCAATACACACTGCCATCTTTATCCCATCTCTCTCATTATTTTTGTTTTGTTTGAAGAGTCATAGAAACATAAGACATGAGAGTAGACAAAGTTCTTGAAATCATCTTGTCTAAATTCTTGTTTCATAAATGTTAAAACTTGTTGCAAAAAAATGTGAAGAGATCTACTTGAGATCCACAGAAAATTAAGTGTAAAGTTGAGATAGGAGCTCGGCTCTTATGACTGAGGTCTTTCCTTTTTACCATTCCACTTCCATCTGTGCAAAATATCCATTCTTCAAAGAACTCTGTGGATAATTTAGGTACTTATTAGAGCATAGCCAGGTTGGGTGAAGGACTGATCCAATGTATATGGTTACTTCCAAATGACAATAGCAGAGAGAATCCTGAAACTCTTTATATATTAATAGCAGGCATTGTATTTTTGTAGCTCTGGGAAAAATCTAAAGATTGTATCATTGGATCCTTTTATCAGCAGATATTATCATTCACATTTTGCAGACACAGACCTACATACAACTCAGAGATGTCAAGTGTCTTGTAGAACTAGTTCAGAACATGAACATGGGGCTTCTGAGTCTATATCCATGTTTTGTGTTATTCACCTCATCTATGTAAACATATCCTGCTTTCCTTTTAGAATATCCTCGAACAGAATCTGAATGGGAAAACAGCTTTGCTTTGAAGATGTTCCTTTTCCAGTTTGTTAATTTAAATAGTTCTATCTTCTATATTGCTTTCTTTTTGGGGAGGTAAGTCAACTTTATGCACATTATCTTTGCAGAGTGAAAAAGATTGCCAACCATTCCATTGCCAGTTTGTTAACAAGGGTGGCAAATTCTTGTCCCCTGCCTCGGAAAACTGCTAGTCAGTCTTCACATATGTTTCAATCGAAAGACTTTGAGCTACAGGAAAACTTCCACTACCAATTAAAGTTGGCATAAAAGATAAAACTTATATGCCATGCTTGGGCTGAATGGTGATTATCTAATCATCAGTGATGGTTTTGATAAATACGAAAATAATGTTTTTATAACCCTAGGTCACAGTTCCTTCGTGTGGAAACTTCTACCTATGGTGATAACATTTTTTTCCCTATCTTTGTTGCACAATATGAAAAAGAAACATATTAAAGTATGCTCAACACTCCAGCCAGTGCTGTGGAAACATACTGAAGCTAGAGCCATTTTAAACTAAACAGTCCTTCGCATTACATTAATATTCACTAGTTAGGCCCACAAAACATTAAAGATCTACAGGTGAAAGTGGAAAATTTCCTTTGGTTGGTTTCTCTGTACTTTCTCATCCCACTGGCATTGAATTCAAACATCACTTTTTTCCTTTTTAAGTCAGGTACTTTGATGTGTAAGCATGGCCTAAGTCAGCAGTTCAGTTCAGGAACAAGATGCACCAGTGAACATTTATGTCTGCCTACACATGCACTTGTTGTGATGCATTAGATGTTCTTCAGTCAACCCCATGTAAATGCTAATGAATTGAAATGGCTTTTTACAGATTTGTAGGCCATCCAGGAAATTACAATAAACTTTTTAACCGGTGGAGACTGGAGGAAGTAAGTAACCTTGTAAGGGTAGGTGTGGGCCTGGGCGTGGATATGCGACAATGACTATGGAAAGGGAGTGTGTGGGAAGAGAGAGAGACAGAGAAGTTGGAGACACAAGGTTTCAGGCATGCTGGAGATGCATTATTGGTAGAGAGTTCTTAAGAGTTCACTAATGAAGGAACTACATCTTTCCACAAAAGTGTGTGTACTTAAAAGTTAAAACCTAAAATCCTGACCTCAGCTCTTTAATTTTCTATCAAATCTATTTCCTCATTCCCAAAGCCCAAAAATTTAGCTCCAGTGATTGTTCAGTTTGGTGGAATTATTATTATCTATTTCATGGGTTTTTGAGCTTTTAAATATGTTAGGTTTCCTTGTAAGCAGGGAAATGCCATCCAAAAGAAATCTTACTTGAAACACCAATCTATAAGTATATAAATGTATGTCTTCCAAGTCTCATAGTTTTATATTGATTTATAATATGCATGTCATGGAAACAAAAGGTCTCGTATTGCTAGATGACAAGGTTAAACACATTGTATATTATCACTGAGACTGACAAATTGTCCTCCAAAATGCCAGCCCCTACTTATAGTGTCTGAGCCTGCTTCCTCAGATTTTTGCCAACAGAAACATTTTAATTTTTAGCAATATAAAATCTAAAAGATATCTCCTTTCGATTTCAGCTCCTTTAATTGTAAGATGGAGAACACTTTTTGTACAATTGTTGGATATTTTATATTTCTGTGTGTATGTGCTATTCTTGCTCATTTCCATTAGACTTTTTTTCCTCTGTACTAGTAATTTATAAACTAAAAAAATAGGCTCTAATCTTTCAAATTTGCTGAAGAGATTTCTCATTTTCTTGTATGTCTCAATTTTGTTTTGATACATTTTTTAAAAAACTCTAGAACATTTTTCAACTAAAATATCATTGCTGTTAATGACTTTGGGCATTTATATCATGCCAAATAAGGTGTTTTTAATTCTGAAAATTAAAAACTCACATTGTACTTTTTACTAATTAAAAAAAAATATTAACATCTTTAGTGCATTGGAAGCTTATTTTTATGTAAAGAGTAATCAAGATATCCACCTGCCCCAGTTAGCAATCACATATGTAATTAATAATACATTTTTTATCACTCAGCAAAATAAAATTTCATGACTTATTATATTCTACATCTGAAATCATGTCTAATTCTGGATTCTGTTCAGTCTCATTGGTCAGATTGGTTATTCCTTCTCTAGTTCAAAATTGTTTTAATTATTTTAATATAAAATCCAATTCAATATATGGTAGTATTATAAGAGCTTGTAATTTAGAGAGAAGCTAAGAAAGGATTCCCTGAGAAAACAGGTGTTTCCAGTCTCTAAAAATTTCCCCAAAACTCAAGGGAGTCCTCATTGATATTGTCTCCCTAGAGCCTTCTAGTTGATTGCAATAACAGGAGAAAGCCTAAAACTTCCTAAAGACCAACATGCTTCACATCATAGAAAACTGGCTCGGATGCTAACCTTGCTACTTACTAATTCTTTGCCCTTAATTTAATCCCTCTGAATATCTGTCTCCTCATCTATACTTAGGAGTAATACTTAGGTTGCAAAGTTTTTTATAAATAAGAGACAATTTGTATAACACACTTAGCACAAGCCCTGGTCTTTGGAAGGCACTCATTGTAGCTGATAGTTATCAAAGCTCTGTCTCCACAGTCACCTACCTGGGTATTATCCTCTCAGGCGAAAACAGATGAAGACCTTACAGAACTCCAGCTCTCCAGAAAGTCCTCAAATCAAACTTGCAATTTTCACTCATAGCCCAGATTATGGCTATGAGCCTTTCATCTACCCAGTTAGGGACCCAAGGCTTACTTTTTACCAGGAATGTTCAACTAGATTTAGCGTAGTGTGGGGAACAGAGTGGTACAGGCAGATAGATCTGCATATTGATGCCATTTTAGGAACTGCTGTCACCAATAGTTTCATTTAGTTGGATATTTTTACTCTTAAGTGTAAAGTTATTGGAATTCATCATTCTTCTTTGGGAATCCCAGAGAAATAATTCTAATACTGATATCCCAGGGAAATAATTCAAATACTGGTGTCAAGAAAAATATTTCATAACCATTATAGTCATTTTCCACAATATATATGGCATACATAATGGATGTATTTTCCAACAAAGTATTATTCATTTGGCAAAAAAAAATCAGTGAAATGAAAAATGTGAGTTTGTAATAGACCCTAGAAATTCTAGAACTGTACACGTAAATACACTTAATGGAAGATAAAAATTGACCCTGTGAGTTCAATCATACCACAAGCGCTATTGACACATACTCTAATCCAGCACTCTACTGGGTAATATGGAGTATACAAACGACGACGTCCTTTTCCTTTCTTGATGATGTTAATAGTTTCAAGAAAAGAATATAACCATGTCATGTAACAACTATTTTGTCTTTGGAGTCTTGACGATCTACATTCTAATTCAGTCCCACCTAAACCCATGATTTTAATATCTCCGAGTCTCAAGTTTTTCTTTTGTAAATTGTGATTAAGAATAGCTATCTCAGTACTATTGGTGATAGGATGATAAAACTGGATCATGAATGTAAAACCCCTGGCACAAATTATGGTAGCTATTTTAAACAAAGAAAAATACCTCGGTTTTATTTAAAAACATTTATGAACTGGCTCTACTGACCTTTGTTCATACTATGCTGTATAATCTATCACATAAATATGTTATGTAAATCTATATAAAATGTTAATAATGGCTAATATTTAATTAGCACATACAATCTGCCAGTACATTCCAGCAATTGTCCCTAACTGTTCTAGATATATTAATGCAGGAATTCTTTTTTTAAAAATATAGTTTATTGTCAAGTTGCTTTCCATATAACACCCAGTGCTCGTCCCAGCAAGTGCCCTCCTCCATTATTATGCTCATCTTCAAGATGAGGAAACAGAAATTTAGACTAGCTCTATAATTTGCCTACAATTATAGAAACATACTTCTAAATTGATGAAGTCATCAATCTGATTCAGCCAACCTAGCATCTGAGTCTGCACTTTGAACATTATGCTTTCCAGCCACCATTGGTATAGCATATAGGCACAATCGAAAACGTTAAGGATATTGATTTGGATAAGAGATGGCTGAATGATTGCTGACTCACACATGTAGATTGGATATAAAGTAAACATACTTCGTGTGAAAGGAACATGGGTACCAGAATCTGATAGTCCTGTCTGTCACCTAGTTTCATCATCTACAAAATGGAGATACTAACACCCATCTTATGAGGTTCTCAGGAGGAGCAAATGAGAAACATATGTGAAGGCCCCCAGCTCTATGTTGTCCACAGTCATATGATTTGGGTGGCAAGGGGGGGGGCAAAGGAATGAAAGCCTGGGCCTTTTGCCTGCTCATCCTTCCTCTTTTACTCATGGTAATTATAGACTCTCTCTTACCCAGTGAATTTTAGAGTTGAAGGACTAGATTTCTCCAAAGGGATCCATTATATGAGAGGGGCAGACCCACAACAACTACTTCTGCCCTATAAACCACAAAGACATAAAGGCTCAATTTTGACAAAATTACAAATGGCCTGTCATCCAGCTTCCCCACTTTGGCCTATGATTGTGGAGAGTGAGCCAATCACATGGTTCTGTAATGGTCTTTGTTTTCCCTTTCCACATAATAATACGCTCTGGTATTCAAAGCAACAAACACATTTGGTAAATAGAATTCATCTTTAGTGTTATGTGCAAGAGTAGAGGATTAGGGTGCAATAGACCAAGGCTTTCAGTTCCATTACCAACAGTCAACACTATATGACCTTGAAGAAGTTAATTTGCATCTTTGTGTCTCTCTATAAAAATAAAGAGTTTCAGCTTGCAGCTGTGATCTATGCCTGCCTCTGTAGCTTAGTAATTATTCTGTTTCAGACATTGCACAGAACCCATTTACCATATATATGCAGCAGAGCTCAGGGGGTCCTAAATTAATCCTAGAAAGAAGGGGCAGTCTTAAATGGGAGAATTGAGACTTCTCCACACAATAAAAATTACCACTGACAAGCCCTCTATCTGGCTCAGTTTAGGGAGTTTTAAATTACTGGGCTGGAACCAGGAAACCAGGCTCTTCATGTCCTAATTATCTGTTCCCTTTGAAGTCCCACTGGTACCAATTTGATAGAAATAGAAACTGTGGATCAAAGCTATAGTGACTATTGTTCTTATGAGCAGGACATTAACCCATTTCTAAAGAAACAGACCCACGCTTTCCTACCCAACTGTCTTCTGCAGTGCAAAGTTTTCAAGCAAAACACATCGATTGCCATGTTCATTGTTATCCCATTTTTTCTTTTTGGGGGTTCTAATGCTACCCTTTGTTGGATATCTGAAAAAGCAGAGAGGCACGGAGAAGGCAAAACGGTGTGATGCTGACAAGACATTCTGTGGCATGCTTTTATTACTAGAAGATACATTTGATGTAGATATTCCCTCTCTAGGATATAGAGCAGCTGCCTCCTATCTTGAGAGTGGGTTAGACTTATAGACTCGCTTCAGAAAAGAATGGGGAAAGGGCAAAATGAGTAACTTTACAGTAGAAATACCTGGCAAACATGGTATCAACCAAGTGATGAAGATTAATGTCACTAGGGATGTTGTGTGGAGAGCCTATAGCTTCTGATGAGAGGTGATGAAAATGATAATTTATGTCTGTGATCTCCTTCCATCCTCAAAACACATAAGCCCAGGCTAAACACGTGAAAACATTAGAGAATGTCGGTTTCTCAGCTTTGACACATGTACTTTGGTGACATATAAGGGGCAATAGAGGAGTCTAGTGCGTATGGGCATTATCTGTACTTTCTTTGCAAATTTTCTACATTTAAAATTATTCTAAGACAAAAAGTTTATTCTAACTTATACATTTTTCTATCTCCTGATTGTTAATAGATATATAGTATTCCAGAGCATTCATTAAATGGGATCATGCCTAATACAAACCTTGGCAGATAATAAGTGCTCATTAAAAGTTAGCTTTCTTGTTATTGCTGTTGTAACTTTGATCACTATTCCTTTATAATTACTGAAAATATTGCTATCAGGTGCCCTTATACATGTTCTGTCTCCTTGTTTTTTTTTTTTTTTTTTTTTATGCACTGAGATAGTGCTGCCTGGTTTTAGAATTTGCTGTACAGTTTGAAGGTGCTGTACAGTTTTAAGGAATGTACAACCAACTAAGAAGAGCAAAATCAAGGTGGTTGTTCTGTTTCAGTGTCATCCCAGTGGCTGTTTGATAGACCTCTGCCTGCAGATGGGAGTGATCATGTTTTTGAAGCAAATATGGAACAACTTCATGGAACTAGGATACCCGTGAGCACTGTATCTTTTAAACTTGCCTTATATATAGTTACAAAGAAGAAAGATAGAGGTAGTGTGCATAGTTCTTAAGAATTGGGACCTGTTAACCATACAGATGAAGGTTACCTGTCCTGCTGCTCACGAAATGTGTGACCATGTGTGAGTTAGTTAACTTTTCTGAGCCTTGGTTTTCACATCTCTAAGAAGGGGTCAATAGCTATACGTACCTTGAGAACACTGAAAAGGAGTAAAGGAAACAGTGCATGTCAAGTACCTAGTACTCTGTTCAACACCTTAAGATGCCTGTTGCTATTTTTAAAGCATTGTTGACAGTACAGGTTCTTGAGGATAAAAATAACTTTCTGGCTTCTTCTGGCTACCAAAAGACCAAAGTGGTTGTTGTTTAGCAAAGAGAGCCTCCGTTTATGCTCCTCCCTCAAGAAAGAATAAAACAAAGATAAAATTCTGGATAGGGAGGACTTGTACTCTTTATTACACCAAAAAAAAAAAAAAAAGTCATTAGAACAGGATTGACTGTAAAAACAACAAAACATATGTAGCATTCTATTTTGTCCCTTTAGGTAGGGTTCAACTATCTGAAACGCTGACATGTTGAATGACTACTTTTACATCATATAAAATATATTACTCTTCCAAAAACAGTGGGATACATTGTATGTAAAATAATGTGATATGGAAGATTTGAGGCCTAATCAAGTTTAAAAACATGACTCTTTTGAGGAATTTCTTTTTTTTTATTTTTTTAATGTTCTATTTATTTTTGAGTGAGAGAGAGAGAGACAGCGTTAGCAAGGGAGGGTAAGAGGGAGAGGGAGACACAGAATCTGAAGACAGGCTCCAGGCTCTGAGCTGGCTGTCAGCACAGAGCCCGACATGGGACTCGAATCCACGAACTGTGAGATCATGACCTGAGCCGAAGTTGGACGCTCAACCGACTGAGCCACCCAGGCGCCCCAAGGAATTTCTTAACTATAGAAGAAGGACTAGTTAATTGATGATATAGCTTCAGTTTAGTCATCAAATCATCCCATCATTGTTTCTCCTTGTTGGCCTTCAAATGGTATCAGGACATTTCAGAGCAGAGACCTTAGGACTGGAGAAGTGATATCAACTCTGAAATCTGCCATAAGATATTATGTTACACTTTAGGCAGGTAAGAGCATGGACTATGAAATATCTGAGACCTGGTTCAGATACTTTCTCTGCCTCTTGCTAAAGATGCTTATAATTTCCTTGACCTCTCTGTGACATTATTTTTAATAAAATAAGGGATTTGTGAAGATTGCATGAGATACCCAGTGATCTTTAACCTTAATGAATGACAGAATCTTTTTGTGAAAAGATTTGTGAAGAGATCCTCAAAATTTAAAACGGATGAAAATGAAGCTCTTGTAGATGAAGAGAGCATAGGGATGTAGGGAGGGAAGATTGGGTAGCCCACTCCATCGTTCATCTCCCTTCCTATCCTTGATTCATCTCTTTGAGACACAGGGTTTGGGAACATTATTTAAAAATAGCTAAGATTGGGTAGCAAATGCCCACCAGAGAGTCTGACGTGTTGTGATAGAAATAGCTTCATAAGCACCATCAAGATGGTATAGTAGTCATTATCTTATTAAGAATGGTTATTATTACCATTGTCCGTGTACTTCTATACATACCACAGACTTTGGATAGCACTTTTTCACCACGGCCTTGTCCAAGTGGTCAATGTGGATAGTATATATCAAATCCCAAATGTGCAATGATAAGGGACATCCTGTTGGTGTTCTTCCAAATCCAGCAGGAGTGAACCAGTCACTAAACAATCATTTTCAAAATTTGATAACATAGTTCTCTTTTTTAAAGAAAAATCTTAAGCAGACTGAAGGAAATAAAAATGAACCAATCCCAACCCCTTTTCCATCTTCATGAGGTCTCAGAGGCAACTTCCATGGGATAGACAGACACTGAATAACCACCCGACTTTTGGGTCTATGTTGTTCTTTCGACACCCACTAAGTATAGGTACATAATTAATTATATGTGAGAGTTGGAGTACTGTTCACTGAATCCTGTGGGATTCACTTTATTCTAGAGGTAATTGTCATCTAACCTTGAAATAATTAATTTCCCAGATGTCCCCACTATATGCACACTGGGATATTTCTGTGTCATGTAATTTCAAGACTGCCCCTATGCTAGGGAAATACTGTTGTTAATTCCTTTCCAAGTCTTTTAAATGGACCGAGACACAGATCCATCGCCTGTAAATTATTGTTCACTATACTAGCAGAATGTAATTGTTAATACTCAAATCCTTTATGTTCCTAAATTCAGAGGTGAATAGACTTGCTAAAAGTCACACAGCTAATACATTGCAGGTTAGGTATCTCTGGAAACCTTATCTAGGGTTCTGTTATTCAGTGTGGAACATGACTTTACTTGTGTTTCAAGAGCACAGCTCAGCTGGTTTTGGTTGTAAGCAATGAAGGGCTCAGATCTTATCAGAACAGGCAACATAGAAGTTTAAGTATTTATATAGGTTGGAGTGGGGGAAGGAATCATAGAAATGGGAATTTGTCTAATAAGTATCAGGAAACACCTAAGTATATGAGGGGGAATAAATCTCAGATACATATGTAGATATTTAAAGAGCTAGGAAGGCTGAGGCCTATTCTCTCATCCTAAACTTGGAAGTTGAGACTATGCAAATATCTCCAATTCCCAGAAATGCTTGGTGTACTCCCAGAGTAGTGATATTTCTCTTTTCTTAATGCACTATACATTGTTTATTACATGCTTAACTAACAGCTCAAAAGCCCATTGTCTCTTCTGTGATGTAGGCTGATCCAGAACTGGTGGTCACGACATAAAATCAAGCGAGGAGTACAAGATGCTTCCATACCTCAGTGGGAAAATGATTGGAATCTGCAGCCCATGAATATTCACGGACTGATGGATGAGTATTTAGAAATGGGTAAGGAAGGAAACTTCTACACAGCTATTTGGCTTTCTTGATACTCTTTTGTTAGTTCACACAGGCTTTTGTCCAAGAGAGAAAACCATCTCTGTCCTTTCCAAACCCAAGCATTCTAAAATACATCTGTACCTTTATCTCAACATAACTAGAGAAGAGATTAAAGAATTGTCCTTGGAAGGTTCACAGATTCTGTCCTCTGTCAGCTGTAACATTTGTCCAAAATGAAGAGTTTTCTCATAGTAGAACACCTAGCTTTAGTGCAGGTATTTAAAGGGAACAAAATAAAGCAGAATCCATTCCAAGTCAAAAACATACCATCCTGCCCCGATAAAGTAGTAATTATTTCTTATGATAAACCTTTGCATAGACCTGGTATGAGTTTAATTTGAGAAGCCCACTTATTTATATTAAGAAAATAAGGATTCCCACTCAAGCTGTTAAAATCTTTCTGTATTGTCTTGACATTTGCTTTTACTCTGGACTTTAGTTTTCTCATCTATTAAAAAAAAAAAAAAAGACAAGATTAGATCTCTTACGTCCCTTCTAGAGCTGAGCATTTTTTCTTCAAGCCCTCCTCTTTGACTTTTTTTTTTTTCACTCTTTCTTCATGCTGCATGGTCTAGTGGTGGAAAACACATAAACTTTCAATCCAGTGAGGTCAGAGTTTAACTGCAGGTGTTAACATTTTTAGCTGTTTACGCTTTTGAAAGCTTACTTAACATGTATGAGCTATAATTTTCTCAGCTGCAAAATGTGATGAGTATATTTACCTTGTAGGGGTATTGAAAGTATGAAAAGCAATTTATGTAAAGTACCTAATATGGCACAAGAAATTACTCAATAAAATGATATTGTTTATATTGCTAATTATGTAATGCACTCCCTTTCCAGTTTTGCAGTTTGGTTTTACCACCATCTTTGTTGCGGCTTTTCCTCTGGCACCTCTTTTGGCCTTATTAAACAATATCATTGAGATCAGGCTGGATGCCTACAAATTTGTCACCCAGTGGCGGAGGCCTCTGCCGGCGCGAGCAACCGACATAGGTAAGATTCAGAAACTAAATGGTTCTTGCATTGCTAAGGCCAAGAGGTGTCTTGATCTTAGCACCATGTAGGTTTCTATTGTTGAGGTTCCCTCCCAACTGTAACAAAACTGAGCAATTTGGTTAACAAAATAGTGAAATGAACATTAACTTACTTGGGAGTGTGTTTATACTAAACATGCTATTTCATGAACTTGTTTTTAACTAAAAATGATTCTATATGCACATTTCCATGTTAATAAAAATAGCTCTGCCTCATTCTTTATAATTTCTTTGCCAATTTCTATGATATGTTGTGTGACATTTCTAAAACCTTATTCCCTTAAATCGAGATGTTTAGATTGCTTCAGTTTTTCCTCTTATAAACAACACTGAGGTGAACATACATCTTCATACATATTTTGGCTGATTATCTCCTCAAGATGAATTTCTCAAGTGGAACTCCTATGTCAGAGAGCATGTTCATTATTTTTTTTACATTTAGTATAATGCTCTCCATCCATTTAACATTTTAATTTCTCAACATGTTGTCTAGAAATATTGTGAAAATTGATAGTCTTCCCAGGTATAATAAGGGTTCTCTTTTTTTTTAATGTTGTTCTATCCTCACCAGTCTGAGGAGAAAAACCATGTGATCTTGTTATGTTTCCTCACATGTTTATAACTATGAGACTAAGTATATTTGTATTTCTTCTCTACTAACTGTGGATGACCTTTGGCTGTTATATTTGATTTCGTAATCTTTATCTCCATGTTCAGAATTGCAAACATTTTCAAATGCAGGTTTTTAATTTTTCACTCCATCGTGAATAAGGTTTTAAAATGTGTATATCATCCCATTGATATATCTCCCTTATAGTTGTTATTACTTATGGCATTCTTAGAAAGTCCTTTAGAACTCCCAATTTTTCACGATGTATTTTACATATATGTGTGTTATTTGGTTGTCTGTTGGCCCTTTATGGTTTTATTTAAATTGTTGATCTAACGAATTTGTTGTTAATAAAGGGGTTAAAAGATATCCAGCTGGGTTTTTTCCCCTAAAGAGTGGCAAATTTTCTGACAACCATTTATCAAATATTACATCTTTCCTAACTTGTTTGAATTACCTTTGTTATAAAAAATTCTATATAAACTTGGGCATATTTCTAGAATCTCCATTTGTCCCTTTGATCTGACTACTTGTTTTTGGCATGCTATTTTAATAAACTGCAGTTTGGTAATAGAAATTCTAAGTATATGAAAAAGAAAATTCATACTTCTTTTCTTTTTTTGGGAATTTTCTGGCTAATATTGCAAAGTTATCTTTTTAAAATTTAATTATATAATCATATATGTGTGTATATACTCCACCGCCAACATAATTTTTTTAAATATACTACTAATCTGCAGAGATTTAATGCTACTTAACTTGAGTTCCCATTTTTTAAAACAACTAAAATTTTTACTGTTATTTAATTTAGGTATGTTTATTATTTCATTATTAAAATAATATAAGCACATTAAAGAAAATCTGGAAAATAAATCAAAAGGGAAAAATCAAACCCCATTCCAGATTTAGCTAGTGTTATTGCACTTTCCAATGCAAAATTTATTACTTTTTTTATTTTTCGTAGGTTGTCTTGCTCAACTCAGACAATACAATGTATAAAAATAGTTAATATTCATTCTTCCCTCTTTCCCTTCTACCTCAGGGAATCAGTATTATCAATTAGGCATTATACTTTGTCAGTGTTTTTCTTGCTCATACAAATATACAAAAATGCACACTTACGAATTCTGCATTTTTTCCTTCATGAATATCCCCTAGCTCAAAACATATTGGTGTGATTCATTTTGATAGTGTAGTAATACTCATAATATAGATGTATGTTAAATTTTATAGTCATTTACTTAGTTTTCGCAAGCAAAGAATAAACATACATAAATATAACTATGAATAAACATATACATAAACAGACATAGATATTATATATATTGGATATCACATATCCACAGATGTGTGTAATCAGTATATCTCTGTAGTACAGATCCCTAAAAGAAGGCCTACCAAGTTAAAATGTACTCACATTTTAATTTTGAAACATATCACACTGATCACCACAAATATTGTAATAGCTGTACTTCAAACAACTATGTCAAAAGAATTTCTGTTCCCACAGGCTCTAAATAGCAGTGGATGGTAAGAGACCCAAATCTCCTACAATCTGATGATTAAAAAAAAATCTTATTTTTTGAAGGGCATTTCTCTGAAACACTAATTTTCAACTAGTAATTGAAAATCTTTATTTCTTGATTATTTGCATTTCCATAGCAAATTACTCATCTGTATTGTTGGCCCATTTTTCTCTTGGGTAGTTTGCCTTATTAAAATTTTAAGACATATTTCTGTATTTTGTATAATAACCTTTGTTTTTTGTGAAGCAAATTATCCCTGGCAATTGTTTTCTTTTCACTGAATCTTGTTAATTTTGTAAAAAGATATGTTACATTTTGATGTATTCAAAAATTTTAATGAATTCTGATTTCTTGTCTCATGACTTTTTATGTCATGTCTATTTTTATTTTTTTCATTACAACTCAATATAATAAAATATTATAAAGATTTTGAAAAATAAAGAAAAGAGATGGAGGGGTGGGGAAAGTTTCCATGCTATCTGATTACCTTTAGTATTTTTGAGTATTTCTTTCTAGGACTTTTTTTGTATCAATATGTTTAAAATGACATTTAATCCTATTTCAAACATCACTTTTGACTATAATCAATATTATATGGATGCTGTACACAATTTCAGAGGCTTTTTTGTGTGTCTGTATGCCAGATTGGGAAAGTCCTGGGTCTTGACATCAAACGAGTTTTACTCTTTTATACTTTTACTTTACAAAGGTACTTGAAACAATTCCTAATGATACTTTAATTTTCAGATCTTTCAAGGTGAGATCAACCTTCCCTCTGTGGAAAAGTATTCCGTAGTTGTCCCATCTGTAGTGACATATTGTACTAAAGAAAGTAAACAATGAATAGAACTGTGATCCCAAAATAAGTAAAACATTCTCTCCAAAGATGATTCATTAAACAGTTTTAATGTTTTTCATTTTGTTTCCTATCTTTTCTCTTTCTTCCACCAGGTATCTGGTATGGAATTCTTGAAGGAATTGGTATATTGGCTGTGATCACCAATGCATTTGTAATTGCTATTACATCTGATTACATCCCACGTTTTGTCTATGAATACAAATATGGCCCCTGTGCAAGTCGTTTTGAATACGGTGAAAAGTAAGGTTGACATTTACACAGTTTTCTGATGTATTTTGTTTGTGATTGAAATGAGAACTCATTGGGAAGTGTTTTTTTTCTGTGACCATTAAGGGTAGTGCTTTTAATCATTGCACTTAAAATGTGCTTATTGGATGAAATCAAGTGGGATAAAAAAGGCAGCAGTACTTTTTATGCAAAAATTTTAAAGTCTATGTTTTTACCTGTATGCATCACTGGTATCCAAACGTTAAAAACATTATAATGTATTTATTTTTTTTAATATTTTTATTTATTTCTAGGAGAGAGAGAGAGAGCGTGAGCAGGAGAGGGTCAGAGAGAGGGAGATACAGACTCTGAAATAGGCTCCAGGCTCTGAGCTGGCAGTCAGCACAGAGCCCGACGCGGGGCTCGAACCCACAAACCGCTAGATCATGACCTAAGCGAAAGCTGGACGCTTAACTGACTAAGCCACCCAGGCGCCCCTATAATGTATTTAGAAGTCAAATTCAGAGCTGAAAGAGACATTAGAAATCATGCAACGCAATCTTCTGACTATATTGATAAATAAACCGGGCCCACACTGGTTAATCAAATTCCTGCAGGGAATAAAGCTGATTGCAGGGAGAAACAGAGTATGAAGGAAATGTCAGCTACACGATGAGAGAGCTTTCAAAAGGAGTTTATAGCTAGCGATTTTAAGGTGCAGAAAATATTGCCTTGGATCTGTCTTTTTTTTTTTTTCTTGTAACTAAAATATGAGTCCATGATTTAGAGTAGGGTTTCTCAACATCTGCTCAATGGACATGTTAGACCAGATAATTTTACTTGCGGTGAGGATAGGGATGATTCTGTGCATTGTAGAATATTTAGCAGAAAGCATCCTTGGCTTCCACCCAGTAGATACGAATAGCAACCTCCCTGCTCCCCAAGTTGTGATAAACTAAAATTGTCTTCAGATATTGCAAAATGTCCCCTGGGGAACAAAGTCACCCATTTTATAACCACTGTTTTAGAGGAAATGTGTTTTTCACATCTTTGTTTCTTGAAAGCAAGTATTAGGAAAGAATGTAAGAGAGCACTGGGCATAGAACAGAAATCGGTGTTTCAGCTGCAGACTAGTCTTGCATGTGGAAGCAGTGATGGGAGACAGATAAAGTGATAGAAGAAGCCACTTCAGTCCCGCCTCAGGAGCACCTTTGGGTTGCATCTCATTTAGATGCCAGGCATGTGCCCCAAGACACTGAGCTCCGGTTTATGAAGAAATCACGCCTTAGCTCTACTGATGAACTCATGTTTTCTCAGAACACTGAGATGCCTTTCTGAACATAAACATCCCAGTTTTTCAAAGAGAAGTAATAAAGACATAAAATCTTATTTTGTATTTTGGAGTCTTGTCAAGGTACTTTAACTTAAAATCAGACACCCTAGATTGAAATTCTAACTTTGCCTTTTACTAAAAGGCACAGTCATCAATCTGGACCTATAATTAAGAAATAGTGTATAAAGTAACATTTTACAAACTGTAAAAGACTATATGAATAAGCCACTTTTAGTGTTAATAGTGAAAAACCAGAAACAGTTTTTCTTAATTTAATATAGTCTAGACGCAGATTTTAAGGGTTTCTAGTACGAAGGCATGTTTGAGAGCCCTTCCTTAAAAGTGTTGTTTGCTAATATCTTTGCTTCCACCTAGTGGTAGGTGAAAATGAAATTGGTTGGTTATCTGCTCTGTATTCATTTCAAGTCCTGCCTTTCAGGCAGATAGCACTGGACACCTCTGCATTCAGTGACTAGATGTAGAATAACTTTAAGAAGAGATGTGGAGGACTTCTGTGAGATTGAAACTTCACCTTCCTAAGGCCGTCCTGTTATTTAAATTTTTTCCAAGTATGCTTAGCAGTTACTAAACTGGAGTGGATTCATGCGGATCAGAATTTTTCAGACCAAGATAGCAAAAGGACAAAATGGCAGTGGAGGGGAGGGTATTGGCAAGAGAGCAGTTAAAATGACAAATCATGGGGTCTGGGATGGACAGGCAAGGAAGTGAAACTAGTGCAGTCCTTTACTTCAGAATTCAGGGTTTACAATGAGATAGATGTACATTTGAATCCAAGTTTTAACGGCTGTTTGTCCTGGTCAGTGATTCACAACATGTGTCTCCTTTAGGATCCACAAGGTCGATACTGTTTTCATAATAATACTAAGATATTCTTTTGCTTGTTTTGCTATAATGACATTGGTACCGATGATATGAATAGGATAGTGGATAAAATAAATATTCTGGTGGTTTTGTGTAACTGAAAGCAGTGGTACCAAAAAGTATAGCAATGACTGTATTCCTCACCATTGTATTTTAGAAAATACCAGTAAGAAAATTCAGAATGTCTTTGATGAAGCAATAATAATTACTACATTTATCAAGTCCTCGCCCTTGAATAAGTGTCTTTTTGGTATTCTGTGTGACAAAATACAAAGGTGATAAAGCATTTCTCCTACATACTAAAGTGCGGTGATATTCGTCTCAGAGTAAACCTCTTGCATGATTGTGGATTTGCAAACTACACAATATGTTCTTAACATGAAATAATGATTGCCAGATAAACTATGATTATTCAGTCTTGAGTGTGTAGTAGACACTCTTCTAGAAAATAGACAAAACTAGCTTGTCACTTTAAGAAAAATAACTGACATATGTGTTGCCATTAATAAAGTTCAGGTTTTAAAGTGAAAATCAAAATTTTGGAGAATTTTATCTATCACTGAGCTTGAAAGTTTCCCAGTACTTCCAGAGTTTTCCCTGATAAAAATCAATGGTGATATTAACAATTATGCTTTTTGTAGTCTATGGTAAAAATATTTGGAAGATCTGCATAATTAAAGAAACAAATGTTTCCCAAATGACCCAGGTTTAATGTCACAAAATTATATGTGGGTAATTTGAATTCAAAATACAAGACAGACCTGTAGATTTTAATGTAAAATCCATATAAAACATTTATGAATTCTTTAAGACTCCACAGTACAATTAACCTTTAAAAAATGACCATAGGTAGAACTTTGGTATAATATCAATGAAAAATATCAACAATTATTTGAAGTGCTATTAAAATATCCTTTGTTTCAACTACTTATCTGTGTGAGGCCAGGCTCTCTACTTACTCTTCAACCAAAACACCATACTGCAATAGATTTCATGCAGAAACAGATGTGAGAATGTAGCTGCTTACTAGTAAGACAGACACCAAAGGATTTACAACATGTAAAACAATGTCATTCTTCATGCTATATTTTTTGGAACATCGCTTTTTTTCTTTAAAAATGTGCTATTTATATCTATTTGTAATGAGTTTGATGAATTGTTTTAAGTGAATTAATAAATATTTTCTAAATTTGTTTTAATTTATAATGTGTAAATAGCAATACATA
The DNA here is from genome assembly GCF_003009895.1 of Hyaena hyaena. Taxonomy (NCBI): domain Eukaryota; kingdom Metazoa; phylum Chordata; class Mammalia; order Carnivora; family Hyaenidae; genus Hyaena; species Hyaena hyaena. The sequence goes on along the minus strand of NW_024081387.1, from coordinate 197,759 downwards.
TATGTTCATGTAAAAAGATCCTTGGGATCCTAGTAATTTTTTTAAATGTGAAAGTTAGCTGAGCTCAAAAATCTTGGGAAGTGTAGGCTTGGAGGAAGTTAGTCTCTGTAAAACTTAGTTTTTTAATCTATATGATGGAGATGATAATGTATACGTTCTAAGGTTATTGTAAAAAAGTTAACTGAAAACAATTTAATACCTCACCATCAGGATAGAGATTTCCACCTCTTTTGTTCATTGTCAAATACCAAAATAATAATTTTTCTAACAAATTATAAGTCCTTAATAAACATATATTGAACAATTTAATAAATCACAAATACACATGCTTAATTAGCCAGATAGTGTGATTTGCATGTATATTTATAAAACATTTATTTATAGAGTATTAACACATAGGAAGTAATTAGCACAACGCTTAGTGCATAGTCAACACTTAATAAATGTGATCCAATGAAAGGGGAAAAACAGTGGACAAGAGTCTGTCTCATTAAAGTAAACTTACATAATAATTGAAGTTAGAGTATTAATAGGGCTTACTGAATCCTGTCATATGTAATGAAGGAATTGGACCAGAAATTTATAAATCTCTGAATCACATGATACTTTTCTTTTCTCCCAGTTGTTTAAAGGGATATGTCAACAATAGCCTATCCTTCTTTGACCTGAGTGAGCTTGGTATGGGAAAATCTGGTTATTGCAGGTACTTACTTATAAATTATAATTATCTTTTCTTCTTGCTTTTATCATTCCATCTTCTCCCTCTACATTCTAATAAGCCCATTTCAACTGTCATTTTGGAGTTTTGGCAAATTAAAAGCCTTTGAGGCCTCCATGCTTTGGTCTCTGTTCTTCACATTGTTTGTCTTGTGGGTTTCAGGTATCGGGACTACAGAGGCCCTCCATGGAGTTCCAAACCCTATGAGTTCACTCTACAATACTGGCATATCCTCGCTGCTCGATTGGCCTTCATTATCGTGTTCGAGGTTAGTCACAGGCTGATAAAATTTCTGTTGGTAAACTCTTTTCCGACTGATGTATTAGTTGACTCTTTGAAGTCAGTTCCTCACTGACTTCCAAAAAAGAAGTTGTGTATATCCCAGTAAAAGATTCAGATACAGTGAAACTGCTATAAGAAGTGCAAGGAAGCAAAAGCTGAATAATGTAAGAAGGTAGGTCAGTGGGTATTTACACCAGAAAACTAGTATAAAAAAAGCTATTAATGGTTCAACTGAAAATTTAGCTTTGAGCCTCCTAGTAACCATATTTAAAAAGGAAAGGATGGTTTTCATCATATGATGAAAGAATCTATACTTATTCATTGGGATTAAGAAACATACTTTCTAATCAACTTAATTACAGTTGACCACATGTGTGTTTGTATATTTCCATAAATGATGCCTGAAACACTTCCATAAAATGTGCATAGATTTTGATTATCAGAGTCATACAATATTAGACTGTAGTCTTGTGAAGAAATTTTGGAGATGCTACAGTATTGTTACCTTCCTTAGCATATAAGAAGCTTGATACCATGAAGAATTTAGTGCTGGAATATATTGAGTATCTATTCTCTAAGGTACCATCAAGTTCTATGGAAAACCTTTGAATGCATCTGGTTTTTTAGAGAGAAAAAAAGGAGCCATACATAAAACTTTCGGAAAAAGTTTTTTTAAAGGTAGATGTACCTCTCCACTGATCTCTAAAAAAATATGTCAGATTTTTTTTTTTTTACAAATAGTTTATTGTCAAATTAGTTTCCACATAACACTCTGTGCTCATCCCCATAAGTGTCCTCCTCTATGCCCATCCCCCACTCCCCCCCACATCCATCAGTCCTCAGTTTTTGTCAGCATTCAAGAGTCTCTCATGGTTTGCCTCTCTCCCTTTCCCCCACCATTTCCGCCCTTCTTCTCCCCCTTGTTCCTCCGTCAAGTTCCTCCTAATCCTCCTATACGTGCAAACATATGATATTTGTCCTTCTCTGCCAAAATATGTCAGATTTTTTAGTGAAACATCCTTCATCCATAAAATGAAATGCTTACCTCTAAGGTTTAATCCAGGATGAAATTCTATTTACCTAATGAATCCATGAGTCTATAAAAATGTCTCCTGATGAAGTGTGACTTTTCACTTTATTACAGGTAGCAGAAGAGAGGTTAAGGCATATTTCCAACCCAATGATTCTAAAAAGTCTTCTTGTTATTGTGTGTGTGTTTTAATGTACTTTCTTTTCATCTTCATCTTCTTTTGGAACTCAAATGAACAGTCTTAGTCAAATGCCCCAATTCATAGCAACCTATCATCATGGATACAAATGATTCCCCCTTTATTTTTTTCTTTATTCCTCATTACTAATTCCATTACCTACCCACTCTAAAAGCACCCACTCTTTTTTCTTCAGTAGAAGTTTTTCCACATGTTTATTTAAACAGATACATATGTATGTATAGTATCATTTTAAGTGTTCTTTTTTCAAAATTCAATTGTATTATGCAATAACTCATTTTTATCTTTTACCCATTTTACTTTTTTAGATCTAGAGAGAGATCTTTCTATGAGGTCTATCCATATTTAGATAATTTCTTCTATCTACTTATGTATGATAGTTCATTGGTTTTAAATACCACAATCCCCTGTGGATGGGTACTTGGGCCTACAATAATTCTCTCTACCTCTATAAATCTCTTATTATAAATTTTGGACTTGTTACCTTCTAAACATATTTAAGGGTTTCTTGGGAATATTATACTCAGGTTTGGAATCTTTTACATGCATACTTAATTTCACATAATACTAACAGATTACTCTCCAAGAAGATTTTCAGCAGATCTTCATATTATGTGAATTTCTAATATTTTGCAATTTAATAAGAATAAGGTAATATTTTGCCTTAATTTTTTTAATCTATTAACTCATGTCATCAACTTTATTACTAGAAAACCATTTTGGTTTCCTTTTTTGTGAATTTATAAACTTGATCTATTTTTGGCTGGGTTTCTAGTTTATTTGTTGCCAAATTATAAGATTTTCTTACATGTTCTACATATTAGTCTTTACCAGTTATAAACATACCAGATATGTGTTTCTTTTTCATAACTTATTAATTTTATCCATAAACAAATAATGTTTAATTTTGATGTCATCAGAAAAACTTTCATTGTTTTCCATTTAAGGTTTTTGCTTTCTGTGTGTGTCGTTTATTTAAAAAATTTTCTTATCTCCAGTTCAAAACTATATTCTATTACATATTTTACTATTAATTTTATAATCTTACTTATCACACCTTAAAGGTAGCTGAACGCTTTATAGAGACTGAGGCAAAAGCTTATTTTTCTTTTATTTTTTATATAGTGCTATAATTTTTGCACTGCTGTTTACTAAATAATATATTTATCCACTGATTTGTAATATTCCAAGTTCCTAGAGTAGATGTGTCCCTGGCCTCAGTGTTCTGGTTTCATTACTCCATTTGTTTATTCCTATTCCCTATCACACTATTTAAATGCCACGGCTTTGGAATATATCATCATATCTGATAAAGCCAGCTACTTCCTACCCCTGCCAAGTTTGCTCTTATTTTTAAAAGTTGCCCTAGCTCTTTAGACTTATTAATCATTTATATACATTTCAGAGGCCATTTTCCATGGTCCCCCAAATATCGTGCAAGGATTACAGTTAGAATTACATTTATTGAAAACACACGTTGACTTATTTACAAAATCTGTGCTGATTCATTAATAAACATGAAACTTATTCAAACCATTCTTACATACTTTAATAGAGTTTTAAAATATTCTCTTGCTTGTTCATTCCCATTTATTCTCAGAAACTTTGTAGATATTTTTATTGCTATTATAAACACTGTCTTAGCCTCCATTCTGATTTGATTGATGTGCGCTAGAATTCTAATGGTCTTTTCTCACAAGTGCAAAGTTCCTTGTTTAAGTCTTTCATTGTTTCTAACCTTCTGTCTGTTAAATCTGTTGGACTGTCTTTTGCAAATAAGGACAGTTTTGTCTCTTCATTTGCGAGGTTTCCGCCTCATTACTCTGTCTTGCCTTACTGTGTTGCTGGAAATTTCAGTATGGTGTTGAGTAGCAGCAGTGTCAGCAATTATATCTTGTTTCCAAATTTAATGGAAAATACTTCAGACTTTTTTTCTTTAAGTACAATATTTGCTGTAGGTTTTTTATTTAAGATACACTCTGTCAGTTTAAGAAAATCGTCATCTATAACTGGTTACAAGAGTGCTTTGATAAATGGTAAACTTTAGCCTTTTAAAAAATAGATTTTTTTAAAACACTGAATCACTCTCTCTATTTGAATCCATTTATAGCTTCATTTATTACCATTGTATAGGACTCAGAGCATATTCTTCACTGTTTAAATTATAACAAATATTTTTGATTTTTATTTCTATACTTTTGAGACACATTGCTGGATATTTATGTGCATACCAACTATCTGATCAGGAAAGAAAGTCCTGATCTACTTTTCTATGGCAAATATGATGGGCTTTACTGTGATCTACTATGCAGTGCAATTTCCTGAGGCACTGACGTAAACCAGTCAAAAGTACCATGAATTCCTCCTTTCCACATAAAGAGATGGTTGTCACAAAGTTCTGTAGATAAATGTTTGATTTTCTCTCACACATTATCCTAACTCTATCAGTATCAGTTTCTTTTCTGAGCAACTGAAAGTTCTTCTCTTCTCCATGGGAAAAGAAAACGGATGCATTTTTTATAATGGGTGATGATATTTAAGTGGTGCTTCTATTGTGCCAAGCCCTTCTTTAACCCCTTCACATGTATCTGCTCATTTAATCCTCGTAATAACTGTTAAGGGATATCATTATTGTCACCATTTTAGAGATTAGACACAGAGAGCATAGGTGATTTGCATAAGATTACACCACTAATGAGTGTCAGAGAACAGTTCAGACATGCGCGGTTTTGTTGAGCCTCTGAACTTTTGACCCCAGACTTATTATTTCAGTTTTTGATCCTGTCGTTTTTATATACAATACTTTTGGCAGTCTATTCTTAAACATTAATACATTTTTATCATAAAGGAATTATGTAATGGAGACAACATTTTTTCCAATATTTGAACTTATTAGTAGAAATTCTATAAAATGCACATGCTGGAGATTGAGCCCACAGTCCCATAGAATACAGTCATGGGCAGACTGTTTTATGTGGCTTATACACTGTGATTATGATCTATCAGACGTGAGTTTTCCCTGGATGTGATCTTTCTCATCTCTATATAACAATGCATGTTATAATAGGATTCCATAGTTTATAAGGATTTTATAGATGTGAACTTAAGATTCACGCAGTGTTTATAAAGTGATTGTCAACATGTGGCACCTAAAAGAGGAAAGAATTCTCTTTTCTCCTAATACTTATGTGATGGAAGACAACAGTGTAATTGTTCCAATATAATTTCTTTAAAATTTTTTAAGTTTATTTATTTTGAGAGAGACAGAGAGTGTGTGTGCGTGCCAGCACAAGTGGAGGAGAAACCCAAGCAGGTTCTGTGCTATCAGAGCGAGGCCTGACTCAGGCCTTGAATTCACAAACTGTGAGATTGTGACCTGAGCAAAGATCAAGAATTGGATGCTTAACCGACTGTGCAACCCAGGCACCCCCAGTATAATTCCTGAAAATATTAATATTCTAGGTGGTATATTCTGAGTTCTGTTGTTTGATTGTAAGGCAAATGCAACATTGTTCATGATCTGTTTTATAATTGGCATTCCACAATCTTTAAAAAGTGTACTTTCTCCTCTTAAATTTGCAGCACCTTGTTTTTGGGATCAAATCATTCATTGCATACCTGATTCCAGATGTACCAAAGAACCTGTATGACCGAATACGACGGGAGAAGTACTTAGTCCAAGAGATGATGTATGAGGCTGAACTAGAACATTTGCAACAACAACGGAGAAAAAGTGGTCATCCTGTTCATCATGAATGGCCTTAGGGGCAGAGTGGGAATGACAGCAACCTTAAATTCTAGGGGGGTCCAGGAGGAAGGCATACCTGGCAAACCATATGTATGATATGTTACTTGGAAATGCATCACAGCCATCTCTGGGATTTGGAATATCCAGGCATCTAGGGAAGGAAAAGATGACTCGTGGCATCTAAATGGTTAGACTGACAATGCAGGAAGCCGGGATCTAATTCTCAGAACCAGCCTCAGGGAGTTGTTTGTTTGGAGACCTCCACCTTCCGTCAGCTGCAGTGTAACAGGAATGGTGATGATGAGGTTTCTGGCAACAGTTTTCCATGGAAATGTTCATAAGCCAGGCATGCTGAAGGTATCATGCGGTCTTCAGTCACATACTAATCTGACTTTGGAATCTTAAGTTGAGTTGAGATACAAAAAATGACTTACGTCAATTATTGCCTTTGCTGCCAGAATTCCATGTCCCTTCAGCTTACAGGTTTGGGGAATTTTATTGGTTTTTTTTTGTTTTTTCTTGTTTGTTTTTTTCCCCTGAGTTTATGGATCTGTGCCACAAGGAATTTATGCTGCTTTACATTGACTATGCAGTTGAAGAGTTGCACACCACCTTTAGTTGTCAAACCAAAAATCTAAGATTCTAAAAAGAATCCCATTCATTGAAATGGATTCTATTGCATCGGCTACATTCAAATATGTTGTATCACGGTCAGAACAAGGTTCCCTGCCTTTTTTTTAAATTACATATTAGTAGAGCCACATACTTAAAAAGTATGGGTGTTTATTCTCATATCATTTAGAATACCACTCATCCATGTTTTACTGCGGAGGGCTGTTTTATAGTATTTTTTATTTTTTCCTCCTTAGTTTATTATAACTACTCCCACAGAATAACAGAATAACTTGAAATGCTGTAAATATGTTGGTTTTCCTTGTACTTTTGCACCTTGGCAATACGTAATGCAAGTTACATTTTGTGCAGCTCTGAGATCAGTGACATAGTATGCCATTGTGACTTATTTATTCAGGAAATCAGAAGCCAAATGCTTTGCAACACGTTAAGCTTTTCTAACAATGTGCATTTTTGTTCATGAGCTAATGAAAACAACGCATGAATATAAATTTATATTGTTTGTAAGCACACACACATTTTTTGTTTTATTTCTTTTTTCATCAGTGAAGGGGGTTTTCTGTTATTGTTTCTTTGAGAGATTGATTTGTTTGATTTTTGAAAACTCCTTAAAACCAAGATCAAATCAACTGTGCAAAGACATGGTTTTGCTTTGTTGTGGAGTTGCTATTTCGGTGTCAACTCTGTGAGTGTTCTTGTTCACAGACAGATGCAGTGGGAATGATGAAACATTCAAGTAAGGAAAGTCTGGTGGAGACATAAGCTATGGGAGCAGGTGGGGAAGAAAGAAGAGAGTTGAAGTAAGGGAATATATGGGAGAAATCAAGACACCTTTCCTTGCAAAACAACCAAAACTGATCTCAGTTTTCCTCCCCTGGGAATGGGGTGGCAAATTACATAGACTCACACATTTCCATATATATATAATATACATATTATATATTATATATATATATTTGTGATTATTATTTGTCCAATTAAACAAAGCACCATTATTTCCAAAATGTATAAATACCAGATTAAAGACAATGGAAATAAAACTGCTTTGTATATATGCTAGAGTATCTCTAGTAAGAAAATTTTAAAGTTTCTCTTACTGGAAAACTAACATTCTAACCCTGAAAATGTTTTTTGGACTGTTTCTTCTTTTACTCCAGGGAAAAACTGACAGCTTATAGTTGTTCGTTGGTTTGTTCTTGTCAAAAATGAACACTTCCCTACTTCTCCTCTGATTCTGAGCAAAGGGAAAGACCCCAGACTCTAAACTTCCCTCCCAATTCCTTGTCACCAAGGACTCTTACATTCAGCTTCCTCAGAGGTCCTGTTTCTGCCACCTGCTAGTCACAACTAGTTCCACTAACTCCACAAAGGAGTTTTAAAGTCCTTTTTTGTGGTATCTGCAGCATTTCCTTTTCTTTGTTAGTTGAATGTATGCCATGCCTAAGGATAAATGTTCTGTATGCCTATTGAAGACATAAATGAACCTGATGTGTAGTTTCCAAATTAGGGACACAAGACAAAGACATTTGTCTTGCAGTAGAGCAAAGACTAGTGATAGCCACACCCTTGAGAATTCTTTCTGTTTTGAGTTATTTTTAACACCATCAGTGTTTAAAAGTGTATTGATTGCCTAGAGAGAAAGAAAATGAAAAGAGAAAGGTAGTTATAATAAAAAATTATAAACATTGATTTAGGCATTGCCTCCTCTGAAGATTTTCAAGACCAGTAGAAAAATAGAGAATCAATGAAAAAGTTACCTGAAATTTTCCCTTTGTGAAACAATGCAGTAGAATCTAGCTATGCCTTCATGGTTGTTGACAGCAAAATTTTGACAGCCCCTCACAGTATGTGAGTTTTAAATCACTCTGATTTCGTTGAGAGAAATGTTTTATATCATGGTTTTCATAGGAATACAAATTATTTCTCAAAGATTTATATAGCACACACTATTCTCAGGAATTCTGTATTACATGAATGCTGCTTATATATTTTCATATTCTAAACTGTAGTCTTTTCAAGTAAATGACTAACATATATATGTGCATGCAGCCTGCCTTGACAAGTTGTTCAAAGCTGAAGCACTTTACCAGTCCAGTGTGTGAAAAATTTATCTAGACTGTAGCCGAAATAGTTTGCAGTTGTCTGAGTCTATGCACGTACTTTTCGATAAAATGCTGAGTGACTGCATGATGAAATACAACTTCTGAATGCTGCACTTTCTTCCAAAATGACTCTTAGCACAATATGTTTTAGAATGGAACGGAAAGGAATCTTTTTCACTCAATAAATCATGTGATATGGGATTTTTCCTGTAATTTGCATGTTAAATTTGATCCTGCTTGTTTTTTTCACTATAAGTTGGAGGGTCTATGGAGAGAAGGGATTGCTCATTCTTTAGCCCTAAAAGCAATAGTTTCCTATTCTTGGAAGCCCTTGTTACACTCTTGAAAAGTTTTGGCTATTTGTTCTCTGATAAGCTCATTGTCCTCATCAAGGCATTTGCACATGAAAAGTACAGATGGAATATCATACTGATTCTAATAATGTTTTGCTTAGAGACAGATGGGAAAGGAAGGTTGATCCATTCTTATGAAAGCAGTAAATGTTTCTATCACACAGAAGCTTTTTCTCTCTTTCACACTTGGGCTGAGTCCACCAATCACCATCAAAATCTCCTTAGGATATGAATTTCAGCACAGATAAAAAGTTCATGCCAAGAAAGGAGGACATATAGGGAGGGACACTGTAGCCAACTGGCAACAAGAGGCTACCAAATTGCCCATTTTCTCTCAACTGGATGCTCAATTTTGAAAATTTGGGTTCCCTGAAGAGTTTCTTAACTAATATGGCTGAACTGATTAGTTTGTCAGTTGGAGGAAGGTGTGTGTGCTTGTGGGGGGGGGGGGGTTACACACATGTGTACTTACCCTCCTTGAGATATGCCCAACTCAGTCCTACTATGGTCACTGCATTTTCCCCCAAATCACCATGTTATAACAGGTTTTAGGAATAATTGTAGATTTTATCCAGGGAATACGTTATCATCTTAGTCTTTCTGGTATTCTCAGTAACTTAGGAGGAAACACTTTAGGAATGGCCTGAAAAACCCAGCTTTTGATAGAAATGTGTGAATTTCCCTACAGGCATTACTATTCGTATTGAAATGTGCCAAGAATAGTCTAACTGAAAGATTGATTTGGCCTTAGCAAGAATCGTTGTTCAGACTAGGCTCCTACTACCTAGGATGTATGTGTTTGTAACGGTGATAAGATGCCTTCAATTGAACTTGCCATCTAGATTCAACTGAAAAACTACATCCACAACCACATTTGATCATTCTCTCTCTAGAAAACTCGAATATTATAGCCACTATGTTCTCACTACATCTACATTAAAGCATCTTTTACAGGGAAGTAAAATGAAAGCAGATAGGTTGATAGAAAAGAGACTCATATTTAGGATCAAATCCAATTTCTTCTATAATCAAAGTCTACTCACAGGGACAAGAAACTTATCCATCAATCTCACTGTTTTATATGATGATACCAGTTTGTGCCCCAGTAGGATTCTCCCTAGATAAAACTTATTCCACATCCAGCAGACTCCAAGTGAGTCTTTGAGTACACTCGGCAGGAATCTGTGTGGATGCTGTTACATCTTTCTTTAAGAAAGAAGAGGGTAAAATTTCTAGATATATGCCTGTATTGACTTCCTCAGAATATTTATTTCCATTTTAATTCTCTCGGTGTGTGGAAAAAGCAGTTTCTCTGCTTTCTGTTTTTCAGAAGGCACAAACTTCTTAAATTATTGGTTGGAAAACAAAATATAATGATACCCATTTTGATATTCCCCACAAAATATAACTGTCACATGGATGGCTAGCCCCATGTGGTATTCACACTGCCTCAAATGCTTTATAATTATTTTGTCAGTATCCATGCCACTCAACACTACCAGGTGAACACATTCGATTAAATATATTTTTACATGATTATTTTTTCAAGTAATCTCTACGCCCAACATGAGGCTTAAACTTACAACCCTGAGATCAAGAGCCAGACCCTCTACCGACTGAGCCAGCCAGGGGCTCCCACATTAGGTTAAATTTAATACCTTTCTAACAAATAGTATGAGCAGACTTTTCCCATTTTTCATTAAGTGAGAAGAGACGGATTTAGGGGCCAGAAAAATCCGATGGCAAAGATCATTGTGGAAGCAATATTTGGGGTATGGTTGAGGGGACGTAGAGACTTTCCTACCTGAGCAAAAGTGCCTGCTTTGCAATCTTATTAACAGCTTTTCTGTGCACATGCCCTGCCTTCTTTCTGACTGAAAAACAACCACAGTTTCATTCATCCTGCAACATTCAGAAGAAATGAAGTTTTTCCCATTATTTTTTTCTTTATCTATTTTAAGATTACAAAGCTAAATATGGTAAGCTTAGACTTCAGTGACAAGTCTAGCCAAAGAATAAAGATCTCAGTTTTCAATGCTGAAGATGAAAATGCACTTTAAAAATATGCAATTTTATCTTTCTAAGATGTGTGACAATTGGCATTTATATTGTATTTTTCAACTAGGAAGGAGCTATTGGAGTCCTTAAATTGAGACAGAATGGTTTCTCCAACTGTTTTTATTCTTATTTGGATTATTAACCATTAAAGATTCCTTCCAAACTCTCATAAGAAGTTGTAACACCAATTTAAGGAAGATTTGCTTCTTTGAAATAGATTGAATCCATTTTTAAGGTCACCATTCTTGAAAATAAGAAACCATAAAAGTCCATAAACCTTTATTATGTAGATCCCAAATCAATCAATGACATTGGCTCTACAAATTCTGCTAACTGTCTTATGCTGTTACAAATAAGTAACTTGTGGATGGCTCATTTATTTTCTTACATGGCAGTTACATTAGGGCATTGAATCAATATACCACATGAAATTATTTTTAGCTTTTAAAATATGTCAAAGCAGATTCTGTAATGAAGAACTGGATGTTCCAAACACCTGTGTACATACAATTGCTTTAACATTTTTAAAAACAGATGAGTGGTTGTTTCTGGAAATCCCTAAGGACAAATAGGCCAAGATCCATAAAGGACATCACCATGATATAGTGCTTTTCTAAATTTATAGTAACCTATTATATGAAGTCATAAAATCCTCCTCATGGTTACTTCTGAGAGAGTGTATTTATGTGTGTGTGTGTGTGTGTGTGTGTGTGTGTGTGTGTCCCCAAGCTTTTGGGCAGCCCAAATATTATGGACATTATCCAAAATATGTAAAAGAAGTCATGTTAATAGAGTATGTTAAACTTTATTTTGATGTGTGATTACTTGGTGACTTGGTAAACCTGCCTTAATCTATTAGGTTTATATAAAAGATTTTAGAGTGGATAACTATTTGCATCCCACTCCTAACCCTGTAGAAAACATTCACAATGATCATTTAAATACACTTCAATCTGAACTTCCTTTTAAAAACAAATAATTAAAATAGTTATATATCTTAATTATATATCTATACTCATTCTACAGACATTTTTCTTAAAATTGAGTAGTTGTTTAAATACAGCATTAAATGTAGAGTATTTCTAGCTATATGAAAAAGACATAAAATTTGAAAATAGAAAAAAAGTCTTAAAATTTCCACTAGTATACAGAAAGATGATCAACTAACATTTCCATGATACAGTAAGATTATTTTTCTAATTTGTCATGAGAGTATAATGAGAGAGGCACTGATATCTTCTCACACCCCATGTTCTGATTAAATAGCCAAATATTTGTATATTTAACTCTGTCTTTCTGAAGATAGCTGATATTCAAACACCAGAAGTGCAATAATAGAAAAGGGGACTTATGAGTGCTTGTTATTCACATAGCCATTTGCAAATCTAGATTGATATGGTCAGGAGATTGGAATGGAGGAGGAAAAAATAATAACATTAACTCTTTCCAAGAATTACAAATAAAAATAACCCAGTAGATGATTATCAATTATGAGTTACACTTGATTAAAATTTTGTTTCATTTTAATATCATTGGTAATAGCAATTAAATTTTAATTGTTTGGAAGCAGATTATACTTCAAGGTCATTAATGTTGGATAAAAGAGGTAACTTTTATAGTAAACCCAGCTACCTTGCAATACTGAGATTGAGCACATGAAATTTCTAAATATACAAATGTATACATAGAGAGCTAAAATGTCTGTAGTATTTAAAACAACTTATTTCTAAGAGAACAATTTAAAAGGAGACTACTTTTTTTCTATTTACTGATCTCATCTTTGTAATGATGTTTAAGTAAGATTGTAACACCATAAAGATTTGAAATATTGTTTGCAAGTCCCCTGGTGTGTGGTTTATTTATTTTTCTCTTTAGAATGAAATGGTAGCACCTTATAAAATCACAAAAGAATGAAATTTGTATTCAAGAAATATTATTTGAATTAAACAACAGAAAAGCCCTCACTCATTCTGCTGTTGTTGGGAGAATCACAGTTGCTACAAACTGTTCACTGGGTCACACACATGGGTTAAGATGCTGAGTACTTATCAAGGTTTACGTGTACCAATGTAGTACTAAACAAATCACAAGTATGAATACTGCATTTTCAATAATAAACTTATCTATCTTTATAACAGTGGGTTTTTTCCCCTTTTTTTCAAGAATTAGGACTGTTAGAAATCATATTTTTTTAAAATTGCCATTCCAAGGCTATTGTTTGGAAATTGGTAGCATGTCTTTTAGTTTATAGTTGGTTATTTTTCTAACATTTATTTTTTTGAGAGACAGAGAGGGAGCATGAGTGGGGGAGAGACAGAGAGAGAGAGAGAGAGAGAGAGAGAGAGAGAGAGAGAGAGAATCTGAAACAGGCTCCAGGCTCTGAGATGTGAGCACAGAGCCTGATGCGGGGCTCGGACTCGCAAACCGTGAGATCATGACCTGAACCAAAATCAGATGCTTAACCTATTGAGCCACTCAGGTGCCCCTATAGTTTATATTATCTTGTTCTTTCTAATTCTTAGACTGCTTCAGTAATTCATATCCTAAGCCAGTATCTTAAAAATTCTAAAGAGAAACAGTGAACCAATTTAATTCAAAATTAATACTGTAATTAATATCACTTTCTTCATAAGCTGCAGACTAACAAGTATTGAATGTTTCATGGAGACCAATCACCATGCTAGTTCATATGATTTACCTCTATAAATCTTCACAATGACAACCCTATTAAGTAGGGTTTTTTGCTACAATTTTTGCTCCTTTTAATTTGTAAGAAACTAAGCTCTAAAAAGCCTTGCCCAAGATTACTGAGATAATCAAATGTAAGTCAAAGCTTACATCTAACCTAAGCTGTCTGACACCAATCGGTCGCCTCCATCAGTTAGCTGTACTTCTTGGGGTGCCTGGTTAAGTCAGATGGTTGAGCATCCAATTCTTGATTCGGCTCAGATCATGATCTCAGTTTGTGGGATCGAGCCCTGCATCGGGCTCTGTGCTGATGGTGCAGAGCCTTCTTGGGATTCTCTGTCTCTCTCTCTCTCTCTCTCTCTACCCCTTCCCTGCCCATTCTCTATCTCTCTTCAAAATAAGTAAATAAGCTCTACTTCTTGCTCCAAATGATACCAAAGAGAATATCAGTTATCAAAATGAATTCATCAGAATGTATGGAAGAGGTAGTGAAGTCATTCCATTTCATTTTTACTAATATTTGTGATTGGGTTTAAAAGACAGAGACTGGCCTTAAGTTTGGCACATTTTAAGCCATCTTAGAAGTCATCATTCATAGCTCTATGTATTGAGAATATCCCTGGTCATTCTGTGGCCAAAACGGACACAAGTTCAGCGTGTTTCCATGGCCTGGATTTAACTTGGCACTGGACAAACCTTATCCTGCACCAGGAATCTTGACACAAGTCTGAGCTGATATTCCTCTGGAGGAATGACAGTACTGAAGAGGTGCAAGAAAGTAGTTGAATCTATTGACTGCACTTCATGGTTTCTTTCTGTTTAGCAACTCAACTGATAAGGTTCTTGAACACTATGGGTGATGGTTTTTCTCTGGAATTCCCATCTGTTCTCCACCTGAAGCCTTAACATTTTTCCATATTTGTTAAAATAGGAAGAATTAGGAGGGATCCTTATTTGACCTCTAGAAGCTCTCAGAATGTTAAGTCAATGAAAGAAAGAAGACAGAGCCATTTTTATAATAATATTAATATTAATAATAATATCTTCCATTTATAAGTCATTCTTTGCCTTGATAACACTCCAGGTAAGAGAATTAGTGACTAAAAAATGAAAAAGTGTCCAGAAAACCTTCTGGGAAAAATGCTGACCTAGTGAAATATCTGTGGGATAATTTGTGAGTAAAAAATTTATTAGTAAAATGAAGAACTATTTGGTACAGTTTGTTTTTGTACAATTCCAAGTCAAAGTTCAAAAGCTTGAAATGTATTATTCCATATATATGTATGCCCCCCAGCAGCCTCTCACCCAGTGCCTTGTGTGTCTGAAGAGGCAGCTCCATGCCTTACTGGTTCTTAGCAGCAGAGACCATGCCTTCATGCAGGCATTTAAGCACTTCTGGCGGGTTGGGGGAGAGGGGAGCTGTCAGCTCAAAATGTCTGCTTTGGCAGAGTCTCTGATGCCTGAATGTCCACTGATTAGTTCAGACACCTTTCGGGGACTATTGTTCATGCTCTTGCCTGGAAAGAACATCACTCTGTGTTCTTTCTCCAGAGTTAGCATCTCTGATGGGGGTGTGGTGAGAAGGCAGGATGCAGGGATAGTAACTGATTTATCTCTTCCTTAAAGTAAATAATGGGTAATTCATCAGTGAAGCATTCCTTTGGGAGGAAAACAAAAGCCACATAGCTAATGGCTGCTGTTTATCCAATTCTCATCCTCAAAGTGGTTGTTTCCCTTCCCAATCATAGATACTAACTAAACCAATGAGATTTGGCCCAAATTGCAACATTCACCCAATGTATTTTTGAGGCGCTAATTCATAGGAATGTCCTAACTACTAAATCATTTAGAAAACAATTGAGTCTTTCAATTTGCAAATCTTTAGATCAATGCCTTCATTAGCTTGCTGGACTTGAAAAAGTGTTTCTAGAAATTCTGCTCCTTCTCATTTTCAAATATTTTTCCAAATGTATTTTTTACTTTTTACTTCCTTCATTTTTTTCCAAATGTATTTTTTCTCATCTCCCTTATAAACCACAGCCCAATTCTCCCTTTTTCTCCTTCTATTCTCCTCTTCTATTGAGTGGAAGGAGAGAAGACAAGCATTGGGCTGTGGCTTATAAATTCCAGTTGTTTTTTATTTCCTTCACAGATTTTTTACCACTGATTTTTTTTTTATATTCTCTCCCTAATAACAAACACTGGTTACATAATTTTTTCCCTATCCTATACTTCTTTTAAAGTTTTCTCCTCCCAGATTACGTTTAAACAACATAGCCTTTGGGACTTCTTATCCTTGCCCATTTGGACCATTTCTTTTTATTTTGCTGATATGTTATTTCTAGGCCTTTTGATCTTACCTGGCCACCAAGATAAATATCTGACACCTGCCCTAATGGACCCGACACTGAGACGTTGGCTCATTTCCTACTATCTTTCCTCTGGTTTAACCCCTGTGGCACTAATTCTTTTTCATTTTTTAAGGATTTCATCTTTTAACTTCTTCCAAAAAGCTTGCCCTGCCTCTCCGTTTGTTAACTTTTGTTCAATTGTTTCCTTTTACTCTAGAACTTAAAAAATAATTTTTGTGATTCAACTGTATAGATCTTTACTTCTCCCACTTTAGCCTGGTGGAACATGTTGACTTTCTGTATAAGAGCTTAATAAGCAGAGTATAAATCCTGTGGATGAGGTATTTTGCTCCAAAGAAGACTCCATGACTAGTGAAATCTATGGGCTGGTAAGCTGTTTGCAAGATTGTTTTCCATATGCCATCTTAACAGCCTCCTATATAAGACATGCCTTCTTCCTCTTTACCCAGCCCTGGGGAAAACTCCAGACTTCTGTTGAACATAATCATTTTTCCCTTGTAAGGTGGGAAGAAAGAAATACTTTCCCTTGTAGAAAGAAAGAAATACTACATCAAGAGCACAAAGGGAGAAGCATATTTAGTTATGGTTGTTGCACTAACTAGATATACCAGTCCCTCTCCTATGCTGAGCAAAATTATAATTTTTTTTAACAAATAGTTTATTGTCAAATTAGTTTCCACATAACACCCAGTGCTCATCCCCACAAGTGTCCTCCTCCATGCCCACCCCCCTTCCCCCCACATCCATCAGGCCTCAGTTTTTGTCAGCATTCAAGAGTCTCTCATGGTTGAGCAAAATTATTTATAAGACTTGGTCAGGACAACTGTAGTTGCAGGAATGACTGGAAGACGACTTAAAGGTATGGGGGTGCAGGTTGAGGGGGTTAATGTCATTTAAATGTTCCAGCTACAACTGCAGTGTGGGGTGATGTGAAATGTGCCTACATATATGTGAGATATGAGGGTTGGGGTAGATGGCATTCCTTCCTTTTATCAGCAGTAATGGAGAAGCATTTAATATGCATACCCCCTTCCACATTCTCCCCATAAACTCCAAGATATTTGATAGGGAATTATCAAAACAAAACTAAACAAAACAAAAAGCTGAAGTTTAATATGACATAAAGCAAAGGGACTAATTCTTTGCACTGTGTTGAAATCCAGTCCTAATTTAGTTCAGAGGGAAGTTTGCCAATGCACTTAAGGCTTGGCTCTTTCTTCTCACATGAAAGCTGGGGTCTTCCAAAGAATATCCTGGGAATTTCCTGGGAATAGTCAT
This sequence comes from Hyaena hyaena, assembly GCF_003009895.1. NCBI lineage: Eukaryota > Metazoa > Chordata > Mammalia > Carnivora > Hyaenidae > Hyaena > Hyaena hyaena. Next base: position 180,298 of record NW_024081387.1, on the reverse strand, counting down.
TTTATTAGTAGTTATAAATAAGTATAAATAGACATAAGACATCCTTGTCTTCTAGCAGTGACAAACACACAAGTCTGCTAACCAATAGGTACATAGTATGTGGTCTGTGTGTATCTGTGTGTGTATGTTTTGTGTGTGTGTTATACTTGCATACATGTGTTAGAAATGAGTAATCTTCTCTAATGCCATATTGTCATAGCTTTTGTCCTTGGGATCATGGCCTGGAATGTGGACCAGGTTTTCTTGCCTGAGTCCATTCTGTAAGACAGATTCAGCCCCTTGTTTCCAGGAACTGCCATTCTCAAGGTTTTCCTGAGGAAAATGAAAAAAACAACAACAAACACATATTATAGAGTTAGTCTTAATGTATTCCAAATCACTCTCAGTGAATCTTGCTTAGCACCACCTCTCAAGTGATATAATATGATCAAATGATATGATATCAAATCAAATGGTATGTAAATAAGGAAACAATCCATTTCTTAATTCATTACTATAATCATTATGTGTCATTATGTGTCATTATGAATCATTCAATTCATGTAGGTACTATTTCTAATGATAATAAAAACAGAAAGAACAATTTAAATGAGCATTTGCAATATATCTTGTGTTGTGTGAAGAAATGTATATTGTATATCTCTCAGTTATCTATTTCTAATGATAATAAAAACAGAAAGAACAATTTAAATGAGCATTTGCAATATATCTTGTGTTGTGTGAAGAAATGTATATTGTATATCTCTCAGTTAGTATAGTAGCCTTGTAAGGTAGTAGCATTATCTCCTGAGGAGACACAAACCTATGTCTCAGGTGGTGGTGGTGGTGCCCTTCCTTCCTGTGAACAGCAAGGCCTCTTGATCGTAGCAGGGGGACCTGCATGCAGACTCCCCCAGAGGCTGCCCAATGTCATTCTTCAGGAAAGGAACCCAAAAATGACATACTAAGTGCTCTTTCCCACTCACAGCTCGGCCTTGAGAACAGAAGCTGCCCGTATCAACAGGATTTATCATTCATTCCAGGAAATTCTTGCCCAGGAAGATAAGTTGTACATCAGTAAATAGCTTGATTATTTCCTTCTAGAACTTCCTCAAAATGCATTTATCCAAACAATGCAGTGCTTGAGCAGCTGCTTTCTCAACAAAATAGAGTGCCTTCGCATTCTGAACACCTGTCAAGATGGCACTCTCCTTTCTTCAGCAATTGTTAACCTCAGCTTTACTTCACATCCTTATTAATATGGTGTTTTGGGGAAGGAGAACAATTGACCGCTTAGGTGATGTGAGATGGGTGAAGAGTCTGTCTTCTAGAGTACTAAAAGTATGAAATGTGTAGGAATGATGAATGTTAATAAGCCCTAACTAAAAAAAGGAAAAAAAAAACATTCTTGGACTTAATGAGACAGAGAGGCTTGACATAGATAAGACTATTTGGAAACTTAACAGGAAACATTACATCTCCCAAGATCCAGCTGTTGTCAAATGCTGTAATAACTCTGAGGGATTATTGCTCTCTTACCAAATGCACCCAAGACAGTTTTCTTTTCATTCTCAACTTCACTTAGACTCCTGTCCGCGTTCAGTGGGAACCCAAACCTTACCAAAGACATGCCCAATATCCCTCTTGTTAAGGGTGGCATTGCCTGCTTTCCCTGGAGTGATCCCTACCCATCTCTTGGCTGCATCAAATCAATAACTTCAATTTGGTCTGAGCACAGGCTGTTGCTTGTGGCCTTTGGCTGATAGGAGCTTAATGATACTTGGATGGTGACTCTAGTGCTAGTCTAAATTCTCAGTGAGATAAAGGGAGCTGTGCAGCCTGCTGCTTCTCTACCTAAGAAGTTCTCCCAGTCAATCTGACTATATTTACACTTCATGGAGCTAGAGATGTTTGTGTCCAGATGGCACTGTATGGTCTCCTCCAGGTTTTCAGATACAAGCTGAAGTTGAAAGAGGTGAAAGAGTTTACCCAAGGCAAGTAAGACATGGAACCAGGATCACATCCAGGGCTGGCTCTAAAGCCTATGCTATTCACCATGGTACTAGATTGTGCCCCCTATTTTATTCCTTTGCTCCTGTTCATTTTTATATTTTTCCTAGAGTTCACCCTCAGAAGGGTTAAAAGGAATTTTGGAAATTGACCACTTGCAATGCCAACAATTCACCCCAACGGTGCATTTACCTATCAACATATTTATGTGCTCAAAAGCTAATTAACTGAGGTTAACTGAAGCTGAAACTAGATTCAGACTGTAATATTTCTTGCCTTCCTTTCTCACACCACCTTTGCAGATGTTTTAATTGGGCTACAAGGGAATCCCTTTGAGTTCATGTGTGTTTTTCAGAAGCTCAGACATCAGCTCACCTGCTCAGTCCCACTATCATGCTGCACACCACACCAGCACAGTCTTTTGTATTTCTTAGACCAAAAGCAACATAAATTGCAAACAGGTCTAATTAGCAGTGGTTGAATATCCTTGCTACGTTGGAAACCTATTAATGAAAAGACAGATGGATTAAGTGATTGCATGTTTCTAGGTCTTCTATAAGGATTTAAATATTGTATACTTACGAAGTAGGTCACTTCTTAGTATACGGGTGAAAATAGGCCTGACTGGTCAATAGACAGAGTTTGGCAACTGCTCAAAGTGAGTAGGAGGATAGGTTTTAAATATCCACAAACTGTCAGGTCAGGCAAATTCACAGTTTTAGAGTTAAGCAGAGACACCATATTTATTTTTAAAGATGAATTATGGAAAACTCTAATCCTTTGTAGGTCAACATAGGGGATGACAGAGGTCATAATTTCCTCCTTTAGGAAAACTCAGGGTTTTTCACCCAAATCAGAGTCAATATTTGTAAAATTAAAAAGATTATGTTTACCATTTCTTCTTCCTTCCACCTTAATATCCTGAATAAGCAATACCCTGACATTCCCTTCAGCTAATCTAGACTTTCCTGAAACCTTCTTTGCAGTCAATAAAATATACCTATCCAATGTCCCATTCCTTCAAATCCTGCTGTAGAATAAGAGCCACATTGATATTTAAACCAAGATTTAAAGGCTGACAATATTCCCTGCCTAGAACTTTTGCAAATTTTGGTACCATAATAAGTACTCACGAATACCCAATCTCATTCAATGGTAGTCATTAATTCAGTAACCATTTTAGTCTAAGTGTCCCTAAATGAGGTAGCAGAGTAGTGGTTACAACCTTGATCCCATTCCTCCTCTGTATCGGACACTGCCAGTCTACAAGCTTTTTTCTCAAATTTCTTTCTAGGGACAAAAAAATGTAGATTCCTAAAGCTTCAAATTGAAGTTTAAGTGATATAGTTCCTGGCATTATGTTACTCTGTTAAAAGACTTTCAACCAAATAAATTGTACTCCACTTAATAATATTTCTTCTATTAGTGAATGCCTTCTATGTACTAGGCATATTTTAGGAAGATTATAAAATATATCTAATCCTTATAAAATATATATTGTTATTCTTCTTGCATATGTAAGGAAATAATAATTATTCTATGGTTTGGTAAATGATGAAACAATAAATTGAACTTATATGACCTTAAAGTCTGAAACACTCCATTTTCCTTAGTGTATGTGTATGTGTGGGTAGTGAAAAAGGGCATCATGTAACCTCAAACTTCTAACCAAGGGCAGCTCTGAGTAAGAAAAATGTAATCCTGAACCCAACCATTCTCAGGGTATCAAGCAGAGAAGACTTGTCTCTTAATAGACCACAAAAATATCAGACACTTTATCAGCTAAGATAGATACTTCATCTCTCAGGGCAGCAGCTGAGCCTTGCAAAGAAGAAAGAGTTCTTTACTTCACATGGATTTTTTTTTTTAGTTTTTTAACATTTATTTATTTTTGAGAGAGAGAGACAGACAGACAGACAGACAGAGCACGAGTGGAGGAGAGGCAGAGAGAGAGAGAGACACAGAATCTGAAGCAGGCTCCAGGCTCCAAGCTGTCAGCACAGAGCCCGATGTGGGGCTCAAACTCATGAACCATGAGATCATGACCTGAGCAGAAGTCAGACACTTAACCGACTGAGCCACCCAGGCGGCCCTGTTTGTTTTTTTCAAGTTTTTTTTAAAAATTCTAATTAGTTAATATACAGTGTAACATTGTTTTTATTTCATATGAATTTAAATTTAGTTTTATTCTTGGTGAGAGGAAGCCTTTGGGAGATAGTAAACAAAAATATCAAAACTTAGGGCTACAGTTCTCAAAGATAGGAAGGTTGAAAATGAAAATAGAACTCAGGTTTGAAGCTCTGTATTTGTCCTCAATCAAGAACATGTATAATCTGTTTAATGAGCAGGACCTTAGGAATCATGCATTGGAAAAACATCGTCCCCTTCTGGTTGAAACCACATTTGTCAACAGAAACTACAAGACTATGACAGCATCAGTCATGAGAAAGGAGAAGCTGGAAAGGGATGAGACCATTTCCTGTGGATGAGGAGGTTTCTCCCCCAGCAAAAAAAGGAGTTTGCACTTGAAATTTCCCCAAGTGTATCACAACTTTGAATGAATTTGAGAAAGACTCCCCTTCTAATATGTTGGTTAAGGCTCATCTGTGAGATAGGAGGTGTTATGAGAAAAACTCCAGTTTCTTACTTAGATGAAGGAGGAAAGAACTACTCTTAATATTTAACCTTTCTTACTGATTGTTATATTACAAAGGATTTTCTTACTGTGCCTTCTGAGAGCCATGTGTTGCAACATCACTTATTTTTCCCACAATGTATGGAGGCTGTTTTAAAATATATGTTTTATATAGAGAGAGATAGATAGATCTATATCTATATAGATAGATAGATAGATCTATATCTATATAGATAGATAGATAGATAGATCTATATCTAGATAGATAGATAGATCTATATCTAGATAGATAGATAGATAGATAGATAGATAGATAGATAGATAGATAGATATAGATCTATCTATATATATAGATATGATAATCAGGAGAATGCTTTTGCGTATGAGCCTGAAAAGAGTAGACATGTCTTTGGGAAGAAGGGCTTGTTGCTGTGGATCCAAAATCACACCAGTAAGATATCCATCTACCCCACCAATGCATGAAGCTAGCCCATGTCTTTCTTGGCCCCAAAGAGAGGAATCCACATAACCAACCTGTTATGAAGCTGATGATTATCCCAGCAGCAATGCATCCTAGGCAGCCCACTGCACTGTAGTAAAGGTAGGAGAGCGAATACCAGGTGTCAGCGATTGCAGGTCTGTGGATGACAATACCACATGTCAATAGTTCCATGAGTTCTGATGTTATGATCCACAATGACTTAGAGGCCTACTGAGGGTTCACTGTACTGCCTGGAATTTCTCAAAATTCCAACACTTTATTTTTGGCTATTTGGTTATTTTTTTTAAAGAATCAATTGTAGACTAGCTGTGCTCTGTATTGCACGCAATCCAACCTATCCTTGCATTATAAGCATTACAACATATGCACTAAATTATAAGAAGTACAATGAGGAGAGTGCCTTTCATTTCTTTGGTATTATTCACTCTTTAGGCATTTACTAAGCCAAGATTTAGTGCCAAGAATTGTGGCAGGTATCAGAGATAAGAAGATGAGTAAGATGCAGTCTACATATAGGAGCTAATAGACAATTATAAAGTGGAATAGTAGCACCTTGGATTAGGAACAAAGGATTCTGTGAGCATTTGAAAAGAGTATCAGACCCAAGCTTGTGTGTAAGACAATATGTGAGCTTGTTTTTAAAGACTAGTTAGTAGCTAATCAAGGTAGTTAGGGCCAAGATCTAGCACCCTAAGAAAAGAGGATAGAATAAGCACAGGCAGGAGGGAAGAAACATAGTGGACCTAGAAACTATAATAGGTTGATATTATGTGTTCGTAAGATTTATGGAAAGGAATGGTTCTAAACTAAATGAAACTCAGAAGCAAATGAAAGCAAGAAAATGCAGGGTTCATAGATTATGTAGGCAGGACTGCCTACTAGGAGCACAATCCTAGAATGTGGCTTTTCAACGCTGGGCACTGCCCAGAAGGATTCTCACAGGAAAGCATGACCCGGCTCGTCAGACTTCTCCCTGGAGGATGCATCTTCCTCAAACCTGGTTACCCACTCCCTGGGATTTAACATCATCTTTAAGGTCCACACACCTGCTGGATAGCTCTGTAGGTGGTGATTCTGTCACATTTGATGGGATACACTGGTCTGTTGATAAAGGCAAGGGCCATGTCTTGGATGCTGGGGCAGGGTAGATGAAGGCCCCAATGGCCACCCAAAATGACAAGGTGATTCCAGTCAGAAGGCCACCCAGTGCACCCTTGATGAAGGGAGAGAAAAATGAGAGATTTGACAAAACTGTTGAAAGAAAAAGGAGATGAAAAGTCCATGCCTCAGAGATTCGTACTGTCCACCCTAAGTCTTGGCCACATGTGCTGGAAACAGCACACCCAAACTGTTTTTTTTCCCCAACTCCCACAGTGCAGTTTTATTTAGGAATAACTTGTTCCTTAAATGAAAACACAGGAGAATGTTTTAATAGTTACTATTTTTAGGTTTCTAGCAGGAACTTATTTTTCCCCCTCTATTTAGCTGCTTCTTACTATTTAATCTGTCGAGAGACATACAACATGACTATAGTTAACATCACTCTATGGTATATGTGGAAATTGTTAAGAGAGTACATCCTAAGAATTCTCATCACAAGGAGAAGAATATTTGTTCTTTTTTTGTCCATAGGAGATGATGGTAAACTTAATGTAATTATTTCACAAATATGTAAGTCAATTCACTATTCTGTACTTTTTATGTTTATACAGTGCCATGTATCAATTATATTTAAAAACTTGGGGAAAAGCCTATGAAGACTTCAGTTCCCAGTAGAGGAACTTCAGATGAGCCTGTGAAAATCTCAGAAAATGGAGACAATGTGGTGATTTTTTTTATTTACAGCCACTATAAGCTATTATATAGAAATTCTTTCTCTCGTATTTCTTTCCAGGTGATTCTAGCAGAGTCCCTGACTTACAAGCTTGAAGTTTTTTGTTTGTGTCTAAATACTACCAAGCATATTTACCAGTCTTGTCATTTAAGGGTTATACTTCTTGATAGATAAACAGTGAAAAGTCAATGAGTGATAGAGTCATTTCTCCTACAAAGGAGAAAGAGCAGTTTATCACTGACCAGGACCGCTGGAAAATAAAATCTGAATTCTCCCAGCCTCCACTAGAGAGCTGACCCTTCTATGTGAGAGAAAATAACTTGGTAGTTTCTCTGTTTATTCAGAGAAAGACTTTTAGATAACAGGACAGAATGTTTATTCATTATTATTTGGGGAAACTAAAGCAATGTATGTGATTTGAATAGGTATGCTTTGGTCTAGACTTCTAGACCAAACTAGTCTGCAAACTTCTGTTACAAACAGCCAGTTAGTAAATATTTTAGGCTTTGTGGGTCATCCAATGTCTGTCACAGCTATTCAGTTTCTGCTCTATAGCACAAAAACAGATGTACATATTATGTAAACAAAGGGGAGCGGTTATAAGCAATAAAATTATTTTTGGGCACTGAAATATGAATTTCATATATTTGTGGGTCACGAAATTTTGTTCTTTTAATTTTTCCAGTCATTTAAAAATGTGAAAACCATTTTAAGCTTGCAGGCCATACCAAAAACTGGACACTGGCTAGATTTGCCTTGAGGGATGTAGTTTGCTGACCCCTGGCTTACCAGTGAATGGATTTCAACAGGAGGTTCAACCGTCAGTGATTTATAGTAGCTGCCTAGAAAACCATGCTGGGAAGAATTCCATCCCCATGTTGTGGAAAGAGCCATGATGATGAGTAGGATCAGCCATGGCCAGTGATGCAGGGGAGGGAGGTGACCCATATTTGTAATGTTTACCTTCCTCTATCTGGAGCAAGGTGGTTTTCTGGACTAAATGGAAGAACCACAATTCACTAACATAGATAACAAGTTAACGTGTAATGACTAAGATATTCTGTAGTTCATTATTAGTTTTATCATGGTCTTATTGCTTTCCTTCATACTATCTCTCCAAAACATAGCTATCCTTGTCAATCTCAGTATCAGAAAAGTAAACAGAAACAAATAAGACTATAACGAAAGCACTAAAAGTTCCCAAATGCTCCCTACCTATCCATGCTCTTTGCCTAGGTCCATAAGATGTATCTAGGATAGAGGTCAGCAAGGGTCAGATAGCTGTAGTCACCTAATTAGATACCATGTGACTCAAGCTTCATTGAGCACCCTAAAATATATTTAAAAATATGTAGAGCCAGGTTTTTGTAGTCTAAAGGCTCTAAAAATGTTTATGCATATAAGTATATGAATGGCAATAAGTGAAAAAAATGACAATTTTTCTAGACTGAGAAAATTATGATTTTTAAACTGTTTTTAAGAGTGTTATATTACTTTTTAAAGTAAATGCTCATTTTGATTTAAATTTACTATAAAGTCATCCAACCAACATTTACTTAAAGATATATCATTAGGGGCGCCTGGATAGCTCAGTCGGTTAAGCGTCCAACTTCGGCTCAGGTCATGATCTCACGGTTTGTGAGTTCGAGTGCCGCATTGGGCTGTGTGCTGACAGCTCAGAGCCTGGAGCCTGCTTCTGATTTTGAATCCCTCTCTCTCTGCTCCTCCCCAGCTCATGCTCTGTCTCTCTCTACCTCTCAAAAATAAATACACATTAAAAAACAAAAAAAATATACAATTAGCTTGTAAGCCAGCAAAGGCAAGAATATCCGGCTATCAGAATACACCAGTTTTGTTTACTCTCCCCTTCTTAAATTAGTTAATTAAGCTAATTAAATTTGTTATAATTTTAAATAAAATAGAGAAAAAAGAGAAATCTACACAGTGTTTTGTGTCTTCAAAGTTGTCTTTAACCTAAATTATTCCCGAATTCAATATATCTTTTAAATTTCATTTTGTGAGCCCTGAATTTAGGGAGAACATGTAAACCCTAAAGGTCAACACTGATGGCATAACATTCAGTACTTCGTGTCTTCCTCTTACTTTCCTTGTTTTCTGCTTCTAAACAGGCTTCACTGAAGTCAGAGATAGGAGGCTTTGGTTTCTGTTTAGGTCTACCATTGAAAAAAGTCACCATTTTTCCCCCTGGCACAGAGAGATGGCCTTTCCAAGGAGAAGTGAGAAAAAAGAGAAGATATCTGGGCTTCATGAAGCTTCAGCTGGGAATCACGGAGAGCCGTGCAGGATCCTTACCTTCCAGTTCACAAAAGGGAACAGGATTCCCAGAGAGAACAGGCCCAGCATTGGGCCCCCGCACATGCCGTGGATGCTGAGGGCAGCCTGTGGAGCAAGACAGAGCAGATAAATGTGCCCGCACCCCCGAATCCACTGCCAACTGGGATCACTCTCTTTCTCTCTTAGACCCGGGATAAAATTTAATTCTAGTCCTGCCTGTACCACTCATTACCTGTGTGCTTTCTGGAAGTCATTTCTTCCTACTGGGCTCAATGGTAAGTATTATATAAAATAATAAAAATACATGCAACCATACCTTTGTGTGTGTTTGTGTATGTGTGTGTGTGTGTGTGTGTGTGTGTGTGTGTGTATACATACACACAGGTAATTTGGATTTGGTAGAAGTAGTTTTCCCTTAAGGTGGAACTCACTGATTTGTTTACATTTTCTATCTTGTCAAAAAAAACCTTTGTTTTATAATGTACCAAAATAAATATAACTTATGTTTCATGTCTTACAAACTAATCACTTATTCTAATCTTGTTTTAACTATTCTATCACTTTGATAATAATAGATTACCCCACTCCCACCCCCCCCCCAGATGCTGAAGCATTCAGTTGGGACATGGTGGGGAGACCACTAGATACTCCATATCTCATATCCCATTTTCAAGGGCTCCATTTTCTTTGGAGATTGAGGGAGTTTGACAAATGCATTTCCATATGTCTTAGTCTCTAAGTTATTCATCCCATTGCCTTGGCAAACGGCTTTCATTCAACTAAACTGCTATTGACTTGTAGCCTTGTGCCATGACCTTTCAAGAATCTTGGACATACAAGCACTGATATGCATGCAAGTGAACAGGTATGGGCGGGTGCCAGCATGCATGTGCACACACACAGACAGACAGACACACACACACACACACACACACACAGCTATCCTGCAGCACAGCCTCTTTCTTGTTGTTTCAATGCTTCTCTTAGATCTCTTATATCAACAGCTGAGATTAGTATGCTCTATAAAGATCCTATGTGTATCTTAATGTTTGTCAGGCACTGCCTATATGAACTACCTAGGCACTCCAGATAAATGACTTCAGTTCATCCTCACAATTACCCTGTTTAGTAGATACCACTAATTGAATTTTATAGATGAGAAAACTGCACTGACAGAAAACATATTAAAGATATTCCATTCAGAAAATGGAAGAGGTAAGATATAAGAGATTTAAGCTGGCTTTGTTTGGCTATAAAACCCACATTTTCTCTCCTATAGGCAGTCTATGGGGGAAAAAAAGAATGTTTTTTTTTAAACTTTTTTTTTTAATTTATTTCTAGGGGAGAGAAAGAGACAGCGTGAACAGGGGAGGGTCAGAGAGAGAGGGAGACACAGACTCTGAAATAGGCTCCAGGCTCTGAGCTAGCTGTCAGCACAGAGCCCGAAGTGGGGCTCGAACCCACAAACCGCGAGATCATGACCTAAGCGAAAGTCTGACGCTTAACCGACTAAGCCACCCAGGCGCCCCCCAGAAAAAGAATGTTAAGAACACAGACTCTCATAATGGTTCATTTTATTTAAGGGAAAAAATGTTCTTGAAAGTTTCCATCACTAATAGTCAGAATATTTGGATTCTAACTTTGACCCTGCCTCTCATAACTCTGATTTGGTGAATGTTCTGATATTAGTTCAGACACATTCTGTTTCAGTGTCTTCTTTATGAAAAATAGATAGGACCAAGAGCCCATCAAATCCCCTCCATCTGTAATATGAGTTATTTTCTCTAGAAAGATGAGCTGCATGCAATGCATTGTTGTTTGTTTTTCCAGTTTAATTTTTTATGAAGTCAATGTCACAGATAGATCTTTGACAAGATAAAAGCAGATAAGATTAAAGCCGATACTCTTCCCTAAAGTCAATACTTAATTCAATATTCCTGACATTTCCTCTGCTGATTGATAGCATGAATTCATAGTCGCCCTGGTTGCTGAATTTGGAAGCTAATTTACTACCTAGTATATAAGAGAATCAATAAGTTAGGAAAGGTGTTTATCCCTCCCAGTGGAGGAAAATACATTAACAGTCTCATAAAGTCACCAGCCAATATGTTTCTGTATAAAAAGGTCTTCACATGATAGAAAGAGAAAAAAAATCAAGAGTTTCTGGCTTTTGAAGATATGTATTTATGTAACTTACACGGCTGAACTAATGTTAATTTTTATCTTTGTTTCTGTTGTTGTTCTTAAATAGGTTCTGTTGAAGGAAGATTTAAATCTCATCCAACAGCTTTCTTCTCAGCAGGCAAATCTCATGTAAATTGCTCCTGCAAACTGGGGGTGATGAAAAAGAGCATGTTTTTTGGGCTGGGGGTTGCCTTACTGGCCTTAGCTTTCTCATGTATCAAGTGGGAATCATGATGCCTGCTTCCTGGGTTTTCCTGTGAGTAATCAATGTGTAATCTGAGAAAGGTCAGAGCAGTGACTAAGCACTCCAGAGCACATAGTGGGCACCTCCTCAAATGTTATCTACTATTATTGTTTTCTTTTTTCTTTTCTTTACATTTTAATTTTAATTCTAGTTAGTTAACATACAATGTTATATTAGTTTCAAGTGTTATCCACTATTATTATCTCCTTTAACTGTTATTACCTACTCTGTTAGTGAGCTCTCTGACTCCCGAGGCATGTCATTTGATTGTTGGGCTCTTTGGAGACCTAAGAAGCACTTTCTTAACTGGAGAGAAGAATATGCTTGGAACTCATTACAGCCCTTAGCAGAACTAGATGATAGTCATTAAGATAGAAGCATAATCAATAGAACAGCCTTTCTGAAAGTGAACTCTGCAAATCACTAGTTAACACATGATCTTTGCTGCTGTTCCCTGCTCCCTCCCCCTGTTTTTGCCACCACCCTCACCCCCTGTGCCCTCTGCCTCCCTCCATATGGTCTATGGTCACATTTTAAAGTAAAATTGGGGGGGGGGGGCAATGGATGCCTCAGTCGGTTGGACGTGCGAATTCAGCTCAAGTCATGATCTCACAGTTCATGGGTTTGAGCCCCGCATCAGGCTCTGTGCTGACAGCTAGCTCAGGGCCCGGAGCTTGTCTTCGGATTCTGAGTCTTCCTCTCTCTCTGACCCTCACTTGTCCATGCTGTCTCTTTCTCTCTCTGTCTCAAAAATAAATAAAACCTTAAAAAAAATAAAGTAAAACTGGGGGTTCCCGGCTGGCTTAGTTGGAAGAGTGTGCAACTCTTGAGATTAGGGTCATGGGTTTGAGCCCCATGTTGAGTGTAGAGATTATTTAAATGAATAAAACTTTAAAAAATAAATTTAAAAAATTTTTTTACAAAGTAAAAATAAAGTGAAGCAGATTTCTTTATTTTACGACTTCCCAGGGCCTTCAATGTGCTAATGTGGTTGTGGATTTCTGAGAAGGGCATGCAGTGTGCAACATTTCCCAAATGTCCTTGACATTGGAAATTTGCTTGCTTAGAGCATTTCACAGAATGAAGGTCTCCAGAACACACTTTATAAAGTTCTAAGCTTAAACAGTAAAAGGACATTTGCTGAAGAAGATTCTAGTTGCCCACCTAGGCACCATCCACAAATACACACCATGAGTATGGAGTGGCTTTATGAACACGATATTAAACCTGGCTCTATCCCTTATGCCCATGAGACTTGGGCCTCAATCATGCCATGTGTAAAACCTGAATATGAATGTTGTCCCATTATATTCAATATAGCAAAGCTGTTTGGAAAATTAAATAGGGGAATTATAGTTGCCTTTCTGCATCTGTTAAATCAGATGTATTTAGAGAAATGAGAGGGACATCCTATGGACAATATCTATCCTAGGAAACAAGAGATCAGAATTTTCATTTCTTGCCAACCAGCATCTCCTCAAATGTGTGAACAGTGGGGAATACATTTTAAACAATTAAGAACATGGACCCAGCATATCCATCTAAATAAGGACAAGCAGATGAGAACATCATTCATAATCATCCCTTCTTCACTGCAAGCTGAAAATAAAATACTTTATTTTATACCAGTCTTGTAGGTCCTTGTGTATTCTAGATCCCTTCCTACATCAATTGGAAATAAGATTAAACTGCAAACATTTCTGATAGAGAACAGTTTAGTGATTGAAATTCTTGCTAAAATCAGCATGTTGATACTTCCTTAATAGTAAATAATGTTTAGGTAAAGGGGAGAAAGCAGTGGGGTACAAGCCCTCAGAGTTGACTTCTAAATGTGGTCCCCATGAATGCATGGAAGTAAACTTGATAAGATAAAAGATGCTGTTGGGGTCACTAAACCTGTCAGTGCTGCTGTGTGGATGAGCAAATAGCAAAGTGCTCCAAAAACTGGGAAGAGGTTTTCAAGAATCTGTGATAAAACCGTAGGTACCTAGCTTACTGGAGGGAACACCGGGTTTCCAGTCCCACAGTTTCTTATATGTAGACAACTGAACTATCATATCCCTCAATCTCCCTGACTTACTCTCTGGAGCTCAAAATGGAAAGAACGTAATCTGTGTAAGTAGTCATTAGAAGGATCAAGTCAGATGCACAGCTTTGAAAAATAAGACGTGTTCTGTAAAAATCAGTGATTGCTATTCATAAACCTTTATTCATATCTTTGTTGAAGCAACATTTGTTGAACACCTATGCTTTTCCAAGATAACATAAAGGATGTTGAAATAATGCAAAGATGGGATGCCCAGAAGGCTTAGTCATTTAAGCACCTGACTCTTGACTTTGGCTCAGGTCATGAGCTCACGGTCATGGGATAGAGCCTTGAGTCAGGTCCTGCGCTGGGCATGGAGCCTGCCTGGGGTTCTCTCTCTCCCTCTCTCTCTCTGCCTTACTCCTGCTCATGTTCTCTTTCTTTCAAAATAAATAAATAAACATTCAAAATAAGAAATTATGCAAAGATGCAAGGGAGATATAGAGGACTGAAGTAGAATCTGAAGATGGGCTTATCTGCTGTTGCTTCCAAGGTGGCCAATTTGCAAGGGGAAGAGGGGTGGCTCGGGAGACTTGAACCATATACCTCCCTCAGACACTGACAAGTTGTGAGAACCTGAGCAGGGTATTTTCACTCTTTTCTGTAATTATCTACAAAATGAAGATGCTGAACCATATTATCCTTGAGGTTCCTTCTAGTACCGTCTTTTTATGGAAAGGGAAGTTGGACGTACGGGAGGCAGTTCATCCTGGATAATAGATAGAAGTGGGCTCATATGCCAGCTCCTCGCTCCATACTTTTGTGACTCTGGGGTAATCATTTCACCTCCTTATTTCTTAGTTTCTTTATCTGTAAAGTTAGTATATTAATCATGCTACCCTGAGAGAAGTGATAAAAGCTGAATGTGGTAAAACATTTGGGATTGTGTACCTAGAACATAGTGCTCCATTAATAGCAGTTGTTATTATTTTTCTTGTGATTATAATTATCATTACTACTTTTATTTCAGGATCATACATGCTCAGATCTGGATTTTAAAAGGGCAGTGTACCATAACTGACTTCCATTAGTAGCTTTTAAAAGTTTCCCCTTCTGAAAGCAATTTTGGTTGAAATTTTGCATGCTTATTTAATTCAGACCTGGTATCAGAGTCTCAGCATATGGCACTTGGAGGGATAGGCAAAGCCTTAGCATAGAAAGTGGCCAAAAAGTTACTATGAAATCACAGGTGACTTTCCTCCCTTTCATTACCTGCACGACACCTCCCATGAGAGATGCAGCCACAGCCATGGAGGTACACATCACGCCAAACAAGAGACCTGAAAGAAAGAAAACCCGTGACCATCATCCAAGCTGGCTTTGAGGGATTTAATGAGCTCCTGCCCAGGCTGTCTCTGAGGAAGCCATTTTGGAAGGGAACTCAGTGAGAACTGTCTTTGCCACTCAGCCATCACAAGCCCCAAGAGGGTAAGCAAGGGAGAGTTTGTTCCCAGTCAGGCAAAATGAGCTGGAATCCAGCCTTAAGGAGTTTTCTCTCTAGGATTCAGGAAGAAAGATATCATGTAGATGCAACATGAAAATGTGGAAACGACACTGGTCTGGACTAATCCAGATCAAATTAGTGGGAAGTAATTCCAAATGTGACCACTCATCAAAAATCAGCTGAAGAAATTACTAACCTTTCTGGGATTCAGATAGCTTTTCATCGTTAAGACGTCTAAAGTATACATTTTACTTCACGGCGTTTGCAAATCTGTAATGTTTTTCTAATGTTTTCCTTTAGTGTTTTATTCATGTCATCATTATGGCCCTTTGTATATTGCATAATGATTTATTTGTTTACATATCTATGTGGGAGCCCTACCAAGGCCATCAGAGTACCTTGGCTTGAAGCATTTCACACAGGGCCTCTAATACCAGAGGAGCTCGCCCAGTGAAGTAACATAGATGTCTTATTCATCTTTTTAAGACGATGGTTCTTTCAAACCACCTTTTAAAAAATAATTGTTTTTATACATCTTTGTGTAAGGATCATCTTAAAATTACATTCAATTCTCATTGATTTGAGAACTAAATTAAGAGAGGGACAAAGGGACAAAGAGTTGGAGATATAGACAGAGACACAGTGACAGAAATGGAAAGAAAATGATTTTGTGTATTCTGCTTGAAATTATCTCTCAGCTAAATATCTAGCTCAGTTCCCAACATGATTATTAATTCAATTTTATGGAGTACTGACAATATGTCAGGCACTTTACAAATGCCAGTGCTATAAAGTCAGAATCTGAATCCTGTCCCAAAGATCCCACATTCTAAGAAGGTCAGGAAGGGACTACACATAAATAATACATCCAATAGTGCCTATACATAGAAAGTACCATTCATTTGCCATTATTATTACTATTATTATTATTATATTTCAGGCTTAGTACATGATATACATGATATATATTATAAGGAACTCACTCCTAAAATGAAATCAGGCTAGCAATGCTCAATGCAACATTTTCCAACTTCTCAATAAGATAGAAAAATAAGAAAGCTCATGACAACACTAAAAACCAAATTTGATCAGTTAAAACATTTTGGGATTCTAAAACTATTCTCATTATCTTTAAAGATGATAGACTGGACTGCAAAAAACAGTATTTTCCCTGATTCTGAACTGCTTCATGAATAAGAAGAAGAACTCCATATACCTGAAAAAATATCAAAAGACATGTTTGCTGTCTACCACTGATTTTCCTCCTGCTAGGCTAACAGTTATCTGTTCAAGTGAAATTCTAGGCAGCCATCTCTCAATCCAGGGGTTCTATTTTTTTTTTTTTTTTTTTTTTGCTGACTAGAGAATTGATTCAGTCCCCCTCCCCTTCAAACATTATATTTCCACCACCAGATTACAACCATTACAATCAATGAGGCGGGAAATGTAGGGAAAATTGGTGGGACTTCATAGAGACCTAGAGTGAATGGCACCGCAAATAAAACAGTATATGTGGGAGGGAGAGAAAGTTCCACAGTTGCAGCAAATGCTATGAATTTTATAAGTGCTATAAAATCAGGATCAGACAATAAACCATGGGCATAGAAGATATTTATACTATCATAGAACATATTTATTAATATCTTCGAGAAATTGGGAATTGTACTGGAAGTAATGCCCATCCACCTGCTATTAGCTTTAATCTATGTTCATGACAATGAATAGAATCAAGGCCATTCACCTACCTAATTAACAAACATGTGGTCAGCATTGATCTTTCCTTCTTTGTTTAAGCATAAGTAGAAAAAAAAAAGAAATATGGAATCCATGGCAAAATATTGCCAAACAAATGAATATATTAACCTAAAAGCTCAAATACGGAGTATGCTTTGTAGAAATAATTTACTTTAGGAACCAGAAGGAAAGTATTTAGAAACTGTTTGGCAATTTTAATATGATGCAAAAACACATAGACTCAATGAAGCAAACAAGTTCAGGTCAAGAGAAAGTAAATGAGATGAAGAAAGGCAAGATAGGATGCAACACCAATAAGTTTAGATACGGATGGGTCCAGGTGGGCTAAGGAAGGACTATAAAGAAATAAAAAATGATAATTGATCAAGTACTTCCACTCCTAAGTAGTTACTAAATAGAAATAAAAATATGTTCATAAAAAGACTTGTATAAGAGTGTTCATAGCATCTTTATTGTTTATAAACTCAAACTGAAACAGTCCAGGTCCATCAACATAAATAGAAGTTTAAAAAACTGTGGTATATCCATATAACATCATATTACTCAAAAATAAAAAGGGATGAACTACTGATATATAAAACAACATGGATAAATCTCAAAAACAAAACCATGCTGAGTGAAAGAAGTATTACAAAAACAGAGTGTGTGCTGTGTGAGTCCATGTATATGAAATTCTAGAACAGGTAAAACTAATCTATGGTGGAAAATATCAGAATAGTGGTTGTTTCTGAAGGTGAAGGGGAAGGGGGAACAGGGATTGACTAGAATGAGCAAGAGAGAACTCTCCAGGGTAATGGTAATGATTTATATCTTTAGGGCTGGGTGGCACAGGTATATGTGATTGTCAAAACTCAGCAAATTCGGAGTGCCTGGGTGGCTCAGTCGGTTAAGCGTCCAACTTCGGCTCAGGTCATGATTTCACTGTCTGTGGGTTCCACCCGCATTGGGCTCTGTGCTGACAGTTCGGAGCCTGGAGCCTGCTTCAGATTCTGTGTCTCCCTCTCTCTCTGACCCTCCCCCGCTCACTCTCTGTCTCTCTCAGAAAAAAAAAAAAAAAAAAAAACCTCAGCAAATTCACTTACAATTTGTCTATTTCATTGTAGGTAGATTTTTACATAAAATCTTTTAAGGGTACCTGGACTACCCAGTTGTTTTAGCATCCAACTCTTGATTTTGGCTCAAGTCATATTCCCAGGGTCATGGGATCGATTCCCTCATCGGGCTCCACTCTGGGCATGAAGCCTGCTTAAGATTCTTTCTCCCCCTTTCTCTTTGCCTCTCCCTCACTCACACATGCTCTTTCTCTCTCTCAGGAAAAAATTTAAAACAAAGTACTAAATTCTAGTTAATAATGTGTATGCTAAAATAATTAGGAAGAAGTATACTGATGTCTGCAATTTACTTTTAAATGTATCAAATATATGTTATATTGAGGATGGATAGAGAGCTGGATGGATATATGAAAAAGCAAGTTTAGGATATTAATCGAGAATCTAGGTGGTATATATGAGAATTCAAGGTAAAAATCTTTAAATTTTACTATAAGATTGAATTTATATAATAAAATATAAGGAGTGAAGCACAATCACTGAATTAAAATCATTATTTTTAAGAAATTTGCTTTGTGGAGAACTAAGAGCAACACAGTGAGGAAAGTAACATTAGAGGAAATGAACAAAATTACAAAACTAAGAGAAAAAGTAAAGGATATATAGAACAATCCAAATTAGAACATTTAAGAATAAGAAGATAAAACAATTGGTATTTGCAGACACTTACTAGAAAACCAATTAGAATTTTAAGAACCAACAAGGGTTGGATAAACAGCCAGATACAAAACAAAATAAATGAAAAGCTGAAGGTGTTCCACATTCATAATAAACGGCTTAGAAGATACTATGGAGAAAGCATCCCATTCATAATACCAATGAAAGAAAAAAAAAAAGAGAAGATAAAGGAAAATGAGAAGGGAGAAAAAGGGAAAAGCTGAAGGAGGAAGACATGAGTGTAATTAACATCCAGGATAGAAAATATGATAATATTATAGAAAAATACTATTGCTAGATGGAAAGCTTACAAAGATGGTAATTCTTCCCCAAAATATTTTTAGATTTAATGTACTCCCATTGAGATGGAGTTGCAGATCCATGATGTGCAATAAAGTATTTTAAAGTTAATCTGAAGAATATGTAAACATGTATAACCCAAAGTCTGTTTTTGTAGAAAAAAAAAGGAAAGTTACAATTGAAAAAATTTTAAATTTTAAGCTAACAGAAAAGTGACAGGAGTTGTTCTAGCAGATATTTTAAGTGAAATACTATAAAGCTAGAGTATAAACAAGATGCTATTAGTTTTACAATTGATAATAATTTAATGAAATAAGTATAGGATATTCTTAAACAAATTCTTATAGATGAAAGAATCTCATATTATATATTATCATCACTGAAATATTAACAACCAGTGAATAATATTAGATTAATGATGCTGAGAAAATTGACTGTACAGGAAAAAAATTTAGATCCTCATCATAAATCAAATAATTTAAATACAACTAATATGAAACATAAAATTATTTACAATGTAGAATAAATAAAGAAATATTTAAATGGGTTTTGAATGGGAAGAAATTTGTAAGCATAAGAAATGGATAAAATAGTAAAATAAATGATACATATATTTCACCAAATATGTAATTATAATTTCTATACATCAAAATGCATTTAAAAATATCTGGAGGACATTCTTCAATATGCAAAGGTTACATTTCCTTTATCCATGAAGAGATTTTACAGACAAAACTTCTAATATCTCATCAATAAACAGAAAGCATAAATAAATTTTTCACAAAAATACAAATGGTTATCATCTGACAAGGGTTTAAATTCACTATAAATCAAAAAATGTAAACTAAAGCAAAAATGTGATGTTATTTTGCCCATGAAGTTGGCCAATTTTTAACAATACTAATATCAAGAGCATAGAAAAATATGCCATTACTCACTGCTGCCACACATAAATATTACTCGGACCATGCTAGAAATATTTTTCATGAGTATGTTAAGAACTGCCAGTGAATTTGTATTATTTGATCTGGTAATTTTCTTTTGGAGGTCTTTATTAAGGAAAAAAATATGTATGCCATCATAGATTAATGTATATGAGGGTCATCAAAATGTTATAAAAAATGACAAAAAGATTTTTAAAAGTATCAACTTAAAAATAAAAATGTAAGCCTCTTTGCAGAATATTAAGTAAACGTTAAAAAACCATGTTTTCAAATAATGCATAAATGACACAGGAAAATGCTCACTATAGTATGCTGGAAAAAACCAACCAGGAGCAAAATTAGGTATAATTTTATTTAAAAAGTACATATATTTTCTCTATTTATTTATTTTCTATAGTAAGTGAATAAGCATATAATTGGTTTATACTTAAAAAGAAATAAGCTTTGTAAAACTATAATTCAGTATGATAAGTGCTACAGTGAGCATACTCATAATATGCAATGTGTGATTAGGCAAGGAGTAATTATTACTAGAAGTGAGTTTACCAGGAGTTTGGTAATAAAAAATTCTTTAGAAAAGAATTAGACATAATGTACAAAATTGTCAAATCACCATGTTGTACACCTGAAACTAATGTGATATTGTGTGTCAACTGTACTAAAAATTTTTTAAATAAATAAATAACAATAATAAATAATAAAAAGAAAAAGAAAGAATTTGACTTTATCAGACAAAGTGACTGGCTACAGTGAGCAGAACATCTTCACATGTAGAGGGATGAATATGATCAATACAAGGCATCATCAAGAAATGTTGAGGTGATAAATCTAGAGTATAGGGGGAGTACAGAAGAGTGTCAAATACAGGATCGGTGAAAGGTAAGCTAGCTGGTAATTCTTTCCTGTTAACCCTCCTGGTATCTTTGAAAATGTGAATCCATGTGTGAAATCCCTCCTACATCTCAGTATGCATTTGTGCCTGTAAGTGAGCGCTGAATAGCATGTGCAGGTTTTGACATGTACCACATGTATATTTCATGACAGGGAGTAGAAGATCCACCGGCTGTACCTACATAAGCCTTTACTGATCCACGTGCTCAGCTTGTCGGAGAGATGGGGAAAACAGCTCTTGACAAAATCCTCAAAGGTCACTGTTGCTAAGGCATTGATGCTTGCAGCCACAGTGCTACAGGGAGAGAAAAGCAAGAACACAGTCCAAGCTAAATAAAGCTGACCAGCCTGCCCTGTCATTCAGAGCAAATAGACAAGACAGGGCTCTAGAAACAAAAAACAAATGCAGACATATGTCCTTATTCTGGGACTTCAGGGAGGCAATGTGGCCCGCCTACTCACTCTTCAAAGCTGCTTCTGTGCTTAGTGCTCCTTGATTTCTCCTTCTGACTTAGTGAGGAAGCTAGACTTTCATGCCCTAATGCCTACTAATGCCCTGAACAAGACATTAAATGAGTTACCAGGCAGTAATAGAGAGGTTGTGCATGCGCGCGCACGCGCGCGCGCGCGCGCGCGTGTGTGTGTGTGTGTGTGTGTGTGTGTTTAGGTTGGACTCGAGGCAGGAAACACTGACTATCTTAATCCAGGATTAAGATAAATCTTAATCTCAGTTTGCCATTCATTAATCATTCATTCATACCATTTATGAATCTCTCCATTCTAGGTATTAGGCAGACAGTGGTAAACCAGAAAAGCACAGACCTTATACTCTACTTGGTGACACAGACATTCAACAACCAATTATACAATTGATCACAGTTGGTATGAAGAAAAATACCAAGGTGCTATCAAATTATGCCTTGCAGAGTCCTAAAGTGATACAAAGTTAGGGAATTCTTTCCTTAGGAAATGATGATTAAGATAGGCACTGAAAGGACCCATGCAAATTGGGAAAAAGATGTTCTAGAGCAAAGGGAAAATTACATTTAAATACCTCTAGATGGAAAACTTGTTGCATTCAACAACCTGAAGCCACCAGATTGAGTAGAATGCAATTAGTAAGGGAAAAAGGAACAAAGGATAAGATGGAAATGGGCAAAGACTAAAACCACATAAAAATGTTGATATCCTCCTCTGACTTTCCACTCAGAATCCATTCTTATGGCCTTAAAACTCACTTTCATGACAGGCGACCTGGAATTGGGGTTTTCTTTGCAGAATAACATGGAAGCTTATCTAATTTCTCATAAAGAACATCCTCCTTAAGGTTGTAGCAGAAGTAATCTCTCCATAGCATGCACTGCAAAGTATGTCCCTTTGTTAGAATTTTTGGTCTTGAGACCAAAAGAGCCAACCACTCTCTTATGGGGGAATTATCTTTTGACAAATACATGTTTTCCAGTCTAGAGAGACTCAGCCTTAGAGCAAGAGAAAAAGATAAATAAGGAAAGCTCTGTAGAGAGGGACAAAATAAAAGTTAGAATGTCACCCCTCCCTGTGTTTGACTCTCTGATGCTCATTTTTTCTGTCCTGAGTTTCCCTGAGATCTTAATCTCTACACCACAGAATAATATCACTTGGTGTTCTTGAGGCAAAACCCTAAAATAATTAGTAAAAATAGTTCAATAATACACTAAATTAGAATTTCACACTGAAGCAAGTTAAAGTCATTATATAAATTCAAAGATGTTGCTGTTTTGGAAATCTGTCAACAGCTTTATATGCCAAAAGTTAAAAAACAGCCACTTCAAAAATTCCAAAAATTTACTAACATTTAATATCTCTGATAAAAACTTTCCTAAAAGTAGAACAAATATATGCATTTTGTTCTTTTTATAATTTATTAACTTAAAGTGAATATTCTTAAATGTTAATAATATCTCTCAAACTAAAACTTGATATCACATTTAATGGTAAAATCCAAGAGCCATTTCCTTTAAAGTCATAACAAAAATAAGAATTTCTGCTAACCTTAATTATTACCATTGTTCTCAATGCACAAGTATATGAGAGTGAACATAGAAGTGTAACTATTAAAAAACGAAAAATTCGGGGCGCCTGGGTGGCTCAGTCAATTAAGCATCCGACTTCGGCTCAGGTCAGGATCTTGAGGTTCGTGAGTTTGAGCCCCGCGTCAGGCTCTGTGCTGACAGCTTGGAGCCTGGAGCCTGCTTCTGATTCTGTGTCTCCCTCTGTCTCTCTGTCCCTCCCCTGCTCATACTCTATCTCTCTTTCAAAAATAAATATTTAAAAACAAAAAAAAAGGAAAAATTCAAAAGTATTTGCATATATCACAATTTCTGTACAATCAAATCCAAAAGAATTAACTGAAAATAATTAGGAAAAAAATTTTAGATAGCAAGGGAAATTCTGTAAAAAGGAAAACATTATGAATAACAGATATCAAATCATATTTTAAAGCATAACAGTTAAAATTATTAGTGTCTATATCATTATAGATAAATAGACCAAAGAAATATAAAGAAGATCTTGAAAAAGACCCAACTATATAGAAGAATGTAGGATATAACAAAAATAGCATTTAAAGTCACTGGTGAAAAGATAGCTTATTTAGTAAAAAATAATGGGACAACTGGCTACCAACCTAGAAAGAAAGTAAGTGTGGAGGTCCACTTCATTTTTTATACCACACATATAGTCTAGATGATTTGACGACTTTATTATTTAATAAGACCATAAATACACTAGAATGTGTCTGGGTTATTAGTTATAATGATAGAATGGAAAAGTCTATCCGAGAATAATATTAATCCAGAAACCATAATGTAAAAGAATTGGTCAATATAAATGAAAATCTCCATATACTCATACTATAATGATAGTATGGAAAAGCCTATCTGAGAATAATATTAATCCAGAAGCCATAAAATAAAAGAATTGGTCAATATAAATTAAAATCTCCATATACTCAGAAGTAAACATGAACTGGCATGTTACAGAACAGGAAATACAAATCGACAATGAAAGTAGGGAAATGTAGCCTATCCACTTATGATCAACAGAATTCAGATTCAAATTAGGTACCATTTTTCACCTATTAGTTTGGCAAGTTGAAAAGTTTGAAAGCACCCAATATTGGTGGTAGTGTGAGGAAAGAGACACTCTAGTATCTTCTTTTTAGAATATAAATCATTCAGAATTTTTACAGCTGATTTAGAAAAGTCCATGAAAGTTTAAATGATCAAGTATTTTGGCACAGTAATTCTACTTCTTGGAATGTAGCCTACACATATCCTTGCACAATTTCACAAATATATACACTGTAATGTGTTATGGATTAAGTGCTTGTATTCCCTCACAATTTATATGCTGAAGCCTAACCCCCAATGTGATGGTATTTGGAGCTGGGGTCTTTGGAAATGATGAAGTCATGTCAGTGGAGTTCTCATAAATGGGCTTAGTGACTTTACAAAAGAGATCCCAGAGAGCTCCCTTACCCCTTCCACCATGTAAAGACACAAGAAAATGGTCACGAATGCGCCAGGACTTGAGCCCTTACCAGACACCAAATCTGCAAGGGCCTTGATCTTAGACTTCCTAGCCTTAAGAACTGGAAGAAATTGTTTTTTATAAGCTGATTAGTGTATGGTATTCTGTTATAGCAGTCTTAGCAGACTAAGAGATAAATTTGTTAGATATGTCTTACATTAAAGGATTGATCAAATAAATTATAGATTAAAAAAAAGAGTAGGGTAGATCTAATGGTGTGGAAAGATTTATAAATTATATCACCTTAAGGGCTCCTGGGTGGCTCAGTCGGTTAAGCATCCAACTTCATTCAGCTCAGGTCATGATCTCATGGTTCATGGGTTTGAGCCCTGCGTTGGGCTCTGTGCTGACAGCTCAGAGCCTGGAGCCTGCTTCAGATTCTGTCTCCCTCTCTTTCTGACCCTCCCCTGCCCACACTCTCTCTCTCTCCCAGAAATAAATAAAAACATTAAAAAAAATTATATCACCTTAAATGAAACATAATATGATCCCTTTTCGTTCACTAAAAGGTATATATGTTCCCATAAGCAAAGAAATTTTAGGGTTCATTGATAAGAAATCGTTAACAGTGGTTAACTCTGCGGGCTGAGACCATGGATTTGAGGAATAAGATATAAAGCTTTTACTCTGATCTTCTGCTAGTGTTTGACTTTTGACTCTGGCCGTTTTACTTTCTTAAAATTATATTTTGACAAACTTTATCAATGATTATCTGCAACTGAACTGCAGGGAGGGAAAGGAAGCTTTTCCAACTCGCTGAGTTCATAGAGGCAGAAGATCTGGCATAAAGGAAAGTAATGAAACTACATTGCTCTCAACACAGTTGTCTCCACCCTTCTACAAGTTACCAGCATCCTTCACCTGCATCAAAGCAAATGCCCGCTGCTGGTTTTCCACTTTTGTCACTCTTGCTTTTATCATAGTCCCTTGCCTCAATAGAAGCATGAGGCTTCAGTTGTATGGCATCACCCACTCCCCGGCTTCAAACCTTCTGAAAAAATTAGTAATGGGAAACCTCATTAAAATGCAGTCAGGAAGTTTTGGCAGGAGGAGATCTCATGCCCTACCACTTATAGTCAATTGCAGACCATGAGGAAGACAGAAACTTGACCTTGCAATTGGATACTATTCTCTATTCCAGCTTGAGGAAGGCAAGCTTTCCTCCCAGAAACCACTAGGCCAATGAAAAGTTGCCGCACTTTGAACTCCCAGTTTACTCCATGGTCTTATTGTTCATAACAGCCTTCTCAACTTAGTCTTTTTCTCCTTATAAAAAAGCATACCTCTCCATTGTTCCCCAGACTTTCACAAGGTTTTGCTACAGCTTATTTGTCCTGGATTAAAATTTTCTTTTATTTTTCAATAAGCCCCAATAAGTCCATCTTTAGCTGGTAAGATAATTGGCAGTATTTATCTTCTAATGCCTTCCCATTTATCTTAAGATCCAAACTACTTCATAAAGTTTTCTGAGTAACATTTTGTACATTGTGTGAAGCAAAACATTTACCAGGCCAGCTGACACACAGTAAGTACTCAGTAAGTACTGGTGATTACTTCCACCATCACCCTTGTCATATCACACCCTTGCCATCACCGCTGTCATTATCATCAGCATCATCAGAGCAGGGTGTTGTCAATATACTAACCTCAGAGTTCCGCTGAAGGCACAAGCCACAAAGAGTCCAGGCAGTCCTGGCATTGTGAAAAATATCTCCATGACAAAGTATGGCATCAGCTTTGGAGGTAAAACAAGAGAGAATTAATCAGCAGAGTCTGTAATGTGAGAATGTTGATTTTTAGCAAAGGAGGTAGGGAAAAAAATAAATGAAAATAATAGAGGAGTTTGCATGGGCTAAGGTTGTCAAATGCTTGCAGTTGAAATTATGATCAGTCCAATTTCATGGGACCTGAGGTCCAGCTCCAGCTATAGGGGAGGAGGAAGGGTGGGAAGGGGCAGCTGATACTAGGGAAAGGGGCTGTATGAACTGTAGAAGGTTCAGGAACTTGTTTTATTTTTCTTATGTTCACAACGTATGCCATTCCCTTTCCTGTTTACCCTTAATATTAGTAGTTAAATCCTAACAACAAATGCTTAAAACAGGTCTTCAGGGAATCGAGGTATTATGGTTCTACTCTGTAGCCTGATTTGTGAGATGGGAACATACCCCCCTCCCAGGACAGAGGGGACAGTGAAATATACAGAGGGGAGAGAAGTGATGGTTCCTCCTGAGCATATCCTCCCTAAATGGAGGGTTTTTAAAATGTTTATATATTTATTGAGCGAGAGAGCAAGAGAGAGAGAGAATCCCAAGCAGGCTCCAGGCTCAGCACAGAACCCAAGCCCAACTTGGGGCTCGATGTCACCACTGCAAGACCATGACCTGAGCCAAAATCCAGAATTGGATGCTCAACCACCTGAGCCACCCAGGTGCCCCATATAAATGAAGTTTTTGAAAGCACATTTAATGTACTACATTGGGTTGATGGTGTTCAAGGTATGATGAGAACACATGAGCAGAAGCAGTATAGTAGCAAGGGTAATTTTGTTCAATCTGAGAATAAAGCATCTTTAATGAACCTTGAGACATATAGAAAAAAGAATTGAAATGCTGCATGGACAACCAAAGCCAAGGGTTCAAGTCTAACCTCCACTCTCTCCAGCCATGTCCTGGCCCCTGGCCTTGTCTTCAAGGACAAGGTGAGATACAATTTTACATGTCACTCCCCCCTATTAGAACCTGGTGTGTAGTGATATCACCCAACAGGAGAGGAAACAAATCAATTCTATGGGTCTTAGGAAGTGCCTTGAGATCCAGGTGAAAAAAGAGAAAGAACCCATATTACTCATTTATGGCCAGATGAACACTGATTTCAGCAATTCTTTATGGCCCAAAGGGAACACATACCTGATCTGGAGCTGAGATAATGCCAGAAGTCCAAGGGTCACAGTCTTTGAAGTGGGAGTACATGATTAAGCCAGAGAAGACAGCACATACCAGAATGATCCAGAGACCCAACAAGTTAAAATATAAGGCTCTAGAAAAGAACACATATGTCTATCAGTAGCCTCTATGCCATATTATGGGATGATGAAGATATCACCAAAAGTTCAAGGTAAAAATTTGGGGGGCTTTTTTCTATAAAATAAAATTCCACAGCCTTCAAGAACCATTACATTTTACACTTTTGCAATTTTTTTTTTGTTTGGGAATGTTACATTTTTAGACTGATTACAAAATTTGACTGAGGATTTTTGATGGCTTTTCTCTTGACATTAGGAGTTTTTCTGCACAGTCTCAATGTGTGGTATAAGATCTTGGATGAAATTTCACATACCAATCACTCATATTATGTAACTTCCAGTGATTTTCTCCCCACTCAATTCATAAAACTGTCAAAAAGTGAACTTACATTTTAACATCTTTTCTTCTAGGGGGATAATGAGATAAATGTAGAAGTAGACACATTTTGGAAATATTCACTTTGGAGACTGATCCAGATGAAATTTAAAGTTGATTTTTTTAGAGAGAATAGAAAATATACAAAAGCTAAGGTCATTTTACCCACATTCTGGGGAGCATTTTTTTTAATTGTACAGCACACAGGTACACTTAATTCTAGTTCGAGTGCCTTGGCAGTATGCTATGACTATATTGTAGCCATTACTGATTTTTCAAGGTCAAAATATTACTAATTTTCTTCATCTCAAGGAAGACTTGAGAGTGAGCTGGACTTATATAACCAGCTTCATTCCGGAGAGCATTTCAAAGGGCTAGGAGAGCAACAGTGGAGAATTTATTGGGTCCAGTCATTGTTCAAAGGGAATCAGTTACATCCACATTTAAACATAAGGACACATGTTAATTTCAAAGCCTCCTAACACCTATAATATATAGGTGTACCTAGCTTTCATAAAACCCTTAAGTCAAACTATTCATTTATGAAACAAATACGGTTAAATAATTATCTCGTTTGGGAGTTTCTATTTTCATACACTATTTATACTAGAAGAGGCACTTATCCCAGAAGTTACTTCCTTGGGAGTATTCTAACAATGCTTAGTTTTGACTTACAGGTTTGTTTGTTTGTGTTTAGAGGGGTTGAGTTACAGATAGTTGTTTGGGAATATAAGGGACACATGAAGTGGCTAATACCTATTAAGCATTGCTTACACTCTTGCTTTCCACCCTTCCAGACAACTGGATTCAAGCCTTTACTCAGGCCACTTCTGAGAGAGGCCTCCCTGACCTTCTTTATTTCAAACAATCACTTTCACCTGTCTTATCTGTTTCCACTCCTTATACTATTTTACAGCTTTATAGCATATATGATAATCTGAAATTGTATAATATATTTATTGCTTATTATTGGTTTCTTTCACTCAAACACAGTGATAAAGAATAGTGGTGGCACATAGCAGACCTGAAATTATTTTACTTGGGGTAATAAATAATTGAATGCCTTAATTAACTAATGGTAGAGATTGAGTACAATATGATTGTACTCTTTATATCATTTATTTTTTAAAGAGAACATTGGGCCCAGAGTCATAAGATTTTATCCATAACAGCCATCTGATCTTAGACAAGTTATATAACACCCTGAAGCGGTTAAATCATCTGTAAAAAGAATGTTAACACACCTGCTTTACTTCTATTATAGGACTAGTATAAGGATTTAATGAGTTACATTTGGTTAAAATAAATGTAGGTTATATAGCCATATAAAGAACATTCATACATTATTCAGAAACAATTTTAAAAGTTCACCAGATGAGAAACCAATGGCAAGACTATATTAAATATTAAGGTCCTGTGTTATGAATTTGTTTTTTATTAGAAATGGACTGTGATTCTTTACAAGCTAATTCTCCTACTTGTAACTTAAGCCACTCCATTGATTCATTCAAAAAATATTTATCAGGCATCTCTATGTACTAGGTTGTTCTAGATACTAGGGTATAGCAGTAACACAGGACCTATCCTCACGGAGATTAAATTCTGGGATTAGAGACAGATCACTGAAATGAAATAAATGAATAAGATGCTTTTAGATGTGATAAAAGACATGAGGAAAACAAACTAAGGCAGTAAGAACAGAACAAAAGTGACTTGTGTGGGTGTGCTCATCTTAGCCAGGAGATGGGAAGGAATCTGAGAACTTGCATCAGCCCATACTACATAGCACCATTTACAATCAATGCTCTTGAAAGACAAACTTGAAAGTGAAACTGATAAACCTCTAGAAACAAGAGGAGGTTAAATCAACCTCCAAGGAACACATCTAAAATGACACGGTGGATGATACTATTTCTAGATGTGAGGAAAATCAGTTGGGCTTACGATCAATCAAATCATCTTTAGTGACTAATCAGCATTCCTGGCCATGAAATTATATGCATAAATAAATGCTGGGTTTTAACTCATGGACACAGTCAGTATGAACATTCTGGATCCATTTTCACCTACAAATGTTTCAAGATGTTGTTTTCCCAATCAGCAGAGCTTTTCCTAAACTCTGATGGAATGTTTTAATGGCACCAGGCTCTCAGATAATTGAACAGAAGCAGAGCATTTAATCAACATTCTGCAGACACACACACACACACACACACACACACACACACACACTCCTTTGCATACAGACATACATAAATAAGCATATTTCTACATAAATATGTGTTTCCAGGTATGTGTTTATACATACACATGTAAGAATGGCCTTTGTGAAGCATTACTTTTAAATAAGTGATAAATATTTAATAAGAACAAAATATTATTCTTGACCTTGTGGGAAAAAATGATGAAAAAGGTGCATTTCCTTATTTTCAGGTACTATCATAGTAAAGGGGGAAAAATTAGGCATGTTCACAAGAAAAAATAATGTAACACAAACGTAAGATTAAAAAACTCTAGAGGTAACAGGTTTATTATTTATTTCACCATAAGATCCTTCCCTATAGAGATACATCACCTCCATTTTATTTATTTTATTTATTTTTTAATTTTATAATTGAGAGAGTGTAGAAGCAGGGGAGAGGGGCAGAAGAAGAGAGAGGATCCCAAGCAGGCTCCATGCTCAATGTGGAGCCTGACACGTGGCTTGATCCACAACCCTGGGTTTCTGACCTGAACCAAAATCAAGAGACAGACACTCAACTAACTGAGGTACCCAAGCACCCTCAGTCAACTCCATTTTAAAACAGAATTTTAAGTGAATTTTCATTTAATTTATTTTTAAGTAGGTTCTACACCCAACATGAACTCATGACCCCAAGATCAAAGGTCATGTGCTCTGCCTACTAAGCCAGGCAAGGGCCCCTAAAAATGAATTTTAATTTCAATAAATTGTGAGATCAAGGTCACACTTGATCTTACATTTTCAGTAATGCAGCTCTTTGATAAAGTGATGATTTTGTGTGGAGGGTATGTTAATATTATTTATTGTAATAGGGTATGAATATGGTATCAGTGAATGAATGGAATACTAGATAATACTTTCAATTCTTCCATCTGAGAGTGTGTGAAATATAGAAGTAATATGTGCTCTTTTGGAATTTAAGTCAAAAATGGTGAACCATATCCCAGCAATGTTATCTTTTACTCAGTCTAAAGAAAACTATGCAGGGGCACCTGGGTGATTCAGTCTGTCAAGCATCCAACTTTGCCTCAGGTCATAATCTCACAGTCTGTGGATTCAAGCCCCACATCCGGCTCTGTGCTGACAGCTCAGAGCCTGGAGGCTGTTTCAGATTCTGTGTCTCCCTTTCTCTCTGCCTCTCCCTCGCTCACTCTCTGTCTCTCTCTCTCAAAATAAAATAAAGACATATAAAAAAAGAAATAAGAAGAAAAAACTGTGCATTGAAATGAAAGTATTTTAAAATCAGTTGTGGAAATATTCATAGCAGAAACTCTAAGAAACATGGAGGGTATCCTGACAAATCTGGGGATGCTAGTATTTGGACAGCAACAACGAGGATAAAATGTCCATTTTATATGTAATTCTAGCTTACTCTTTCCAGTTCTGCAGAATAATACATCACTTCCTTCCATCCCCATTCTAGAGCCGGATGTCTTGAAGGGCTTGGAAAAGGCTTCACAAGTTGTGCCCCAGTTGGAGTCCTTCAGGGTAAGCAGGCCCCGCAAGACTGGTGACTGCTAGCTCGGCAAGAGTTGAATTGGTGGAAGCCTCATTATGCCTCACCTCATTACCTTGGCTTTCCTTCTTTTAAACCTGTGCTTGGAAAATGTAAGGACATTTAAAAGAAAAATAGTAGCTCAAAGAGACCACAGCTGAATCAAATAAGTAATAGGGGCCATCTCATCACAGAAACTGTGAGTAGAAAATATATGCTATCTACCTCTGCATTGCCACTCATGGCACCTGATTTAACCTAGTAATTTGTCAACAAATGGAGGTAGCAAAGGACAGAGAGCAGAGGCAGGCAGATGTAAGCTCAAACTCACTTCCCTGCTGAAAAGGGAGTAGTAAGGCCTGCCTCAAAGAATTACTGAAAGGGTTAAATAAATCTTTCTCTCTCTCTCTCTCTCTCTCTCTCTCTCACACACACACACACACACACACACACGTGCATGCACAAGCATATAATAATTACCCAATATGGGAAAAGAAAACAAAAATTTTTATTTGTAACTCACAATTTTGCATGTTTTTCTGTTTTGCAAGAGATGCATCGCTGTATGGTCGACTGATTAACTCCATAGATCCCGAGCCATGTAAAAGTTCCTCCCACTGAGATTGTCCAAAAAGTGTGCCGCCTGAGAGGGTCCACATCAAAGCTATGAGACAGAGAGAAGTGAGTGAACAAAGATGTTCCTTTGATGCCAGATATTATTGTAGTTGCTAAGGTCATGCAGCTAAATCTTTATAAAACATGGAAAAGTAGTGTTGGACATACTCAAGTATATGTAGTCGAGATCCATTTGTTGATTGCTCTATTACATTGTGTAATCCACCAGCGTGAGCTGATCCTTGAATGAGGACCGTTAAGAATCCCACAATCATGACAACCATCTGAAATGCATCTGTCCACACCACTGCTTTTAATCCTCCCTGAAATGGAAAGAATGGATGTGAATTCTTGAAAAGGAAGGCTGCAAGTCTTCCAATGTTTTACAACCTCTCTGATGATGCAATCTTCCTTTTTTCTTTCTTTCTCTTTTTCTATTTCTTTTCCTTCCTTACTTTCCTTTTTTTCTCCCTCTTTCTTTCTTTCTTTCTTTCTTTCTTTCTTTCTTTCTTTCTTTCTCTTTCTTTCTTTCTCTTTCTTTCTTTCTCTTTCTTTCTTTCTCATTTTCATTCTCTTTCCTTCTTTCTTTCTTTCTTTCTTTCTTTCTTTCTTTCTTTCTTTCTTTCTTTCTTTCTTCTTCCTTTCCTTTTTTCTGTCTTTCTGCCTTTGTTCTTCAATAGTCATGGAGGTATTTTATGTGTCAAGTACTATGTTATGTATAGGAATAAAAATGGTAAGTGTAAGACAGGTTCCTTCCTTAACTTCATAGACTTTATAACCTGGTAGGAGAAGCAGATACCTGAGAATGATATAACTAATTATCTAAGATTGTGAACAGTGCAGTTAAGAAGGACAGGTTACTATGACAGCATACAGCAGTGAGTCCTGACCTGGTCTTGAAGAAGTGGCATCTGAGCTATGTTGTGAAGAATGAGTAGGAATTTACCACATACAGAGGAAAGAGTAGAGAGGAACAGCATGTGTGAAGGATGAAGATGTATGGCTGCCTGAAGAAATGAGAGAATGCTAGAATATATAGATCATGGCATATACAGAATGCCCAAAGGGAGGTTGCTGAATTTACTAGAGGCCAGAACACACAGAATGTTACAAGCCTACTTAAATGATTTCTTAAGAGCAATAGGAGAGCATTAAAGAGGGGTACCTGGGTGGCTTGGTTGGTAAAGTGTCTGACTTTGGCTCAGGTCATGATCTTGTGGTTGTGGGTTTGAGCCCCACATTGGGCTCTGTGCTGACAGCTCAGAGCCTGGAGCCTCCTTTGGATTCTGTGTCTCCCTCTCTCTCTCTGCCTCCCTCCCACTCATGCTCTGTTTCTCTCTCTCTCAAAAATAAATAAAATTTTAAAAAAAGTTTAGGGGTGCCTGGGTGGTTCAATGGGTTAAGTGTCCAAATTTGCCTCGGGTCATGATCTCACTGTTAATGAGTTTGAGCCCTACATCAGGCTCTGTGCTGACCGCTCAGAGCCTGGAGCCTGCTTTGGATTCTGGGTCTCCCTCTTTGTCTGCCCCTACCTTGTTCATGCTTTGTCTCTCTCTGTCTCTCAAAAGTAAATGTTGAAAAAAAAATTTTGAAAAAAAAGTTTAAAAAACAAGAGAGCATTAAAGAGATTTACATGATAAGAGATTTTGTTTGTTTGCTTCTTAGTGGTGTCAGGGGTGGTAGTGTGGACATCTGATTGCTGGATCATGGAAAGAAAAGAAGGAGTAGGAGATATGCTCAGAGTTAATTTCCATGTCTGTGCTCAAGATGACAGAGGTTTGAAGCAGGGGAGAGATGCAAAGAAGTAGATGAATATGAAAGATATTTGGGAGGTCAAATCAACACAACTTGTGAATAATTGAACACAGATTCTGAGGAAGTGAAGTAATTGAGGATAATCACCTGGCTCCAGTTTTTACAACATGAAAGCTAGTCTTTTTAATTGAGTGACAGTGAATAAATTTAGGGGAACTGAGATGGTATAAGACTGAGAAAGAGGAAAAGAATGATAGATTCCAGGCATTCCTGGAGAAAGGAGTTTTAAGAGGTAGAAGATGATGAAATACTGAGGTGAGCAAAGCAGATTCTCCAGAAAACCTGAGGATCAATCTAACAGTAGAACTCAGGACAGAGACATGAGACAAGAGGTTAACATGGTGCTTATCAAAACCATATTCTCTCTAGAGTCACATAAAGAGTTTTTCTTTTTTTTAATGTTTATTTGCCTTTGAGAGAGACAGAGCGCAAGTGGAGGAGGGGTAGAGAGAGAGCGAGACACACAATCTGAAGCAGGCTCCAGGCTCTGAGCGGTCAGCACAGAGCCCGGCCCGCGGCTTGAACCCACGGACGGTGAGACCGTGACCTGAGCTGAAGCCGGTTGCCCAGCCAACTGAGCCACCTAGGTGCCCCACACTAAAGATTTTAAAACAAACCAACCCCAATGTCCCAGCCCCAACCCCAAAGATTCTAAATAAATTGATATGTGGGTTGGGACCCAGCCCTGCATGTTCTCTGAAAGCTCCCCAAGGATTCTAAAGTACAATTCTAGTTAAGATCACATGGGCCGTAGGAAAGGAGGTGAAAAAGAGGCTGCTAGAGTAATCCAGGTATAGAATCCCTCAGGACCACAGTGAAGGTGGAATGAGCAAACTGGGAAAGCTTAAATGAAATGATATTTTTAAAAAAGTGCTTTAAAAATGAATAAGCACTATGAGAATGGAAGGAGATGGTATTTTTAACATTGAACAATAGAATTATCATCCCTGGTTACTCCTCCAGAGTGTCAAGAACTTCTGTGAAAAGATGACAGGCTTCATCTTTATCTGGAGAAGAAAGACATTGGGGTCACCCTATCATTTCTTTTGTAATTAAAATGTAACTTAATAAATAGACATCAAAGTCTGTCCAGAGGCCTTGCATTTATATATTGTATTCACATCCTGACTTGAGAAATAATCAATACTTACCTCCCACCTCCCAAATAGTGGTATTTTGATTTTCTTTAAAGACATTAAGGCTTCTAAACCCAAATCAAAACATTAGATTTTAGCGATAAGAAGACCAAATGTCAAAGATCTCAGTTTCCAGAGGATACTGGATATTGGTTATGTTAAAATACGCATAAACCTGAACTTCAGTTAGACATGACACAAAAGAACAAAACACTTTATCAAATGTACATCAAAAGGCAGATTATACCCACCATGAAAATTTCTCTGACTCTATAACTCATACAATGAGACATACACACACACACACACACACACACACACACACACACACACCCAACACCGATCTATAACCCTGATCATGATCATGAGATGTCACTGATGCATTTAATCAGTCTGTGATGTTTGAAATCTAATGTTTACTTCACTAAATTGCAAATCCTTGAATGTCAGGAATCACTTATTGTTTTAATCTTCCACTGGTTGTCTTGGATTATGCTGTGCATTCACAGGATTATAAAGAGTTTGCAGTATGAGTAACAAGTGTAAGATAAATAAGCCACCATTGTAGTGAGATCCAGAAGCCTGTAACCTGCCTAGAGAGAGAAGAGATGGGATGGTAAGGGATTAAATGGGCAGGTTGATGTACATCAGGAAAGATTTCCAAGACTAGGCTAAGAGGCTTATACTTTATCCTGTGAACAATGAGAAGCAAGAAGAGAATTGGGTCAGTTAAGTGGCATGAAGAAATGGGTGATTAAAATTAATCTTACAGGCATGCAGAGTGGAGGGAAGCACTGAAAACAATTAAGAGGCAGTAAATTTAGTTCATTCTAGCTTATTGTGGTTATTAAAGTATCCAGACTTGTTTCTGACATCTTACTTTTTGGTTTCTATTTGTGTCTTCTCTATTTTTTTTTCCATTTTTCTTCTCTTGCTTAAATCACTTGAGGTTTTGTTTTGTATTGTTTTAATTCCCTTTTCCCACTTTGAGCATTTTATTTAAATGGGACTTCTTGAAATTTTGTCGTAAATCTTTAAGTTGAGTCTATGTTTAAAGAATGTCTTAATTCCCAACAATTCAATTATAAAACCACCAAGTCTGATTACTCTCTTCCTGATTTACATGGTATTGCTGTCCCAATAAGGGCTATACTTTTTGTTAATCCCAAAATTCCATCTAATAGTAATTGGTAGTATTAGTATATTTTATAATATTATAAATTATAATTGTATATGTAAATTATACCATACTAAATAATATTCTTTAAAATTAAGTACCAAAAATTATTTGACTAGACTTATTGTTTATATTTTATTTTCTTATTACCACTTCCTCCATCTAAAACTGGGTAATTTTCCTTTTTCCCACAGTACTTCCTCTAGCTTTTTCTCAGGGGAAGATATACTAGTGGTAAATTCTCTTGGTTCCTGACAGTTCCCGAAAGTTAGTTTTTTGCTGAATACACAATTATAGGTAGACCATTGTTTTCCATCAATGCTTCGAAGATATTATTTCACTGTTTCTGCCTTCCATTACTGTTGCTAAGAAGTCTGCCTTCAGTGTCCCTAGCAATGTATCTAGTCATCCTTGTAGGGGTAGATGCCTCTGAACAACTAATCTGTCACAAATCGCCAGATGTATATGGAGCAGAAGCTTATTTTTAACATAGATAAGATATATGTGTCTGAAATAGAGAGAACTAGGGTAGTGAGGATAGCATGAAAATAAAAAGATAAAAATCAGCAGTGCAAAGAAATAGTGGAATTTGAATGTATGAAAAAGACATGGGGCATTTTTAAGTTGTATTTTTTCATAATATATGTTCAAAGAGTATGTGATATGCACACAATACCAAAATCCATGGATGGTCTGCTCTAAGACAATATAGGATGACTTTATTTTCCTCTGTAGAGGAGAAAAGAAAATCCAGGTATCTGAAAACCACTGTCATATTTTTAACTGGCTCCTTACAGCCTCTGTATATGGTTGCCAATGACTCAGAAGAATAAAGATTCGCATTGTAAGTCATGATAAATAATAGGTGCTCAATGAATTTTTTCTGAACTAAATTGATTTTAACAATTATATAAATATGTTGCCAATACCACCCAACTTCCTTGATTAAAGACTGAGCATGTATTAAGCCAAATGTTAATGTAATCCATGATTATCCATAAATAACAGACAAAAACAACCTGTGGAATCCTCAAGTTTACAAACTACTAGCATCCTTGATCATTCATAGATGCATTTTGTCTTTCTCAGTCACTGGGCAGTGAAATATATGCTACCCTATAGTTCTCAATTACTATTAACAAGCACACTTTTTTCTCCACAATTGCATATGGTCACTTATCCTCTGATCAAGGAGGTATTTCTTTCATTAAATCTTTTCTCTGCCATGACTTTCTCGACTGAGCCCAGAACACCAATTTTACTAACAGTACTGAAAAGAAATTTAAATAAAACAACAGCACCTTCCTCAGGAAACTGTGACAGATAAGCCAGCATATTTCTATTTAATTGTGGAGTAGCGATTTCTGCTATAAATAGGTGCCCGCTTGTTGGAGATTTGCCCTTATCCCACATTGGGAGTTGGTGCTAAATACTTTTTCACAGTTAGATACATACCAGGGTACAGTAGAAAGTGCAAACAATTCCTGTTGCAAACACAGAGCCCCAGAGATCAAACCCAGTCACTAGAAAAGGAGAAAAACATTGAAAGAAGTTTCTCTGAGAAGAGAAAGGTACATGAGGAAAAAGTCACAATATTTTTGTCAATGTTCTTCATGGCCAAATGGAAATCAAATTAAAATTTTCTCTTATTAAATTCACCTCTGATAAAGAGTATGCTATTGAATTGCTATACTTCAACTGCATCTCTAATTTTTAGATAGTGTTAAAGGCCAAAGTTTTTTCCTAAAATTCAGTAACTTCCAGTTTTTTGCACCAACTGTTCACTTTTTCTGAACAGATTTTTGTCTGAGTGCTTTGAAACCACCTGAACATCAGCCATGTAAATATTTCTCAATATAAGCACCAATAAAATGATTAAATTGAATATTGAAGACTTCTAATATTATAGGTATCATTTATGAAATTTATTTTAATTCTTTAAATTTTTGTTTCTATGATTCTATTCTCTCAAAAAGGTCAAGTATAATTCTTAAAATAATCACTACAACTACCTTTTACACCTATATTCAGACTACTTCATGAAATCACTGAGACAGGATCATACATTATCAACAAATTTGGTGATTATGTGTATGCAATACCAAAATTGCCACCCTTTCAGTGATTAAAAAAATAAACAAACAAAGGGCAATCAAACTTGGTGTTTAACCGTGTGGGCAAAATCAAGCAACTAATGATTTCCATTATTTTCAGTGTTGGAATTTTTGGAGCTTTATGCTGTGACAACTACAGCCACGAGAGCCCCATAACCACAGGAATGTCCCCCAAGATGTTTTATATTTCTCAAGGTGTACATAAGCATACATACAATGGTAAGCACCCAAGGGAGTATGGGTAACTCACCTTGATTGAGCGCAAGGGCAGGAGCATACACCACCACTCCTGTGTAGAGAATCTAGTGGGGAAACAAGAATCAGGTGAATAGTATGAACAGGGACATGGAAGGGAGAGCAGCCTCAAAGTTTCCTTATTGACCTTAGAGAGGCATTTCCCTCAACATGTGCACTAGACATGTCACTGACAACCACTCTAATGTTTTTTTTTTTTTACAAATAGTTTATTGTCAAATTGGTTTCCATATAACACCCAGTGCTCATCCCCACAAGTGTCCTCCTCCATGCCCATCTCCCCGCTCCTCCCCACATCCATCAGTCCTCAGTTTTTGTCAGCATTCAAGGGTCTCTCATGGTTTGCCTCTCCTCCTTTCCCCCACTATTTCCCCCCTTCTTCTCCCCCATTGTCCTCCGTTAAGTTCCTCCTAATCCTCCTATACGTGCAAACATATGATATTTATCCTTCCCTGCCTGACTTATTTCACTCAGCACTCTAATCTTGAAATCATTGATCATTGTCATCAGTTTGCAAAGGGTTTAATAAGCTTTAGATGGAGGGAGAGCATTGGACTTTTAAGATAAATGTTGAGATTTTTATGGCTAGCTGTGGTATATTTCTGAAGGACACAAAAATAGGCTTCCAGGTAAGTTTTTGATTTAACCTTTCCCCACCCACCTCCCTGCCTCAATGCATATATCACAGTGACTCAGCCTCCTTTTTGCAACTTGCTGAAATATGGCTTTGGGAATGGAGAGAGTACAGTGCAGGGAAGACTATCACAACGTGGGTGAGTTCGTCTTTGGACTCCCAGGGTCATAGTCACCACACTGAAGGGAGTGCAGCCCCATTTTCTTTTAAATGGGATTTCACCATTTAGAGACTCCTTTGAGGGTTTTAAAAGGCAAAAGTGTATGCGAAGCTCAGGGAGTGCTGCTTTCCTCCTTTTCTCTTAAAATTCTTCAGTCGGTAAGTGGGAGTTTTGATCAAGAAAGAGAACAAGATTATTTTCTAGCAAAAAGTACTTAATGAGTCACGGGAAGTGCACCAGCAGAGTGTCACAGGCAAACAGGGGGCAGCATGAAGGAGCCCAGCGCCTAGGAAGTAGGAGAGGAATCCAAAAGGGGAGAGAGGGAGTATGGCCTTAAAATGATTTTCAGCAAAATGGGCATTCCTGTTTCAACACAGTTCACTAGTGAAAAACCAGTGACTGGACCATCTCATATCCAAAGTAATGTGTACAAGTGAAAGAAAAGTTTTAAATAAAGTTTTAATGCTTTTTGTTCCTTTGTGGTTTATAATATACACTTACTTGTTATTTATTATTTGGATGGATATACGGGGGTCTGCACAATGCGGATACCTCTCAATGTAATCACGTGTCTGGCAAGTGCTATCCTTGGAAGAAAGTAGTTTCCTCTTAGTGTTAAGTCCATCTCTTAGTTTCATGAATTGCCCCCTGAAGTAAACAAGCCCATCTTTTGTCACCCCACACTTTCTGCATGTGTAGTGGCCCTCTTCTCCTTACCGTCTGCACGATGTAGATGACAGTGGCTGCGTAGCGTACTGGTTTATTGAACCGCAGTTGTAAGTACTAGAAAGAACCAAAGAGAATGATAAGCAAATAGCCGGTAAGATTTTACAAAAAGCTGCTCAGAAAGTTCTCATAGTCCTCTATGTTTAGCGCTTTGGATTTATAATATGATGTTTTGCTGTACATACTTGGAAGAAAGGAAAAATATGGATTGATTGAAGTCAAAGAAATACCAAAGCTCTATTAAAGCTCAATTTTTCCTTAAGCTTCTTATGATAGAGAAGATAATGTTTTTATTTTTAAATTTT
Source organism: Hyaena hyaena (assembly GCF_003009895.1). Taxonomy (NCBI): domain Eukaryota; kingdom Metazoa; phylum Chordata; class Mammalia; order Carnivora; family Hyaenidae; genus Hyaena; species Hyaena hyaena. Next base: position 139,787 of record NW_024081387.1, on the reverse strand, counting down.
AATTGCTTGAATAAAAACCCAGATCCTCTGGCTTTCTACCCAGGGGGTCTTCCTACTGGATATACTGAAGCCACTGTTTACTCTTATATCCCATTGCCCCCAATTTAGCCCAGACCTTTATTGCCCCTTACTCATGTGACTGCGGCAGCCCGCAGATGATCTCCCTATTTCCAACCCTTGCCAATCCATTCCATCAAGCATATATCTGGCACGTTGTTTCTGCTACAGCAAGGCTCTAATTATCTCACTCTTTGTCCTAAAATCTTCAATGATTCTCTATCATTGACAAAGTTCTTATCCACCCTGGATATTCTCTCTCTCTCTCTCTCTCTCTCTCTCTCTCTCTATATATATATATATATATATATATACCCATCCTATCTTAAGTCACACCACTAACTCTCCCATTTTATTTATTCTTCACAAAAAATCACTGTAGGCTATTCAGTCAACACACTTTGTACTTCTAAGAATTTTTTCGTTTGGCCAGACCCTTCAATGTGAGGGAAACTCTCCCCCTGACCCACTCAGCAATTCTTTAGTCATCTTTCAAGAAGGGTGACCCATCTGCAATTCCTATTCTTGCCTATACTTTCTCCTTTGAGCTCTGACAGCAATTATATTAAACTTTTTTCCTAGAAGGCAACACTTGATCACCTGCTGTCTTGTATATTGATGTTGGATTCATATATCTCATTGTATCTGATTCCTGAGACTACTGTAACAAATTACCACAGATTTGATGTGGATGAAAGTAATAGAAGTATATTCTCTTGAGGTTCTGGACATCAAAAATACAAAATCAATTTCATTGGGGCCAAATCAAGGTGCTGGCAGATTAGAAGTTTTAAGAAAGAATCTTAAATCACTTAATGTTAAAATAATTTTTCTTCCTTAGACTCTGGTTCCATCATTTCCATCACAATGTGGCCCTTTTGTCATATTGCCTCGCCTCTTGGCTGTCAAATCCTTCCTCTGCTTCTGTCTTACAAAGGTACATATGACTGTACACAGGGCCTACCTGGATAGAGCCAGGATAATCTCTTATTTTAAAAACCTTAAATCATCACTTTTGCAAAGACTTTTTAAATCATGTAATAGTCATAGGTCCAGGGATTAGAATATTGACCTTTTCTAGAGGGAAAGGGATGCATTTTTCACCCTACCATACTTAACTTCCCTGATACATGTAAACGTGTTCTATTTTATTCATTTTTATCTTCATCTTTCACATATTCATTCATTTATTAAATAATTATTACCTGACTTCCCTACTGCATTCTGACATGCGATAATACTAAATATGATATAATCTGTACCCTAGGGGATTTTACAGATCAGAGGAGGTGACCAATAACAAATGTATACTAATAACAAGTGATGTTCCAGGTATGATATGTGCTAGAAGAACTACCAGGAGCTGTGCATACATTAATAGCTGGATCTGGTTTATTGTCAGAGGTCAAGAAAGGTCTTTCTGAGTAAATATTCTAGACTACACTAGTATTTGTCTGCTCCTGCATAATAAACATGTACAGTGAACAAAATAAATGTGAAAGGTAGAAAATGGGGGCACCTGGTTTAGTGGGTTAAGCATCTGATTTTGGCTTAGGTCATGACCCCACAGTCTGTGGGTCTGAGCCCCACATCAGGCTATCTGCTGTCAGCATGGAGCCCACTTTGGATCCTCTATCCCCCTCTCTCTGCCTTCCCCTGCTTTCTCTCGTCTCTCTCTTTCTCTCTCAAAAATAAACATTTTAAATAAATATGTATATATTTTTTAAAAGTAGCAAATTACTTTAGGATTCAATTTCTTGGTAGTAATTTCTAATTGGTAGTAATTCTGTCTTACCTGCATTGAAGAAAAATCAGGTTTGTTTTTTTTTTTTTATTAAATCAGGAGTTAACTACTGGTTTGTTCTTTCCCTGGAAATGATACATAAGTGTTGTTTCATAGCATAAGATGGGTCCTTCTTTGAAACCCTAAAGGTACCTCCCTTGGCAGAAAATTGTTACTCAATTTCATACTAATAGACATTTCCCAATTTACCCTGTTCAACCCTTACTCCAAGAAAATAGTCATCTTCTTTGCAGACCCTCATTCTTCAGATGACTGTGTATGCATCAGGAAACAATCCAGCGGGTGTGTAACTAAGGGTACCAGATATAAGGAAAATATTCTTAAAGAAGTAAGGAAGTCAGTGAAGAGTTAAGTCTCAGGTGTTGCAAGATAGAAAATGGTGCAAAACTTTTGTGGTGAGGATTTAGGTTCAAACCATATGCCCTTGAGAAAATTCATTTACTGCACTAATAAAGGCTTTCTCTTTCTAAAACTGGTACTTCTAAGGCTCATTGGCTTAGTATATGATAATGACAAGTATAGGGTCAGGAATATAATGGGATATTAATGACTGTAACAGTCACTGTGGGTGCAATTCCTGAGTTTATTGGCACTCACTATTCTAGTACATGTTGAAGGCATCTAAATGCACCTGCAATCATTTGCTTAAGGGCTTCATGTCAGCCTTTGTACAGGGCAGGCTAGAAGTGCTTGGGGGTGTTATTGGATGAAAGCCAGTGACAAAGGGAGTTAGACAAACAAATATTTGGGCTTCTTTGCCATTGAGGAAGGGCAACCCTGAGACATGATGTGTATGTCTCCCAGTGATCCCAAGTAAGATTGAACCTCAATTGCTCACAGTGGTGACCTACTCAAAACCATGCCTTCTATAGGCTTCATTTCCTTTCATGTTTGAATTGTCACTTGCCTACCCATGTTCAATGAAATCATCTTCTCCCAAATCCTTGTCGCAGGGCTTGCTTCTGGAGGACCATAACTTAAAGGCACATATTATCCAAGTGGCGACTTCAAAAATGCTCATGTAAAAAGATGTGTCCTGCCAATGGGAATTTTTTCTCCATCATGTAAAAGAACTGAAGATAACCTACTAGAGGATGAGACCAACTGTGACATAGATAAACTGTCTCAACTGAGTTCCCCTAGATCCACGAACCACGAGCCAACCCATTAGCTGATGGCAGTTATACACAAGGTCCCAAGTGAGACCAGGAGAAGAACCTTAATATTTTACTGGACTCTACTGAGCCTAGACCAAATCACTGACCCATAGAATTGTGAGCAAATAAAATTACCATTTTTAAGAAATTTATTTTGGGGTGGTATGTTACACAACAATAGATGACATATAAAAATTGGTACCAGGAGGAGGAGAGGGCAAGATGGCGGAGAAGTAAGGAGCTCCGTACTTGCACTCGCGCCCATACATCACACAGAAAAGATCTGAAGCCATTGGAAACCTTACAAACCCTGAGAGATTGGGAGACAAAGGACGCAGAATCCACTGAGAGAGCTTCTAACGTGAGTGCGAACCGGGGAAGATAAAATCGGGCCGGGATCGGAGACTCCAGGGTGGGAGGCGATCCCCCTCTACCCTCTACGGGGAGTGAGAGGGGAAAAGGAGAGAGTCCGAAACAGAAAAACCTCTGCACGGGGGAGAAAAACTTCCGTTGGAAAGACCGTACTTGCCAAGTACGTGCACACCAGGTCCCCTCGCGCCAACTGGTCCTGGAGGGGGCTGAGCAAACAAACTGCTTCTTTGTGCTGCTCCTGGAGGCTAGACTTCAGAGTGG